>NC_059458.1:45989821-46334821 GCF_905237065.1 Salmo salar | reverse complement strand
GTGTTTGGATTGTAACTTCCGCGATAGATTCACCACGTTAAAACAAGCACAGCTGTGTGTTTGGATTGTTACTTCCGCGATAGAGGCACCACGTTAAAACAAGCACAGCTGTGTGTTTGGAATGTAACTTCTGTGACAGAGGCACCACGTTAAAACAAGTACAGCTGTGTGTTTGGTTTGTAACTTCGGCGATAGAGGCACCACGTTAAAACAAGCACAGCTATGTGTTTGAATTGTAACTTCCGCGATAGAGGCACCACGTTAAAACAAGCACAGCTCTGTGTTTGGATTGTAACTTCCGCGACAGAGGCACCACGTTAAAACAAGCACAACTATGTGTTTGGATTGTAACTTCCGCGATAGAGGCACCACGTTACACAAGCACAGCTGTGTGTTTGGATAATAACTTCCGCAATAGAGGCACCACGTTAAAACAAGCACAGCTGTGTGTTTGGATTGTAACTTCTAACTTCCTCGATAGAGGCACCACGTTAAAACAAGCACAGCTGTGTGTTTGGATTGTAACTTCCGCGATAGAGGCACTAGTTAAAACAAGCACAGCTGTGTGTTTGGATTGTAACTTCCGCGATAGAGGCACCACGTTAAAACAAGCACAGCTGTGTGTTTGGATTGTAACTTCTGTGACAGAGGCACCACGTTAAAACAAGTACAGCTGTGTGTTTGGTTTGTAACTTCCGCGATAGAGGCACCACGTTAAAACAAGCACAGCTGTGTGTTTGGATTGTAACTTCCGCGATAGAGTCACCACGTTAAACAAGCACAGCTGTGTGTTTGGATTGTAACTTCCGCGATAGATTCACCACGTTAAAACAAGCACAGCTGTGTGTTTGGATTGTTACATCCGCGATAGAGGCACCACGTTAAAACAAGCACAGCTGTGTGTTTGGATTGTAACTTCTGTGACAGAGGCACCACGTTAAAACAAGTACAGCTGTGTGTTTGGTTTGTAACTTCCGCGATAGAGGCACCACGTTAAAACAAGCACAGCTGTGTTTTTGGATTGTAACTTCCGCGATAGAGGCACTAGTTAAAACAAGCACAGCTGTGTGTTTGGATTGTAACTTCCGCGATAGATTCACCACGTTAAAACAAGCACAGCTGTGTGTTTGGATTGTTACTTCCGCGATAGAGGCACCACGTTAAAACAAGCACAGCTGTGTGTTTGGATTGTAACTTCTGTGACAGAGGCACCACGTTAAAAGAAGTACAGCTGTGTGTTTGGTTTGTAACTTCCGCGATAGAGGCACCACGTTAAAACAAGCACACCTGTGTTTTTGGATTGTAACTTCCGCAATAGAGGCACTAGTTAAAACAAGCACAGCTCTGTTTTTGGATTGTAACTTCCGCGATAGAGGCACTAGTTAAAACAAGCACAGCTGTGTGTTTGGATTGTAACTTCCGCGATAGAGTCACCACGTTAAACAAGCACAGCTGTGTGTTTGGATTGTAACTTCCGCGATAGATTCACCACGTTAAAACAAGCACAGCTGTGTGTTTGGATTGTTACTTCCGCGATAGAGGCACCACGTTAAAACAAGCACAGCTGTGTGTTTGGATTGTAACTTCTGTGACAGAGCCACCACGTTAAAACAAGTACAGCTGTGTGTTTGGTTTGTAACTTCCGCGATAGATTCACCACGTTAAAACAAGCACAGCTGTGTGTTTGGATTGTTACTTCCGCGATAGAGGCACCACGTTAAAACAAGCACAGCTGTGTGTTTGGATTGTAACTTCTGTGACAGAGCCACCACGTTAAAACAAGTACAGCTGTGTGTTTGGTTTGTAACTTCCGCGATAGAGGCACCACGTTAAAACAAGCACAGCTATGTGTTTGAATTGTAACTTCCGCGATAGAGGCACCACGTTAAAACAAGCACAGCTCTGTGTTTGGATTGTAACTTCCGCGACAGAGGCACCACGTTAAAACAAGCACAACTATGTGTTTGGATTGTAACTTCCGCGATAGAGGCACCACGTTACACAAGCACAGCTGTGTGTTTGGATAATAACTTCCGCAATAGAGGCACCACGTTAAAACAAGCACAGCTGTGTGTTTGGATTGTAACTTCTAACTTCCTCGATAGAGGCACCACGTTAAAACAAGCACAGCTGTGTGTTTGGATTGTAACTTCCGCGATAGAGGCACTAGTTAAAACAAGCACAGCTGTGTGTTTGGATTGTAACTTCCGCGATAGAGGCACCACGTTAAAACAAGCACAGCTGTGTGTTTGGATTGTAACTTCTGTGACAGAGGCACCACGTTAAAACAAGTACAGCTGTGTGTTTGGTTTGTAACTTCCGCGATAGAGGCACCACGTTAAAACAAGCACAGCTGTGTGTTTGGATTGTAACTTCCGCGATAGAGTCACCACGTTAAACAAGCACAGCTGTGTGTTTGGATTGTAACTTCCGCGATAGATTCACCCACGTTAAAACAAGCACAGCTGTGTGTTTGGATTGTTACATCCGCGATAGAGGCACCACGTTAAAACAAGCACAGCTGTGTGTTTGGATTGTAACTTCTGTGACAGAGGCACCACGTTAAAACAAGTACAGCTGTGTGTTTGGTTTGTAACTTCCGCGATAGAGGCACCACGTTAAAACAAGCACAGCTGTGTTTTTGGATTGTAACTTCCGCGATAGAGGCACTAGTTAAAACAAGCACAGCTGTGTGTTTGGATTGTAACTTCTGTGACAGAGGCACCACGTTAAAACAAGTACAGCTGTGTGTTTGGTTTGTAACTTCCGCGATAGAGGCACCACGTTAAAACAAGCACAGCTGTGTTTTTGGATTGTAACTTCCGCGATAGAGGCACTAGTTAAAACAAGCACAGCTGTGTTTTTGGATTGTAACTTCCGCGATAGAGGCACTAGTTAAAACAAGCACAGCTGTGTGTTTGGATTGTAACTTCCGCGATAGATTCACCACGTTAAAACAAGCACAGCTGTGTGTTTGGATTGTTACTTCCGCGATAATGGCACCACGTTAAAACAAGCACAGCTGTGTGTTTGGATTGTAACTTCTGTGACAGAGGCACCACGTTAAAACAAGTACAGCTGTGTGTTTGGTTTGTAACTTCCGCGATAGAGGCACCACGTTAAAACAAGCACAGCTGTGTTTTTGGATTGTAACTTCCGCAATAGAGGCACTAGTTAAAACAAGCACAGCTCTGTTTTTGGATTGTAACTTCCGCGATAGAGGCACTAGTTAAAACAAGCACAGCTGTGTGTTTGGATTGTAACTTCCGCGATAGAGTCACCACGTTAAACAAGCACAGCTGTGTGTTTGGATTGTAACTTCCGCGATAGATTCACCACGTTAAAACAAGCACAGCTGTGTGTTTGGATTGTTACTTCCGCGATAGAGGCACCACGTTAAAACAAGCACAGCTGTGTGTTTGGATTGTAACTTCTGTGACAGAGGCACCACGTTAAAACAAGTACAGCTGTGTGTTTGGTTTGTAACTTCCGCGATAGAGGCACCACGTTAAAACAAGCACAGCTGTGTTTTTGGATTGTAACTTCCGCGATAGAGGCACTAGTTAAAACAAGCACAGCTGTGTGTTTGGATTGTAACTTCCGCGATAGATTCACCACGTTAAAACAAGCACAGCTGTGTGTTTGGATTGTTACTTCCGCGATAGAGGCACCACGTTAAAACAAGCACAGCTGTGTGTTTGGTTTGTAACTTCCGCGATAGAGGCACCACGTTAAAACAAGCACAGCTATGTGTTTGGATAATAACTTCCGCAATAGAGGCACCACGTTAAAACAAGCACAGCTGTGTGTTTGGATTGTAACTTCTAACTTCCTCGATAGAGGCACCACGTTAAAACAAGCACAGCTGTGTGTTTGGATTGTAACTTCCGCGATAGAGGCACCACGTTAAAACAAGCACAGCTGTGTGTTTGGATTGTAACTTCCGCGATAGAGTCACCACGTTAAACAAGCACAGCTGTGTGTTTGGATTGTAACTTCCGCGATAGATTCACCACGTTAAAACAAGCACAGCTGTGTTTTTGGATTGTAACTTCCGCGATAGAGGCACTAGTTAAAACAAGCACAGCTGTGTGTTTGGATTGTAACTTCCGCGATAGATTCACCACGTTAAAACAAGCACAGCTGTGTGTTTGGATTGTTACTTCCGCGATAGAGGCACCACGTTAAAACAAGCACAGCTGTGTGTTTGGATTGTAACTTCTGTGACAGAGGCACCACGTTAAAACAAGTACAGCTGTGTGTTTGGTTTGTAACTTCCGCGATAGAGGCACCACGTTAAAACAAGTACAGCTGTGTTTTTGGATTGTAACTTCCGCGATAGAGGCACTAGTTAAAACAAGCACAGCTGTGTGTTTGGAATGTAACTTCCGCGATAGAGGCACCACGTTAAAACAAGCACAGCTGTGTGTTTGGATTGTAACTTCTGTGACAGAGGCACCACGTTAAAACAAGTACAGCTGTGTGTTTGGTTTGTAACTTCCGCGATAGAGGCACCACGTTAAAACAAGCACAGCTGTGTTTTTGGATTGTAACTTCCGCGATAGAGGCACTAGTTAAAACAAGCACAGCTGTGTTTTTGGATTGTAACTTCCGCGATAGAGGCACTAGTTAAAACAAGCACAGCTGTGTGTTTGGATTGTAACTTCCGCGATAGATTCACCACGTTAAAACAAGCACAGCTGTGTGTTTGGATTGTTACTTCAGCGATAATGGCACCACGTTAAAACAAGCACAGCTGTGTGTTTGGATTGTAACTTCTGTGACAGAGGCACCACGTTAAAACAAGTACAGCTGTGTGTTTGGTTTGTAACTTCCGCGATAGAGGCACCACGTTAAAACAAGCACAGCTGTGTTTTTGGATTGTAACTTCCGCGATAGAGGCACTAGTTAAAACAAGCACAGCTGTGTGTTTGGATTGTAACTTCCGCGATAGAGGCACCACGTTAAAACAAGCACAGCTGTGTGTTTGGATTGTAACTTCTGTGACAGAGGCACCACGTTAAAACAAGTACAGCTGTGTGTTTGGTTTGTAACTTCCGCGATAGAGGCACCACGTTAAAACAAGCACAGCTGTGTTTTTGGATTGTAACTTCCGCAATAGAGGCACTAGTTAAAACAAGCACAGCTCTGTTTTTGGATTGTAACTTCCGCGATAGAGGCACTAGTTAAAACAAGCACAGCTGTGTGTTTGGATTGTAACTTCCGCGATAGAGTCACCACGTTAAACAAGCACAGCTGTGTGTTTGGATTGTAACTTCCGCGATAGATTCACCACGTTAAAACAAGCACAGCTGTGTGTTTGGATTGTTACATCCGCGATAGAGGCACCACGTTAAAACAAGCACAGCTGTGTGTTTGGATTGTAACTTCTGTGACAGAGGCACCACGTTAAAACAAGTACAGCTGTGTGTTTGGTTTGTAACTTCCGCGATAGAGGCACCACGTTAAAACAAGCACAGCTGTGTTTTTGGATTGTAACTTCCGCGATAGAGGCACTAGTTAAAACAAGCACAGCTGTGTGTTTGGATTGTAACTTCCGCGATAGATTCACCACGTTAAAACAAGCACAGCTGTGTGTTTGGATTGTTACTTCCGCGATAGAGGCACCACGCAAAACAAGCACAGCTGTTTGTTTGGATTGTAACTTCTGTGACAGAGGCACCACGTTAAAACAAGTACAGCTGTGTGTTTGGTTTGTAACTTCCGCGATAGAGGCACCACGTTAAAACAAGCACAGCTGTGTTTTTGGATTGTAACTTCCGCGATAGAGGCACCACGTTAAAACAAGCACAGCTGTGTGTTTGGATTGTTACATCCGCGATAGAGTCACCACGTTAAAACAAGCACAGCTGTGTGTTTGGATTGTAACTTCCGCGATAGATTCACCACGTTAAAACAAGCACAGCTGTGTGTTTGGATTGTTACATCCGCGATAGAGGCACCACGTTAAAACAAGCACAGCTGTGTGTTTGGATTGTAACTTCTGTGACAGAGGCACCACGTTAAAACAAGTACAGCTGTGTGTTTGGTTTGTAACTTCCGCGATAGAGGCACCACGTTAAAACAAGCACAGCTGTGTTTTTGGATTGTAACTTCCGCGATAGAGGCACTAGTTAAAACAAGCACAGCTGTGTGTTTGGATTGTAACTTCTGTGACAGAGGCACCACGTTAAAACAAGTACAGCTGTGTGTTTGGTTTGTAACTTCCGCGATAGAGGCACCACGTTAAAACAAGCACAGCTGTGTTTTTGGATTGTAACTTCCGCGATAGAGGCACTAGTTAAAACAAGCACAGCTGTGTTTTTGGATTGTAACTTCCGCGATAGAGGCACTAGTTAAAACAAGCACAGCTGTGTGTTTGGATTGTAACTTCCGCGATAGATTCACCACGTTAAAACAAGCACAGCTGTGTGTTTGGATTGTTACTTCCGCGATAATGGCACCACGTTAAAACAAGCACAGCTGTGTGTTTGGATTGTAACTTCTGTGACAGAGGCACCACGTTAAAACAAGTACAGCTGTGTGTTTGGTTTGTAACTTCCGCGATAGAGGCACCACGTTAAAACAAGCACAGCTGTGTTTTTGGATTGTAACTTCCGCAATAGAGGCACTAGTTAAAACAAGCACAGCTCTGTTTTTGGATTGTAACTTCCGCGATAGAGGCACTAGTTAAAACAAGCACAGCTGTGTGTTTGGATTGTAACTTCCGCGATAGAGTCACCACGTTAAACAAGCACAGCTGTGTGTTTGGATTGTAACTTCCGCGATAGATTCACCACGTTAAAACAAGCACAGCTGTGTGTTTGGATTGTTACTTCCGCGATAGAGGCACCACGTTAAAACAAGCACAGCTGTGTGTTTGGATTGTAACTTCTGTGACAGAGGCACCACGTTAAAACAAGTACAGCTGTGTGTTTGGTTTGTAACTTCCGCGATAGAGGCACCACGTTAAAACAAGCACAGCTGTGTTTTTGGATTGTAACTTCCGCGATAGAGGCACTAGTTAAAACAAGCACAGCTGTGTGTTTGGATTGTAACTTCCGCGATAGATTCACCACGTTAAAACAAGCACAGCTGTGTGTTTGGATTGTTACTTCCGCGATAGAGGCACCACGTTAAAACAAGCACAGCTGTGTGTTTGGTTTGTAACTTCCGCGATAGAGGCACCACGTTAAAACAAGCACAGCTATGTGTTTGGATAATAACTTCCGCAATAGAGGCACCACGTTAAAACAAGCACAGCTGTGTGTTTGGATTGTAACTTCTAACTTCCTCGATAGAGGCACCACGTTAAAACAAGCACAGCTGTGTGTTTGGATTGTAACTTCCGCGATAGAGGCACCACGTTAAAACAAGCACAGCTGTGTGTTTGGATTGTAACTTCCGCGATAGAGTCACCACGTTAAACAAGCACAGCTGTGTGTTTGGATTGTAACTTCCGCGATAGATTCACCACGTTAAAACAAGCACAGCTGTGTTTTTGGATTGTAACTTCCGCGATAGAGGCACTAGTTAAAACAAGCACAGCTGTGTGTTTGGATTGTAACTTCCGCGATAGATTCACCACGTTAAAACAAGCACAGCTGTGTGTTTGGATTGTTACTTCCGCGATAGAGGCACCACGTTAAAACAAGCACAGCTGTGTGTTTGGATTGTAACTTCTGTGACAGAGGCACCACGTTAAAACAAGTACAGCTGTGTGTTTGGTTTGTAACTTCCGCGATAGAGGCACCACGTTAAAACAAGTACAGCTGTGTTTTTGGATTGTAACTTCCGCGATAGAGGCACTAGTTAAAACAAGCACAGCTGTGTGTTTGGAATGTAACTTCCGCGATAGAGGCACCACGTTAAAACAAGCACAGCTGTGTGTTTGGATTGTAACTTCTGTGACAGAGGCACCACGTTAAAACAAGTACAGCTGTGTGTTTGGTTTGTAACTTCCGCGATAGAGGCACCACGTTAAAACAAGCACAGCTGTGTTTTTGGATTGTAACTTCCGCGATAGAGGCACTAGTTAAAACAAGCACAGCTGTGTTTTTGGATTGTAACTTCCGCGATAGAGGCACTAGTTAAAACAAGCACAGCTGTGTGTTTGGATTGTAACTTCCGCGATAGATTCACCACGTTAAAACAAGCACAGCTGTGTGTTTGGATTGTTACTTCAGCGATAATGGCACCACGTTAAAACAAGCACAGCTGTGTGTTTGGATTGTAACTTCTGTGACAGAGGCACCACGTTAAAACAAGTACAGCTGTGTGTTTGGTTTGTAACTTCCGCGATAGAGGCACCACGTTAAAACAAGCACAGCTGTGTTTTTGGATTGTAACTTCCGCGATAGAGGCACTAGTTAAAACAAGCACAGCTGTGTGTTTGGATTGTAACTTCCGCGATAGAGGCACCACGTTAAAACAAGCACAGCTGTGTGTTTGGATTGTAACTTCTGTGACAGAGGCACCACGTTAAAACAAGTACAGCTGTGTGTTTGGTTTGTAACTTCCGCGATAGAGGCACCACGTTAAAACAAGCACAGCTGTGTTTTTGGATTGTAACTTCCGCAATAGAGGCACTAGTTAAAACAAGCACAGCTCTGTTTTTGGATTGTAACTTCCGCGATAGAGGCACTAGTTAAAACAAGCACAGCTGTGTGTTTGGATTGTAACTTCCGCGATAGAGTCACCACGTTAAACAAGCACAGCTGTGTGTTTGGATTGTAACTTCCGCGATAGATTCACCACGTTAAAACAAGCACAGCTGTGTGTTTGGATTGTAACTTCTGTGACAGAGGCACCACGTTAAAACAAGTACAGCTGTGTGTTTGGTTTGTAACTTCCGCGATAGAGGCACCACGTTAAAACAAGCACAGCTGTGTTTTTGGATTGTAACTTCCGCGATAGAGGCACTAGTTAAAACAAGCACAGCTGTGTGTTTGGATTGTAACTTCCGCGATAGATTCACCACGTTAAAACAAGCACAGCTGTGTGTTTGGATTGTTACTTCCGCGATAGAGGCACCACGCAAAACAAGCACAGCTGTTTGTTTGGATTGTAACTTCTGTGACAGAGGCACCACGTTAAAACAAGTACAGCTGTGTGTTTGGTTTGTAACTTCCGCGATAGAGGCACCACGTTAAAACAAGCACAGCTGTGTTTTTGGATTGTAACTTCCGCGATAGAGGCACCACGTTAAAACAAGCACAGCTGTGTGTTTGGATTGTTACATCCGCGATAGAGGCACCACGTTAAAACAAGCACAGCTGTGTGTTTGGATTGTAACTTCTGTGACAGAGGCACCACGTTAAAACAAGTACAGCTGTGTGTTTGGTTTGTAACTTCCGCGATAGAGGCACCACGTTAAAACAAGCACAGCTGTGTTTTTGGATTGTAACTTCCGCGATAGAGGCACTAGTTAAAACAAGCACAGCTGTGTGTTTGGATTGTAACTTCTGTGACAGAGGCACCACGTTAAAACAAGTACAGCTGTGTGTTTGGTTTGTAACTTCCGCGATAGAGGCACCACGTTAAAACAAGCACAGCTGTGTTTTTGGATTGTAACTTCCGCGATAGAGGCACTAGTTAAAACAAGCACAGCTGTGTGTTTGGATTGTAACTTCCGCGATAGATTCACCACGTTAAAACAAGCACAGCTGTGTGTTTGGATTGTTACTTCCGCGATAATGGCACCACGTTAAAACAAGCACAGCTGTGTGTTTGGATTGTAACTTCTGTGACAGAGGCACCACGTTAAAACAAGTACAGCTGTGTGTTTGGTTTGTAACTTCCGCGATAGAGGCACCACGTTAAAACAAGCACAGCTGTGTTTTTGGATTGTAACTTCCGCAATAGAGGCACTAGTTAAAACAAGCACAGCTCTGTTTTTGGATTGTAACTTCCGCGATAGAGGCACTAGTTAAAACAAGCACAGCTGTGTGTTTGGATTGTAACTTCCGCGATAGAGTCACCACGTTAAACAAGCACAGCTGTGTGTTTGGATTGTAACTTCCGCGATAGATTCACCACGTTAAAACAAGCACAGCTGTGTGTTTGGATTGTTACTTCCGCGATAGAGGCACCACGTTAAAACAAGCACAGCTGTGTGTTTGGATTGTAACTTCTGTGACAGAGGCACCACGTTAAAACAAGTACAGCTGTGTGTTTGGTTTGTAACTTCCGCGATAGAGGCACCACGTTAAAACAAGCACAGCTGTGTTTTTGGATTGTAACTTCCGCGATAGAGGCACTAGTTAAAACAAGCACAGCTGTGTGTTTGGATTGTAACTTCCGCGATAGATTCACCACGTTAAAACAAGCACAGCTGTGTGTTTGGATTGTTACTTCCGCGATAGAGGCACCACGTTAAAACAAGCACAGCTGTGTGTTTGGTTTGTAACTTCCGCGATAGAGGCACCACGTTAAAACAAGCACAGCTATGTGTTTGGATAATAACTTCCGCAATAGAGGCACCACGTTAAAACAAGCACAGCTGTGTGTTTGGATTGTAACTTCTAACTTCCTCGATAGAGGCACCACGTTAAAACAAGCACAGCTGTGTGTTTGGATTGTAACTTCCGCGATAGAGGCACCACGTTAAAACAAGCACAGCTGTGTGTTTGGATTGTAACTTCCGCGATAGAGTCACCACGTTAAACAAGCACAGCTGTGTGTTTGGATTGTAACTTCCGCGATAGATTCACCACGTTAAAACAAGCACAGCTGTGTTTTTGGATTGTAACTTCCGCGATAGAGGCACTAGTTAAAACAAGCACAGCTGTGTGTTTGGATTATAACTTCCGCGATAGATTCACCACGTTAAAACAAGCACAGCTGTGTGTTTGGATTGTTACTTCCGCGATAGAGGCACCACGTTAAAACAAGCACAGCTGTGTGTTTGGATTGTAACTTCTGTGACAGAGGCACCACGTTAAAACAAGTACAGCTGTGTGTTTGGATTGTAACTTCTGTGACAGAGGCACCACGTTAAAACAAGTACAGCTGTGTGTTTGGTTTGTAACTTCCGCGATAGAGGCACCACGTTAAAACAAGCACAGCTGTGTTTTTGGATTGTAACTTCCGCGATAGAGGCACTAGTTAAAACAAGCACAGCTGTGTGTTTGGATTGTAACTTCCGCGATAGAGGCACCACATTAAAACAAGCACAGCTGTGTGTTTGGATTGTAACTTCTGTGACAGAGGCACCACGTTAAAACAAGTACAGCTGTGTGTTTGGTTTGTAACTTCCGCGATAGAGGCACCACGTTAAAACAAGCACAGCTGTGTTTTTGGATTGTAACTTCCGCAATAGAGGCACTAGTTAAAACAAGCACAGCTCTGTTTTTGGATTGTAACTTCCGCGATAGAGGCACTAGTTAAAACAAGCACAGCTGTGTGTTTGGATTGTAACTTCCGCGATAGAGTCACCACGTTAAACAAGCACAGCTGTGTGTTTGGATTGTAACTTCCGCGATAGATTCACCACGTTAAAACAAGCACAGCTGTGTGTTTGGATTGTTACATCCGCGATAGAGGCACCACGTTAAAACAAGCACAGCTGTGTGTTTGGATTGTAACTTCTGTGACAGAGGCACCACGTTAAAACAAGTACAGCTGTGTGTTTGGTTTGTAACTTCCGCGATAGAGGCACCACGTTAAAACAAGCACAGCTGTGTTTTTGGATTGTAACTTCCGCGATAGAGGCACTAGTTAAAACAAGCACAGCTGTGTGTTTGGATTGTAACTTCCGCGATAGATTCACCACGTTAAAACAAGCACAGCTGTGTGTTTGGATTGTTACTTCCGCGATAGAGGCACCACGCAAAACAAGCACAGCTGTTTGTTTGGATTGTAACTTCTGTGACAGAGGCACCACGTTAAAACAAGTACAGCTGTGTGTTTGGTTTGTAACTTCCGCGATAGAGGCACCACGTTAAAACAAGCACAGCTGTGTTTTTGGATTGTAACTTCCGCGATAGAGGCACCACGTTAAAACAAGCACAGCTGTGTGTTTGGATTGTTACATCCGCGATAGAGGCACCACGTTAAAACAAGCACAGCTGTGTGTTTGGATTGTAACTTCTGTGACAGAGGCACCACGTTAAAACAAGTACAGCTGTGTGTTTGGTTTGTAACTTCCGCGATAGAGGCACCACGTTAAAACAAGCACAGCTGTGTTTTTGGATTGTAACTTCCGCGATAGAGGCACTAGTTAAAACAAGCACAGCTGTGTGTTTGGATTGTAACTTCTGTGACAGAGGCACCACGTTAAAACAAGTACAGCTGTGTGTTTGGTTTGTAACTTCCGCGATAGAGGCACCACGTTAAAACAAGCACAGCTGTGTTTTTGGATTGTAACTTCCGCGATAGAGGCACTAGTTAAAACAAGCACAGCTGTGTTTTTGGATTGTAACTTCCGCGATAGAGGCACTAGTTAAAACAAGCACAGCTGTGTGTTTGGATTGTAACTTCCGCGATAGATTCACCACGTTAAAACAAGCACAGCTGTGTGTTTGGATTGTTACTTCCGCGATAATGGCACCACGTTAAAACAAGCACAGCTGTGTGTTTGGATTGTAACTTCTGTGACAGAGGCACCACGTTAAAACAAGTACAGCTGTGTGTTTGGTTTGTAACTTCCGCGATAGAGGCACCACGTTAAAACAAGCACAGCTGTGTTTTTGGATTGTAACTTCCGCAATAGAGGCACTAGTTAAAACAAGCACAGCTCTGTTTTTGGATTGTAACTTCCGCGATAGAGGCACTAGTTAAAACAAGCACAGCTGTGTGTTTGGATTGTAACTTCCGCGATAGAGTCACCACGTTAAACAAGCACAGCTGTGTGTTTGGATTGTAACTTCCGCGATAGATTCACCACGTTAAAACAAGCACAACTGTGTGTTTGGATTGTTACTTCCGCGATAGAGGCACCACGTTAAAACAAGCACAGCTGTGTGTTTGGATTGTAACTTCTGTGACAGAGGCACCACGTTAAAACAAGTACAGCTGTGTGTTTGGTTTGTAACTTCCGCGATAGAGGCACCACGTTAAAACAAGCACAGCTGTGTTTTTGGATTGTAACTTCCGCGATAGAGGCACTAGTTAAAACAAGCACAGCTGTGTGTTTGGATTGTAACTTCCGCGATAGATTCACCACGTTAAAACAAGCACAGCTGTGTGTTTGGATTGTTACTTCCGCGATAGAGGCACCACGTTAAAACAAGCACAGCTGTGTGTTTGGTTTGTAACTTCCGCGATAGAGGCACCACGTTAAAACAAGCACAGCTATGTGTTTGGATAATAACTTCCGCAATAGAGGCACCACGTTAAAACAAGCACAGCTGTGTGTTTGGATTGTAACTTCTAACTTCCTCGATAGAGGCACCACGTTAAAACAAGCACAGCTGTGTGTTTGGATTGTAACTTCCGCGATAGAGGCACCACGTTAAAACAAGCACAGCTGTGTGTTTGGATTGTAACTTCCGCGATAGAGTCACCACGTTAAACAAGCACAGCTGTGTGTTTGGATTGTAACTTCCGCGATAGATTCACCACGTTAAAACAAGCACAGCTGTGTTTTTGGATTGTAACTTCCGCGATAGAGGCACTAGTTAAAACAAGCACAGCTGTGTGTTTGGATTGTAACTTCCGCGATAGATTCACCACGTTAAAACAAGCACAGCTGTGTGTTTGGATTGTTACTTCCGCGATAGAGGCACCACGTTAAAACAAGCACAGCTGTGTGTTTGGATTGTAACTTCTGTGACAGAGGCACCACGTTAAAACAAGTACAGCTGTGTGTTTGGTTTGTAACTTCCGCGATAGAGGCACCACGTTAAAACAAGTACAGCTGTGTTTTTGGATTGTAACTTCCGCGATAGAGGCACTAGTTAAAACAAGCACAGCTGTGTGTTTGGAATGTAACTTCCGCGATAGAGGCACCACGTTAAAACAAGCACAGCTGTGTGTTTGGATTGTAACTTCTGTGACAGAGGCACCACGTTAAAACAAGTACAGCTGTGTGTTTGGTTTGTAACTTCCGCGATAGAGGCACCACGTTAAAACAAGCACAGCTGTGTTTTTGGATTGTAACTTCCGCGATAGAGGCACTAGTTAAAACAAGCACAGCTGTGTTTTTGGATTGTAACTTCCGCGATAGAGGCACTAGTTAAAACAAGCACAGCTGTGTGTTTGGATTGTAACTTCCGCGATAGATTCACCACGTTAAAACAAGCACAGCTGTGTGTTTGGATTGTTACTTCAGCGATAATGGCACCACGTTAAAACAAGCACAGCTGTGTGTTTGGATTGTAACTTCTGTGACAGAGGCACCACGTTAAAACAAGTACAGCTGTGTGTTTGGTTTGTAACTTCCGCGATAGAGGCACCACGTTAAAACAAGCACAGCTGTGTTTTTGGATTGTAACTTCCGCGATAGAGGCACTAGTTAAAACAAGCACAGCTGTGTGTTTGGATTGTAACTTCCGCGATAGAGGCACCACGTTAAAACAAGCACAGCTGTGTGTTTGGATTGTAACTTCTGTGACAGAGGCACCACGTTAAAACAAGTACAGCTGTGTGTTTGGTTTGTAACTTCCGCGATAGAGGCACCACGTTAAAACAAGCACAGCTGTGTTTTTGGATTGTAACTTCCGCAATAGAGGCACTAGTTAAAACAAGCACAGCTCTGTTTTTGGATTGTAACTTCCGCGATAGAGGCACTAGTTAAAACAAGCACAGCTGTGTGTTTGGATTGTAACTTCCGCGATAGAGTCACCACGTTAAACAAGCACAGCTGTGTGTTTGGATTGTAACTTCCGCGATAGATTCACCACGTTAAAACAAGCACAGCTGTGTGTTTGGATTGTTACATCCGCGATAGAGGCACCACGTTAAAACAAGCACAGCTGTGTGTTTGGATTGTAACTTCTGTGACAGAGGCACCACGTTAAAACAAGTACAGCTGTGTGTTTGGTTTGTAACTTCCGCGATAGAGGCACCACGTTAAAACAAGCACAGCTGTGTTTTTGGATTGTAACTTCCGCGATAGAGGCACTAGTTAAAACAAGCACAGCTGTGTGTTTGGATTGTAACTTCCGCGATAGATTCACCACGTTAAAACAAGCACAGCTGTGTGTTTGGATTGTTACTTCCGCGATAGAGGCACCACGTTAAAACAAGCACAGCTGTTTGTTTGGATTGTAACTTCTGTGACAGAGGCACCACGTTAAAACAAGTACAGCTGTGTGTTTGGTTTGTAACTTCCGCGATAGAGGCACCACGTTAAAACAAGCACAGCTGTGTTTTTGGATTGTAACTTCCGCGATAGAGGCACTAGTTAAAACAAGCACAGCTGTGTGTTTGGATTGTAACTTCCGCGATAGAGGCACCACGTTAAAACAAGCACAGCTGTGTGTTTGGATTGTAACTTCTGTGACAGAGGCACCACGTTAAAACAAGTACAGCTGTGTGTTTGGTTTGTAACTTCCGCGATAGAGGCACCACGTTAAAACAAGCACAGCTGTGTTTTTGGATTGTAACTTCCGCAATAGAGGCACTAGTTAAAACAAGCACAGCTCTGTTTTTGGATTGTAACTTCCGCGATAGAGGCACTAGTTAAAACAAGCACAGCTGTGTGTTTGGATTGTAACTTCCGCGATAGAGTCACCACGTTAAACAAGCACAGCTGTGTGTTTGGATTGTAACTTCCGCGATAGATTCACCACGTTAAAACAAGCACAGCTGTGTGTTTGGATTGTTACATCCGCGATAGAGGCACCACGTTAAAACAAGCACAGCTGTGTGTTTGGATTGTAACTTCTGTGACAGAGGCACCACGTTAAAACAAGTACAGCTGTGTGTTTGGTTTGTAACTTCCGCGATAGAGGCACCACGTTAAAACAAGCACAGCTGTGTTTTTGGATTGTAACTTCCGCGATAGAGGCACTAGTTAAAACAAGCACAGCTGTGTGTTTGGATTGTAACTTCCGCGATAGATTCACCACGTTAAAACAAGCACAGCTGTGTGTTTGGATTGTTACTTCCGCGATAGAGGCACCACGTTAAAACAAGCACAGCTGTTTGTTTGGATTGTAACTTCTGTGACAGAGGCACCACGTTAAAACAAGTACAGCTGTGTGTTTGGTTTGTAACTTCCGCGATAGAGGCACCACGTTAAAACAAGCACAGCTGTGTTTTTGGATTGTAACTTCCGCGATAGAGGCACTAGTTAAAACAAGCACAGCTGTGTGTTTGGATTGTAACTTCCGCGATAGATTCACCACGTTAAAACAAGCACAGCTGTGTGTTTGGATTGTTACTTCCGCGATAGAGGCACCACGTTAAAACAAGCACAGCTGTGTGTTTGGATTGTAACTTCTGTGACAGAGGCACCACGTTAAAACAAGTACAGCTGTGTGTTTGGTTTGTAACTTCCGCGATAGAGGCACCACGTTAAAACAAGCACAGCTGTGTTTTTGGATTGTAACTTCCGCAATAGAGGCACTAGTTAAAACAAGCACAGCTCTGTTTTTGGATTGTAACTTCCGCGATAGAGGCACTAGTTAAAACAAGCACAGCTGTGTGTTTGGATTGTAACTTCCGCGATAGAGTCACCACGTTAAACAAGCACAGCTGTGTGTTTGGATTGTAACTTCCGCGATAGATTCACCACGTTAAAACAAGCACAGCTGTGTGTTTGGATTGTTACTTCCGCGATAGAGGCACCACGTTAAAACAAGCACAGCTGTGTGTTTGGATTGTAACTTCTGTGACAGAGCCACCACGTTAAAACAAGTACAGCTGTGTGTTTGGTTTGTAACTTCCGCGATAGAGGCACCACGTTAAAACAAGCACAGCTGTGTTTTTGGATTGTAACTTCCGCGATAGAGGCACTAATTAAAACAAGCACAGCTGTGTGTTTGGATTGTAACTTCCGCGATAGATTCACCACGTTAAAACAAGCACAGCTGTGTGTTTGGATTGTTACTTCCGCGATAGAGGCACCACGTTAAAACAAGCACAGCTGTGTGTTTGGATTGTAACTTCTGTGACAGAGGCACCACGTTAAAACAAGTACAGCTGTGTGTTTGGTTTGTAACTTCCGCGATAGAGGCACCACGTTAAAACAAGCACAGCTATGTGTTTGAATTGTAACTTCCGCGATAGAGGCACCACGTTAAAACAAGCACAGCTCTGTGTTTGGATTGTAACTTCCGCGACAGAGGCACCACGTTAAAACAAGCACAACTATGTGTTTGGATTGTAACTTCCGCGATAGAGGCACCACGTTACACAAGCACAGCTGTGTGTTTGGATAATAACTTCCGCAATAGAGGCACCACGTTAAAACAAGCACAGCTGTGTGTTTGGATTGTAACTTCTAACTTCCTCGATAGAGGCACCACGTTAAAACAAGCACAGCTGTGTGTTTGGATTGTAACTTCCGCGATAGAGGCACCACGTTAAAACAAGCTCAGCTATGTGTTTGGATTGTAACTTCCGCGACAGAGGCACCACGTTAAAACAAGCACAGCTGTGTGTTTGGATTGTAACTTCCGCGATAGAGTCACCACGTTAAACAAGCACAGCTGTGTGTTTGGATTGTAACTTCCGCGATAGATTCACCACGTTAAAACAAGCACAGCTGTGTGTTTGGATTGTTACTTCCGCGATAGAGGCACCACGTTAAAACAAGCATAGCTGTGTGTTTGGATTGTAACTTCTGTGACAGAGGCACCACGTTAAAACAAGTACAGCTGTGTGTTTGGTTTGTAACTTCCGCGATAGAGGCACCACGTTAAAACAAGCACAGCTGTGTTTTTGGATTGTAACTTCCGCGATAGAGGCACTAGTTAAAACAAGCACAGCTGTGTGTTTGGATTGTAACTTCCGCGATAGATTCACCACGTTAAAACAAGCACAGCTGTGTGTTTGGATTGTTACTTCCGCGATAGAGGCACCACGTTAAAACAAGCACAGCTGTGTGTTTGGATTGTAACTTCTGTGACAGAGGCACCACGTTAAAACAAGTACAGCTGTGTGTTTGGTTTGTAACTTCCGCGATAGAGGCACCACGTTAAAACAAGCACAGCTGTGTTTTTGGATTGTAACTTCCGCGATAGAGGCACTAGTTAAAACAAGCACAGCTGTGTGTTTGGATTGTAACTTCCGCGATAGAGGCACCACGTTAAAACAAGCACAGCTGTGTGTTTGGATTGTAACTTCCGCGACAGAGGCACCACGTTAAAACAAGCACAGCTATGTGTTTGGATTGTCACATCCGCGCTAGAGGCACCACGTTACTCAAGCACAGCTGTGTGTTTGGATTGTAACTTCCGCAATAGAGGCACCACGTTAAAACAAGCACAGCTGTGTGTTTGGATTTTAACCTCCGCGACAGAGGCACCACGTTAAAACAAGCACAGCTGTGTGTTTGGATAGTAACTTCCGCGATACACGCACCACGTTAAAACAAGCACAGCTATGTTTTTGGATTGTAACTTCCGCGATAGAGGCACCACATTACACAAGCACAGCTGTGTGTTTGGATTGTAACTTCCGCAATAGAGGCACCACGTTAAAAATAGCACAGCTGTGTGTTTGGATTGTAACTTCTAACTTCCGTGATAGAGGCACCACGTTAAAACAAGCACAGCTGTGTGTTTGGATAGTAACTTCCGCGATAGAGGCACCACGTTAAAACAAGCACAGCTGTGTGTTTGGATTGTAACTTCCGCGATAGAGGCACCACGTTAAAACAAGCACAGCTATGTGTTTGAATTGTAACTTCCGCGATAGAGGCACCACGTTAAAACAAGCACAGCTCTGTGTTTGGATTGTAACTTCTGCGACAGAGGCACCACGTTAAAACAAGCACAACTATGTGTTTGGATTGTAACTTCCGCGATAGAGGCACCACGTTACACAAGCACAGCTGTGTGTTTGGATAATAACTTCCGCAATAGAGGCACCACGTTAAAACAAGCACAGCTGTGTGTTTGGATTGTAACTTCTAACTTCCTCGATAGAGGCACCACGTTAAAACAAGCACAGCTGTGTGTTTGGATTGTAACTTCCGCAATAGAGGCACCACGTTAAAACAAGCTCAGCTATGTGTTTGGATTGTAACTTCCGCGACAGAGGCACCACATTAAAACAAGCACAGCTGTGTGTTTGGATTGTAACTTCCGCGATAGAGTCACCACGTTAAACAAGCACAGCTGTGTGTTTGCATTGTAACTTCCGCGATAGATTCACCACGTTAAAACAAGCACAGCTGTGTGTTTGGATTGTTACTTCCGCGATAATGGCACCACGTTAAAACAAGCACAGCTGTGTGTTTGGATTGTAACTTCTGTGACAGAGGCACCACGTTAAAACAAGTACAGCTGTGTGTTTGGTTTGTAACTTCCGCGATAGAGGCACCACGTTAAAACAAGCACAGCTGTGTTTTTGGATTGTAACTTCCGCGATAGAGGCACTAGTTAAAACAAGCACAGCTGTGTGTTTGGATTGTAACTTCCGCGATATTTTCACCACGTTAAAACAAGCACAGCTGTGTGTTTGGATTGTTACTTCCGCGATAGAGGCACCACGTTAAAACAAGCACAGCTGTGTTTTTGGATTGTAACTTCCGCGATAGAGGCACTAGTTAAAACAAGCACAGCTGTGTGTTTGGATTGTAACTTCCGCGATAGAGGCACCACGTTAAAACAAGCACAGCTATGTGTTTAGATTGTAACCTCCGTGATAGAGACACCACGTTAAAACAAGCACAGCTGTGTCTTTGGATTGTAACTTCCGCGACAGAGGCACCACGTTAAAACAAGCACAGCTATGTGTTTGGATTGTAACTTCCGCGACAGAGGCACCACGTTAAAACAAGCACAACTATGTGTTTGGATTGTAACTTCCGCGATAGAGGCACCACGTTACACAAGCAAAGCTGTGTGTTTGGATAATAACTTCCGCAATAGAGGCACCACGTTAAAACAAGCACAGCTGTGTGTTTGGATTGTAACTTCTAACTTCCTCGATAGAGGCACCACGTTAAAACAAGCACAGCTGTGTGTTTGGATTGTAACTTCCGCGATAGAGGCACCACGTTAAAACAAGCTCAGCTATGTGTTTGGATTGTAACTTCCGCGACAGAGGCACCACGTTAAAACAAGCACAGCTGTGTTTTTGGATTGTAACTTCCGCGATAGAGTCACCACGTTAAACAAGCACAGCTGTGTGTTTGGATGGTAACTTCCGCGATAGATTCACCACGTTAAAACAAGCACAGCTGTGTGTTTGGATTGTTACTTCCGCGATAGAGGCACCACGTTAAAACAAGCACAGCTGTGTGTTTGGATTGTAACTTCTGTGACAGAGGCACCACGTTAAAACAAGTACAGCTGTGTGTTTGGATTGTAACTTCCGCGATAGAGGCACACAGCTGTGTTTTTGGATTGTAACTTCCGCGATAGAGTCACCACGTTAAACAAGCACAGCTGTGTGTTTGGATTGTAACTTCCGCGATAGATTCACCACGTTAAAACAAGCACAGCTGTGTGTTTGGATTGTTACTTCCGCGATAGAGGCACCACGTTAAAACAAGCACAGCTATGTTTTTGGATTGTAACTTCCGCGATAGAGGCACCACATTACACAAGCACAGCTGTGTGTTTGGATTGTAACTTCCGCAATAGAGGCACCACGTTAAAACAAGCACAGCTGTGTGTTTGGATTGTAACTTCCAAGATAGAGGCACCACGTTAAAACAAGCACAGCTGTGTGTTTGGATTGTAACTTCTAACTTCCGTGATAGAGGCTCCACGTTAAAACAAGCACAGCTGTGTGTTTGGATTGTAACTTCTAACTTCCGTGATAGAGGCACCACGTTAAAACAAGCACAGCTGTGTGTTTGGATAGTAACTTCCGCGATAGAGGCACCACGTTAAAACAAGCACAGCTGTGTGTTTGGATTGTAACTTCCGCGATAGAGGCACCACGTTAAAACAAGCACAGCTATGTGTTTGAATTGTAACTTCCGCGATAGAGGCACCACGTTAAAACAAGCACAGCTCTGGGTTTGGATTGTAACTTCTGCGACAGAGGCACCACGTTAAAACAAGCACAACTATGTGTTTGGATTGTAACTTCCGCGATAGAGGCACCACGTTACACAAGCACAGCTGTGTGTTTGGATAATAACTTCCGCAATAGAGGCACCACGTTAAAACAAGCACAGCTGTGTGTTTGGATTGTAACTTCTAACTTCCTCGATAGAGGCACCACGTTAAAACAAGCACAGCTGTGTGTTTGGATTGTAACTTCCGCGATAGAGGCACCACGTTAAAACAAGCTCAGCTATGTGTTTGGATTGTAACTTCCGCGACAGAGGCACCACGTTAAAACAAGCACAGCTGTGTGTTTGGATTGTAACTTCCGCGATAGAGTCACCACGTTAAACAAGCACAGCTGTGTGTTTGCATTGTAACTTCCGCGATAGATTCACCACGTTAAAACAAGCACAGCTGTGTGTTTGGATTGTTACTTCCGCGATAATGGCACCACGTTAAAACAAGAACAGCTGTGTGTTTGGATTGTAACTTCCGCGACAGAGGCACCACGTTAAAACAAGCACAGCTGTGTGTTTGGATTGTAACTTCCGCGATAGAGTCACCACGTTAAACAAGCACAGCTGTGTGTTTGGATTGTAACTTCCGCGATAGATTCACCACGTTAAAACAAGCACAGCTGTGTGTTTGGATTGTTACTTCCGCGATAGAGGCACCACGTTAAAACAAGCACAGCTGTGTGTTTGGATTGTAACTTCTGTGACAGAGGCACCACGTTAAAACAAGTACAGCTGTGTGTTTGGTTTGTAACTTCCGCGATAGAGGCACCACGTTAAAACAAGCACAGCTGTGTTTTTGGATTGTAACTTCCGCGATAGAGGCACTAGTTAAAACAAGCACAGCTGTGTGTTTGGATTGTAACTTCCGCGATAGATTCACCACGTTAAAACAAGCACAGCTGTGTGTTTGGATTGTTACTTCCGCGATAGAGGCACCACGTTAAAACAAGCACAGCTGTGTGTTTGGATTGTAACTTCTGTGACAGAGGCACCACGTTAAAACAAGTACAGCTGTGTGTTTGGTTTGTAACTTCCGCGATAGAGGCACCACGTTAAAACAAGCACAGCTGTGTTTTTGGATTGTAACTTCCGCGATAGAGGCACTAGTTAAAACAAGCACAGCTGTGTGTTTGGATTGTAACTTCCGCGATAGAGGCACCACGTTAAAACAAGCACAGCTGTGTGTTTGGATTGTAACTTCCGCGACAGAGGCACCACGTTAAAACAAGCACAGCTATGTGTTTGGATTGTCACATCCGCGCTAGAGGCACCACGTTACTCAAGCACAGCTGTGTGTTTGGATTGTAACTTCCGCAATAGAGGCACCACGTTAAAACAAGCACAGCTGTGTGTTTGGATTTTAACCTCCGCGACAGAGGCACCACGTTAAAACAAGCACAGCTGTGTGTTTGGATAGTAACTTCCGCGATACACGCACCACGTTAAAACAAGCACAGCTATGTTTTTGGATTGTAACTTCCGCGATAGAGGCACCACATTACACAAGCACAGCTGTGTGTTTGGATTGTAACTTCCGCAATAGAGGCACCACGTTAAAAATAGCACAGCTGTGTGTTTGGATTGTAACTTCTAACTTCCGTGATAGAGGCACCACGTTAAAACAAGCACAGCTGTGTGTTTGGATAGTAACTTCCGCGATAGAGGCACCACGTTAAAACAAGCACAGCTGTGTGTTTGGATTGTAACTTCCGCGATAGAGGCACCACGTTAAAACAAGCACAGCTATGTGTTTGAATTGTAACTTCCGCGATAGAGGCACCACGTTAAAACAAGCACAGCTCTGTGTTTGGATTGTAACTTCTGCGACAGAGGCACCACGTTAAAACAAGCACAACTATGTGTTTGGATTGTAACTTCCGCGATAGAGGCACCACGTTACACAAGCACAGCTGTGTGTTTGGATAATAACTTCCGCAATAGAGGCACCACGTTAAAACAAGCACAGCTGTGTGTTTGGATTGTAACTTCTAACTTCCTCGATAGAGGCACCACGTTAAAACAAGCACAGCTGTGTGTTTGGATTGTAACTTCCGCAATAGAGGCACCACGTTAAAACAAGCTCAGCTATGTGTTTGGATTGTAACTTCCGCGACAGAGGCACCACATTAAAACAAGCACAGCTGTGTGTTTGGATTGTAACTTCCGCGATAGAGTCACCACGTTAAACAAGCACAGCTGTGTGTTTGCATTGTAACTTCCGCGATAGATTCACCACGTTAAAACAAGCACAGCTGTGTGTTTGGATTGTTACTTCCGCGATAATGGCACCACGTTAAAACAAGCACAGCTGTGTGTTTGGATTGTAACTTCTGTGACAGAGGCACCACGTTAAAACAAGTACAGCTGTGTGTTTGGTTTGTAACTTCCGCGATAGAGGCACCACGTTAAAACAAGCACAGCTGTGTTTTTGGATTGTAACTTCCGCGATAGAGGCACTAGTTAAAACAAGCACAGCTGTGTGTTTGGATTGTAACTTCCGCGATAGAGTCACCACGTTAAACAAGCACAGCTGTGTGTTTGCATTGTAACTTCCGCGATAGATTCACCACGTTAAAACAAGCACAGCTGTGTGTTTGGATTGTTACTTCCGCGATAATGGCACCACGTTAAAACAAGCACAGCTGTGTGTTTGGATTGTAACTTCCGCGACAGAGGCACCACGTTAAAACAAGCACAGCTGTGTGTTTGGATTGTAACTTCCGCGATAGAGTCACCACGTTAAACAAGCACAGCTGTGTGTTTGGATTGTAACTTCCGCGATAGATTCACCACGTTAAAACAAGCACAGCTGTGTGTTTGGATTGTTACTTCCGCGATAGAGGCACCACGTTAAAACAAGCACAGCTGTGTGTTTGGATTGTAACTTCTGTGACAGAGGCACCACGTTAAAACAAGTACAGCTGTGTGTTTGGTTTGTAACTTCCGCGATAGAGGCACCACGTTAAAACAAGCACAGCTGTGTTTTTGGATTGTAACTTCCGCGATAGAGGCACTAGTTAAAACAAGCACAGCTGTGTGTTTGGATTGTAACTTCCGCGATAGATTCACCACGTTAAAACAAGCACAGCTGTGTGTTTGGATTGTTACTTCCGCGATAGAGGCACCACGTTAAAACAAGCACAGCTGTGTGTTTGGATTGTAACTTCTGTGACAGAGGCACCACGTTAAAACAAGTACAGCTGTGTGTTTGGTTTGTAACTTCCGCGATAGAGGCACCACGTTAAAACAAGGACAGCTGTGTTTTTGGATTGTAACTTCCGCGATAGAGGCACTAGTTAAAACAAGCACAGCTGTGTGTTTGGATTGTAACTTCCGCGATAGAGGCACCACGTTAAAACAAGCACAGCTGTGTGTTTGGATTGTAACTTCCGCGACAGAGGCACCACGTTAAAACAAGCACAGCTATGTGTTTGGATTGTCACATCCGCGCTAGAGGCACCACGTTACTCAAGCACAGCTGTGTGTTTGGATTGTAACTTCCGCAATAGAGGCACCACGTTAAAACAAGCACAGCTGTGTGTTTGGATTTTAACCTCCGCGACAGAGGCACCACGTTAAAACAAGCACAGCTGTGTGTTTGGATAGTAACTTCCGCGATACACGCACCACGTTAAAACAAGCACAGCTATGTTTTTGGATTGTAACTTCCGCGATAGAGGCACCACATTACACAAGCACAGCTGTGTGTTTGGATTGTAACTTCCGCAATAGAGGCACCACGTTAAAAATAGCACAGCTGTGTGTTTGGATTGTAACTTCTAACTTCCGTGATAGAGGCACCACGTTAAAACAAGCACAGCTGTGTGTTTGGATAGTAACTTCCGCGATAGAGGCACCACGTTAAAACAAGCACAGCTGTGTGTTTGGATTGTAACTTCCGCGATAGAGGCACCACGTTAAAACAAGCACAGCTATGTGTTTGAATTGTAACTTCCGCGATAGAGGCACCACGTTAAAACAAGCACAGCTCTGTGTTTGGATTGTAACTTCTGCGACAGAGGCACCACGTTAAAACAAGCACAACTATGTGTTTGGATTGTAACTTCCGCGATAGAGGCACCACGTTACACAAGCACAGCTGTGTGTTTGGATAATAACTTCCGCAATAGAGGCACCACGTTAAAACAAGCACAGCTGTGTGTTTGGATTGTAACTTCTAACTTCCTCGATAGAGGCACCACGTTAAAACAAGCACAGCTGTGTGTTTGGATTGTAACTTCCGCAATAGAGGCACCACGTTAAAACAAGCTCAGCTATGTGTTTGGATTGTAACTTCCGCGACAGAGGCACCACATTAAAACAAGCACAGCTGTGTGTTTGGATTGTAACTTCCGCGATAGAGTCACCACGTTAAACAAGCACAGCTGTGTGTTTGCATTGTAACTTCCGCGATAGATTCACCACGTTAAAACAAGCACAGCTGTGTGTTTGGATTGTTACTTCCGCGATAATGGCACCACGTTAAAACAAGCACAGCTGTGTGTTTGGATTGTAACTTCTGTGACAGAGGCACCACGTTAAAACAAGTACAGCTGTGTGTTTGGTTTGTAACTTCCGCGATAGAGGCACCACGTTAAAACAAGCACAGCTGTGTTTTTGGATTGTAACTTCCGCGATAGAGGCACTAGTTAAAACAAGCACAGCTGTGTGTTTGGATTGTAACTTCCGCGATATTTTCACCACGTTAAAACAAGCACAGCTGTGTGTTTGGATTGTTACTTCCGCGATAGAGGCACCACGTTAAAACAAGCACAGCTGTGTTTTTGGATTGTAACTTCCGCGATAGAGGCACTAGTTAAAACAAGCACAGCTGTGTGTTTGGATTGTAACTTCCGCGATAGAGGCACCACGTTAAAACAAGCACAGCTATGTGTTTAGATTGTAACCTCCGTGATAGAGACACCACGTTAAAACAAGCACAGCTGTGTCTTTGGATTGTAACTTCCGCGACAGAGGCACCACGTTAAAACAAGCACAGCTATGTGTTTGGATTGTAACTTCCGCGACAGAGGCACCACGTTAAAACAAGCACAACTATGTGTTTGGATTGTAACTTCCGCGATAGAGGCACCACGTTACACAAGCAAAGCTGTGTGTTTGGATAATAACTTCCGCAATAGAGGCACCACGTTAAAACAAGCACAGCTGTGTGTTTGGATTGTAACTTCTAACTTCCTCGATAGAGGCACCACGTTAAAACAAGCACAGCTGTGTGTTTGGATTGTAACTTCTAACTTCCTCGATAGAGGCACCACGTTAAAACAAGCACAGCTGTGTGTTTGGATTGTAACTTCCGCGATAGAGGCACCACGTTAAAACAAGCTCAGCTATGTGTTTGGATTGTAACTTCCGCGACAGAGGCACCACGTTAAAACAAGCACAGCTGTGGTTTTGGATTGTAACTTCCGCGATAGAGTCACCACGTTAAACAAGCACAGCTGTGTGTTTGGATGGTAACTTCCGCGATAGATTCACCACGTTAAAACAAGCACAGCTGTGTGTTTGGATTGTTACTTCCGCGATAGAGGCACCACGTTAAAACAAGCACAGCTGTGTCTTTGGATTGTAACTTCCGCGACAGAGGCACCACGTTAAAACAAGCACAGCTATGTGTTTGGATTGTAACTTCCGCGACAGAGGCACCACGTTAAAACAAGCACAACTATGTGTTTGGATTGTAACTTCCGCGATAGAGGCACCACGTTACACAAGCAAAGCTGTGTGTTTGGATAATAACTTCCGCAATAGAGGCACCACGTTAAAACAAGCACAGCTGTGTGTTTGGATTGTAACTTCTAACTTCCTCGATAGAGGCACCACGTTAAAACAAGCACAGCTGTGTGTTTGGATTGTAACTTCTAACTTCCTCGATAGAGGCACCACGTTAAAACAAGCACAGCTGTGTGTTTGGATTGTAACTTCCGCGATAGAGGCACCACGTTAAAACAAGCTCAGCTATGTGTTTGGATTGTAACTTCCGCGACAGAGGCACCACGTTAAAACAAGCACAGCTGTGGTTTTGGATTGTAACTTCCGCGATAGAGTCACCACGTTAAACAAGCACAGCTGTGTGTTTGGATGGTAACTTCCGCGATAGATTCACCACGTTAAAACAAGCACAGCTGTGTGTTTGGATTGTTACTTCCGCGATAGAGGCACCACGTTAAAACAAGCACAGCTGTGTGTTTGGATTGTAACTTCTGTGACAGAGGCACCACGTTAAAACAAGCTCAGCTATGTGTTTGGATTGTAACTTCCGCGACAGAGGCACCACGTTAAAACAAGCACAGCTGTGTGTTTGGATTGTAACTTCCGCGATAGAGTCACCACGTTAAACAAGCACAGCTGTGTGTTTGGATTGTAACTTCCGCGACAGAGGCACCACGTTAAAACAAGCACAGCTGTGTGTTTGGATTGTAACTTCCGCGATAGAGTCACCACGTTAAACAAGCACAGCTGTGTGTTTGGATTGTAACTTCCGCGATAGATTCACCACGTTAAAACAAGCACAGCTGTGTGTTTGGATTGTTACTTCCGCGATAGAGGCACCACGTTAAAACAAGCACAGCTGTGTGTTTGGATTGTAACTTCTGTGACAGAGGCACCACGTTAAAACAAGTACAGCTGTGTGTTTGGTTTGTAACTTCCGCGATAGAGGCACCACGTTAAAACAAGCACAGCTGTGTTTTTGGATTGTAACTTCCGCGATAGAGGCACTAGTTAAAACAAGCACAGCTGTGTGTTTGGATTGTAACTTCCGCGATAGATTCACCACGTTAAAACAAGCACAGCTGTGTGTTTGGATTGTTACTTCCGCGATAGAGGCACCACGTTAAAACAAGCACAGCTGTGTGTTTGGATTGTAACTTCTGTGACAGAGGCACCACGTTAAAACAAGTACAGCTGTGTGTTTGGTTTGTAACTTCCGCGATAGAGGCACCACGTTAAAACAAGCACAGCTGTGTTTTTGGATTGTAACTTCCGCGATAGAGGCACTAGTTAAAACAAGCACAGCTGTGTGTTTGGATTGTAACTTCCGCGATAGAGGCACCACGTTAAAACAAGCACAGCTGTGTGTTTGGATTGTAACTTCCGCGACAGAGGCACCACGTTAAAACAAGCACAGCTATGTGTTTGGATTGTCACATCCGCGCTAGAGGCACCACGTTACTCAAGCACAGCTGTGTGTTTGGATTGTAACTTCCGCAATAGAGGCACCACGTTAAAACAAGCACAGCTGTGTGTTTGGATTTTAACCTCCGCGACAGAGGCACCACGTTAAAACAAGCACAGCTGTGTGTTTGGATAGTAACTTCCGCGATACACGCACCACGTTAAAACAAGCACAGCTATGTTTTTGGATTGTAACTTCCGCGATAGAGGCACCACATTACACAAGCACAGCTGTGTGTTTGGATTGTAACTTCCGCAATAGAGGCACCACGTTAAAAATAGCACAGCTGTGTGTTTGGATTGTAACTTCTAACTTCCGTGATAGAGGCACCACGTTAAAACAAGCACAGCTGTGTGTTTGGATAGTAACTTCCGCGATAGAGGCACCACGTTAAAACAAGCACAGCTGTGTGTTTGGATTGTAACTTCCGCGATAGAGGCACCACGTTAAAACAAGCACAGCTATGTGTTTGAATTGTAACTTCCGCGATAGAGGCACCACGTTAAAACAAGCACAGCTCTGTGTTTGGATTGTAACTTCTGCGACAGAGGCACCACGTTAAAACAAGCACAACTATGTGTTTGGATTGTAACTTCCGCGATAGAGGCACCACGTTACACAAGCACAGCTGTGTGTTTGGATAATAACTTCCGCAATAGAGGCACCACGTTAAAACAAGCACAGCTGTGTGTTTGGATTGTAACTTCTAACTTCCTCGATAGAGGCACCACGTTAAAACAAGCACAGCTGTGTGTTTGGATTGTAACTTCCGCAATAGAGGCACCACGTTAAAACAAGCTCAGCTATGTGTTTGGATTGTAACTTCCGCGACAGAGGCACCACATTAAAACAAGCACAGCTGTGTGTTTGGATTGTAACTTCCGCGATAGAGTCACCACGTTAAACAAGCACAGCTGTGTGTTTGCATTGTAACTTCCGCGATAGATTCACCACGTTAAAACAAGCACAGCTGTGTGTTTGGATTGTTACTTCCGCGATAATGGCACCACGTTAAAACAAGCACAGCTGTGTGTTTGGATTGTAACTTCTGTGACAGAGGCACCACGTTAAAACAAGTACAGCTGTGTGTTTGGTTTGTAACTTCCGCGATAGAGGCACCACGTTAAAACAAGCACAGCTGTGTTTTTGGATTGTAACTTCCGCGATAGAGGCACTAGTTAAAACAAGCACAGCTGTGTGTTTGGATTGTAACTTCCGCGATATTTTCACCACGTTAAAACAAGCACAGCTGTGTGTTTGGATTGTTACTTCCGCGATAGAGGCACCACGTTAAAACAAGCACAGCTGTGTTTTTGGATTGTAACTTCCGCGATAGAGGCACTAGTTAAAACAAGCACAGCTGTGTGTTTGGATTGTAACTTCCGCGATAGAGGCACCACGTTAAAACAAGCACAGCTATGTGTTTAGATTGTAACCTCCGTGATAGAGACACCACGTTAAAACAAGCACAGCTGTGTCTTTGGATTGTAACTTCCGCGACAGAGGCACCACGTTAAAACAAGCACAGCTATGTGTTTGGATTGTAACTTCCGCGACAGAGGCACCACGTTAAAACAAGCACAACTATGTGTTTGGATTGTAACTTCCGCGATAGAGGCACCACGTTACACAAGCAAAGCTGTGTGTTTGGATAATAACTTCCGCAATAGAGGCACCACGTTAAAACAAGCACAGCTGTGTGTTTGGATTGTAACTTCTAACTTCCTCGATAGAGGCACCACGTTAAAACAAGCACAGCTTTGTGTTTGGATTGTAACTTCCGCGATAGAGGCACCACGTTAAAACAAGCTCAGCTATGTGTTTGGATTGTAACTTCCGCGACAGAGGCACCACGTTAAAACAAGCACAGCTGTGGTTTTGGATTGTAACTTCCGCGATAGAGTCACCACGTTAAACAAGCACAGCTGTGTGTTTGGATGGTAACTTCCGCGATAGATTCACCACGTTAAAACAAGCACAGCTGTGTGTTTGGATTGTTACTTCCGCGATAGAGGCACCACGTTAAAACAAGCACAGCTGTGTGTTTGGATTGTAACTTCCAAGATAGAGGCACCACGTTAAAACAAGCACAGCTGTGTGTTTGGATTGTAACTTCTAACTTCCGTGATAGAGGCACCACGTTAAAACAAGCACAGCTGTGTGTTTGGATTGTAACTTCTAACTTCCGTGATAGAGGCACCACGTTAAAACAAGCACAGCTGTGTGTTTGGATAGTAACTTCCGCGATAGAGGCACCACGTTAAAACAAGCACAGCTGTGTGTTTGGATTGTAACTTCCGCGATAGAGGCACCACGTTAAAACAAGCACAGCTATGTGTTTGAATTGTAACTTCCGCGATAGAGGCACCACGTTAAAACAAGCACAGCTCTGTGTTTGGATTGTAACTTCTGCGACAGAGGCACCACGTTAAAACAAGCACAACTATGTGTTTGGATTGTAACTTCCGCGATAGAGGCACCACGTTACACAAGCACAGCTGTGTGTTTGGATAATAACTTCCGCAATAGAGGCACCACGTTAAAACAAGCACAGCTGTGTGTTTGGATTGTAACTTCTAACTTCCTCGATAGAGGCACCACGTTAAAACAAGCACAGCTGTGTGTTTGGATTGTAACTTCCGCGATAGAGGCACCACGTTAAAACAAGCTCAGCTATGTGTTTGGATTGTAACTTCCGCGACAGAGGCACCACGTTAAAACAAGCACAGCTGTGTGTTTGGATTGTAACTTCCGCGATAGAGTCACCACGTTAAACAAGCACAGCTGTGTGTTTGCATTGTAACTTCCGCGATAGATTCACCACGTTAAAACAAGCACAGCTGTGTGTTTGGATTGTTACTTCCGCGATAATGGCACCACGTTAAAACAAGCACAGCTGTGTGTTTGGATTGTAACTTCTGTGACAGAGGCACCACGTTAAAACAAGTACAGCTGTGTGTTTGGTTTGTAACTTCCGCGATAGAGGCACCACGTTAAAACAAGCACAGCTGTGTTTTTGGATTGTAACTTCCGCGATAGAGGCACTAGTTAAAACAAGCACAGCTGTGTGTTTGGATTGTAACTTCCGCGATATTTTCACCACGTTAAAACAAGCACAGCTGTGTGTTTGGATTGTTACTTCCGCGATAGAGGCACCACGTTAAAACAAGCACAACTATGTGTTTGGATTGTAACTTCCGCGATAGAGGCACCACGTTACACAAGCACAGCTGTGTGTTTGGATAATAACTTCCGCAATAGAGGCACCACGTTAAAACAAGCACAGCTGTGTGTTTGGATTGTAACTTCTAACTTCCTCGATAGAGGCACCACGTTAAAACAAGCACAGCTGTGTGTTTGGATTGTAACTTCCGCGATAGAGGCACCACGTTAAAACAAGCTCAGCTATGTGTTTGGATTGTAACTTCCGCGACAGAGGCACCACGTTAAAACAAGCACAGCTGTGTTTTTGGATTGTAACTTCCGCGATAGAGTCACCACGTTAAACAAGCACAGCTGTGTGTTTGGATTGTAACTTCCGCGATAGATTCACCACGTTAAAACAAGCACAGCTGTGTGTTTGGATTGTTACTTCCGCGATAGAGGCACCACGTTAAAACAAGCACAGCTGTGTGTTTGGATTGTAACTTCTGTGACAGAGGCACCACGTTAAAACAAGTACAGCTGTGTGTTTGGTTTGTAACTTCCACGATAGAGGCACACAGCTGTGTTTTTGGATTGTAACTTCCGCGATAGAGGCACTAGTTAAAACAAGCACAGCTGTGTGTTTGGATTGTTACTTCCGCGATAGAGGCACCACGTTAAAACAAGCACAGCTGTGTGTTTGGATTGTAACTTCTGTGACAGAGGCACCACGTTAAAACAAGTACAGCTGTGTGTTTGGATTGTAACTTCCGCGATAGAGGCACACAGCTGTGTTTTTGGATTGTAACTTCCGCGATAGAGTCACCACGTTAAACAAGCACAGCTGTGTGTTTGGATTGTAACTTCCGCGATAGATTCACCACGTTAAAACAAGCACAGCTGTGTGTTTGGATTGTTACTTCCGCGATAGAGGCACCACGTTAAAACAAGCACAGCTGTGTGTTTGGATTGTAACTTCTGTGACAGAGGCACCACGTTAAAACAAGTACAGCTGTGTGTTTGGATTGTAACTTCCGCGATAGAGGCACACAGCTGTGTTTTTGGATTGTAACTTCTGCGATAGAGGCACTAGTTAAAACAAGCACAGCTGTGTGTTTGGATTGTAACTTCCGCGATAGAGGCACCACGTTACACAAGCACAGCTGTGTGTTTGGATTGTAACTTCCGCAATAGAGGCACCACGTTAAAACAAGCACAGCTGTGTGTTTGGATTGTAACTTCCACGATAGAGGCACCACGTTAAAACAAGCACAGCTGTGTGTTTGGATTGTAACTTCTAACTTCCGTGATAGAGGTACCACGTTAAAACAAGCACAGCTATGTGTTTGGATTGTAACTTCCATGATAGAGGCACCACGTTAAAACAAGCACAGCTATGTGTTTGGATTGTAACTTCCATGATAGAGGCACCACGTTAAAACAAGCACAGCTATGTGTTTGGATTGTAACTTCCGCGATAGAGGCACCACGTTAAAACAAGCACAGCTATATGTTTGGATTGTAACTTCCGTGATAGAGGCACCACGTTACACAAGCACAGCTATGTGTTTTGATTGTAACTTCCGCGACAGAGGCACCACGTTAAAACAAGCACAGCTATGTGTTTGGATTGTAACTTCCGCGATAGAAGCACCACGTTAAAACAACCACAGCTGTGTGTTTGGATTGTAACTTCTAACTTCCTCGATAGAGGCACCACGTTAAAACAAGCACAGCTGTGTGTTTGGATTGTAACTTCCGCGATAGAGGCACCACGTTAAAACAAGCTCAGCTATGTGCTTGGATTGTAACTTCCGCGACAGAGGCACCACGTTAAAACAAGCACAGCTGTGTGTTTGGATTGTAACTTCCGCGATAGATTCACCACGTTAAAACAAGCACAGCTGTGTTTTTGGATTGTAACTTCCGCGATAGAGGCACTAGTTAAAACAAGCACAGCTGTGTGTTTGGATTGTAACTTCCGCGATAGAGGCACCACATTAAAACAAGCACAGCTGTGTGTTTGGATTGTAACTTCTGTGACAGAGGCACCACGTTAAAACAAGTACAGCTGTGTGTTTGGTTTGTAACTTCCGCGATAGAGGCACCACGTTAAAACAAGCACAGCTGTGTTTTTGGATTGTAACTTCCGCGATAGAGGCACTAGTTAAAACAAGCACAGCTGTGTTTTTGGATTGTAACTTCCGCGATAGAGGCACCACGTTAAAACAAGCACAGCTGTGTGTTTGGATTGTAACTTCCGCGATAGATTCACCACGTTAAAACAAGCACAGCTGTGTGTTTGGATTGTTACTTCCGCGATAGAGGCACCACGTTAAAACAAGCACAGCTGTGTGTTTGGATTGTAACTTCTGTGACAGAGGCACCACGTTAAAACAAGTACAGCTGTGTGTTTGGTTTGTAACTTCCGCGATAGAGGCACCACGTTAAAACAAGCACAGCTGTGTTTTTGGATTGTAACTTCCGCGATAGAGGCACTAGTTAAAACAAGCACAGCTGTGTGTTTGGATTGTAACTTCCGCGATAGAGGCACCACGTTAAAACAAGCACAGCTGTGTGTTTGGATTGTAACTTCTGTGACAGAGGCACCACGTTAAAACAAGTACAGCTGTGTGTTTGGTTTGTAACTTCCACGATAGAGGCACCACGTTAAAACAAGCACAGCTGTGTTGTTGGATTGTAACTTCCGCGATAGAGGCACTAGTTAAAACAAGCACAGCTGTGTTTTTGGATTGTAACTTCCGCGATAGAGGCACTAGTTAAAACAAGCACAGCTGTGTGTTTGGATTGTAACTTCCGCGATAGAGGCACCACGTTAAAACAAGCACAGCTATGTGTTTAGATTGTAACCTCCGTGATAGAGGCACCACGTTAAAACAAGCACAGCTGTGTGTTTGGATTGTAACTTCCGCGACAGAGGCACCACGTTAAAACAAGCACAGCTATGTGTTTGGATTGTCACTTCCGCGATAGAGGCACCACGTTACACAAGCACAGCTGTGTGTTTGGATTGTAACTTCCGCAATAGAGGCACCACGTTAAAACAAGCACAGCTGTGTGTTTGGATAGTAACTTCCGCGATAGACGCACCACGTTAAAACAAGCACAGCTATGTTTTTGGATTGTAACTTCCGCGATAGAGGCACCACGTTACACAAGCACAGCTGTGTGTTTGGATTGTAACTTCCGCAATAGAGGCACCACGTCAAAACAAGCACAGCTGTGTGTTTGGATTGTAACTTCCACGATAGAGGCACCATGTTAAAACAAGCACAGCTGTGTGTTTGGATTGTAACTTCTAACTTCCGTGATAGAGGCACCACGTTAAAACAAGCACAGCTATGTGTTTGGATTGTAACTTCCATGATAGAGGCACCACGTTAAAACAAGCACAGCTATGTGTTTGGATTGTAACTTCCATGATAGAGGCACCACGTTAAAACAAGCACAGCTATGTGTTTGGATTGTAACTTCCGCGATAGAGGCACCACGTTAAAACAAGCACAGCTATATGTTTGGATTGTAACTTCCGTGATAGAGGCACCACGTTACACAAGCACAGCTATGTGTTTTGATTGTAACTTCCGCGACAGATGCACCACGTTAAAACAAGCACAGCTATGTGTTTGGATTGTAACTTCCGCGATAGAAGCACCACGTTAAAACAACCACAGCTGTGTGTTTGGATTGTAACTTCCGCGATAGAGGCACCACGTTAAAACAAGCACAGCTGTGTGTTTGGATTGTAACTTCCGCGATAGAGGCACCACGTTAAAACAAGCACAGCTGTGTGTTTGGATTGTAACTTCCGCGATAGAGGCACCACGTTACATAAGCACAGCTATGTGTTTGGATTGTAACTTCCGCGACAGAGGCACCACGTTAAAACAAGCACAGCTGTGTGTTTGGATTGTAACTTCCGCGATAGAGGCACCACGTTAAAACAAGCACAGCTGTGTGTTTGGATTGTACCTTCCGCGATAGAGGCACCACGTTAAAACAAGCACAGCTGTGTGTTTGGATTGTAAATTCCGCGATAGAGGGACCACGTTAAAACAAGCACAGCTAGTACAGCGTTTAGATTTGCAGATACAGGGCCTTCACGGAATCCACGCGTTAATGCCGAGTTCAAGTGCTACTCGGAAACTAGGAACCTCCGAGTTGGAATGAATAGTTATTTGTGTAGAGCTTCCTATTGGTTAACTCTGAGACTTCCCAAGTGGGAAACTAGGGATCACACTGGATATCTGTATCTACATTGTTCAGGATATCTGACGTTTGATTAGATATGAGGAATAGACAGACATGCTCCAGATACACACGTCCTTCATTTCATACGGATTACAACCCAGCTACCAGCTGTCCAGTGGCAAGAGCCTACCAGATTAGCTAAATACCGTCTACGTGTAGCATGGCTCGTTCTGCGTTGTGTACTTTTAATGAGGACACTGCCACAACTGGAGGTCTGCTGGTTGGATTATTTTAATGAGGACACTGCCACAACTGGAGGCCTGTTGGTTGGATTATTCTAGTGAGGACACTGCCACAACTGGAGGCCTGTTGGTTGGATTCTTTTAATGAGGACACTGCCACAGCTGGAGGCCTGTTGGTTGGATTATTCTAGTGAGGACACTGCCACAACTGGAGGCCTGCTGGTTGGATTCTTTTAATGAGGACACTGCCACAACTGGAGGCCTGTTGGTTGGATTCTTTTAATGAGGACACTGCCACAACTGGAGCTCTGCTGGTTGGATTCTTTTAATGAGGACACTGCCACAACTGGAGGCCTGTTGGTTGGATTCTTTTAATGAGGACACTGCCACAACTGGAGGTCTGTTGGTTGGATTCTTTAATGAGGACACTGCCACAACTGGAGGCCTGTTGGTTGGATTCTTTTAATGAGGACACTGCCACAACTGGAGCTCTGCTGGTTGGATTCTTTTAATGAGGACACTGCCACAACTGGAGGTCTGTTGGTTGGATTCTTTTAATGAGGACACTGCCACAACTGGAGGCCTGTTGGTTGGAATCTTTTAATGAGGACACTGCCACAACTGGAGGTCTGTTGGTTGGAATCTTTTAATGAGGACACTGCCACAACTGGAGGTCTGTTGGTTGGATTATTTTAATGAGGACACTGCCACAACTGGAGGTCTGTTGGTTGGATTATTTTAATGAGGACACTGCCACAACTGGAGGTCTGTTGGTTGGATTATTTTAATGAGGACACTGCCACAACTGGAGGTCTGCTGGTTGGATTCTTTTAATGAGGACACTGCCACAACTGGAGGCCTGCTGGTTGGATTCTTTTAATGAGGACACTGCCACAACTGAAGGTCTGCTGGTTGGATTATTTTAATGAGGACACTGCCACAACTGGAGGCCTGTTGGTTTGATTATTTTAATGAGGACACTGCCACAACTGGAGGCCTGTTGGTTGGATTATTTTAATGAGGACACTGCCACAACTGGAGGCCTGTTGGTTGGATTCTTTTAATGAGGACACTGCCACAACTGGAGGCCTGTTGGTTGGATTCTTTTAATGAGGACACTGCCACAACTGCAGGTCTGTTGGTTGGATAATTTTAATGAGGACACTGCCACAACTGGAGGTCTGCTGGTTGAATTAAAAATAAACATTTTTGCTAAAATAATTATTATATTATTTGATTGATTGACTATGGCTTTTCAAATCACCCAGTATTGCTATCTGCAGCGTTAGTTCTCGGCAAATGTTGCAATTCTTCAGCCATTCCTGGACCTGTGACCAAAAACGAGCTACATATGGACAGAACCAAAACAAATGATCTAATGACTCTGCCTCCTCACAGCAGAATCTGCAGAGCTGGAAAGATTGTATCCCCCATATATATATAACATTCTATTGGTTCAATAATTTTGAATAGTAATTTAAATTGAAAAATTAGAAGTTTTGAATCCGGCATTGTTTTGCGTATCAATTCATAAACCATGTGCCATGGAATGGGTACATCAAAAATCTCTTCCCAATATTCCATCCACTTTATTTTTATAATATATTACACTGGATCTTTCTTGAATACGTTCCTCCATTTATTTTTGTTTTTCCACTAACTTATTCTGTGCCTCTGTGGTTGTCACGTCCTGACCATAGTAAGTTGTTATTTTCTATGGTAGAGTAGGTCAGGGTGTGACAGGGGGGTTTTCTAGTTTAGTTTTTCTTTGTTATGTTCTAGTTTTGTATTTCTATGTTGGGTTGTTCTAGTTTTGTATTTCTATGTTGGGGTTTTGTTTGGGACGATCTCCAATTAGAGGCAGCTGGTCATCGTTGTCTCTAATTGGAGGTCATATTTAAGTAGGTTTTTTTTCCCACCTGGGTTTGTGGGAGATTGTTTTTGTGTAGTGTTTGTTTCACCTCTGCGTCATGGTTTGTTGTTTTTGTCATTCAGTTAATTTATGTATTGCTTAGTTTCACAGTGTAAATAAAATGTGGAACGACACACACGCTGCACTTTGGTCCGCTCATTCCTACGACAACCGGACAATGCAACCATTTTTATTGCTATCTATCTGTACTGTTAGTCCTTCAATTTCCTTTGTTAATATGGACTCTTTTGATCTACAATAAGGGGATCTGCTGTACCTATGTTATGTCTGTAAAAGTCAGTTATAAATTATTCTGTCCTGGTTATAAACAAGTTATCATCCAATAGGCTTTGATTAAATGTCCAATATCCTCGCCCACGTGGAAATTCTGTAAGAGTAATATATATGTCAGTTATGTGATGATCAGACCGCATTCTGTCCCCTATCAACACTTTTTTAACTTTTGGTTCCAGAGAGAATGACATAAGTCAAGACGACTAGCTTGATTAAACCTCCTCCATGTATGTCTCACTAGGTCAGGATATTAAACCTCCTCCATGTATATCTCACTAGGTCAGGATATTAAACCTCCTCCATGTATATCTCACTAGGTCAGGATATTAAACCTCCTCCATGTATATCTCACTAGGTCAGGATATTAAACCTCCTCCATGTATATCTCACTAGGTCAGGATATTAAACCTCCTCCATGTATATCTCACTAGGTCAGGATATTAAACCTCCTCCATGTATATCTCACTAGGTCAGGATATTAAACCTCCTCCATGTATATCTCACTAGGTCAGGATATTAAACCTCCTGTCACGTCCTGGCCAGTATATAAGGTTAATTGTTTTGTAGTTTGGTCAGGGCGTGGCAGGGGGTATTTGTTTTATGTGGTTCGGGGTGGTGTGTTTGTGTAAAGGGTGTTTGATTTAGTATTTCCGGGTTTTGGTTTATGTTTAGTTAATTCTATGGTTAGTCTAGTGTGTGTGTTTCTATGTTTGGTTGATTGGGGTTGGGACTCTCAGTTGAAGGCAGGTGTTGTCTATCTGCCTTTGATTGAGAGTCCCATATATTAGGGTGTGTTTGTATGTGTTATTTGTGGGTGATTGTTCTGTGTTGAGCCTATGCTAGCCAGACTGTTTGTAGTTGTTCGTTCGTTCTTTTGTTTTGTGATTTTTGTACGTTCATTTTTTGAAGTAAATAAATTCTCAAAATGAGCATACACGTACCTGCTGCGTATTGGTCCTCCTTCACCGACGACAACCGTGACACCTCCATGTATATCTCACTAGGTCAGGATATTAAACCTCCTCCATGTATATCTCACTAGGTCAGGGTATTAAACCTCCTTCATGTATATCTCACTAGGTCAGGATATTAAACCTCCTCCATGTATATCTCACTAGGTCAGGATATTAAACCTCCTCCATGTATATCTCACTAGGTCCGGATATTAAACCTCCTCCATGTATATCTCACTAGGGTGATAGTTTGTAGTGTGATTTGCTTTCCAGTCCATAGAGGTATTTAAGACCGTATTTAAATCTCCCACCATAATAATAGAGTCTAGTGTTGCTTGTAGAGTTGATAAATTCTTATTCTTTCACTCCTTCGAAACAGTTGTGGGATACACACATACACTCATACACACTCAACCCTTTCCCCCCACACAACCATAGGCTCAGATTCTCAACAGTTGCACCATCCCAGAGCCCAACTCAAGAAAGGTCTTGATTTACAAATGCATATACAGTTGCAGCTGTATGAGAAGGCCTACAAGACCGTGCAGAGAAAATGGGCAGAAATGGAGAGATTTTATTAACCATTGTCACATCCTAGATGATGGAGGTCAGATGTACCCCTTTCCCCTGAAACACCTACATCACGGTCCCCCGTATTGACCATATTCCCAAGCATCTCCATGCAGTCAGACTTTTGATTTTGTGCCACCAGGGCCACAATAATATAGCCCCTCTTCGAGTGTGACCCCTCCCCATGGGTTACTGCGGCTAGTGTTGCCAGCACTGCCACTGCCTGGGTGGGGGCACCCCACCGGAATCCCCACCGGCTAGGTACAAGGTTGTCAAGGTTCTCATTAGCAGCTTTGAGCATTTCCTTGTGTAGTATGCTCTCCCTTTAGGGGGCTTGGGCTTTGCAGGACCAACCCTGCCAAGCAGGCTCAGAATCTAGAGGGGGCAGTGCTGATCTTGGTCTCTGACCGCATTTTAGCTGCATACATACCCCTTACAGCAGGCTTCTCCTTAGTATCTGGGTCATTCAGGTGGGTGTCCAGGGTATAGGGTTGTTGACCGTACCATTAAATTAGGATCATAAATAATTAGATATAATTTATTTTAAAAAATGTAGATCCCTATGATAGGACAATATATAAATTAAATGTATAATTTATTTTAAAACTGTTCCACCATGATAGGACAATAAATAAATCAGACTTATAATTCATTATAATAGTATATCCATCATCTGAACAACATTGAAAGCCTTCTCATACCCCCGCTCACAGCTATACATTGGTTCTGGGATATGCAACCATTTCATTACTCACTCACTCACCTTTCCCAAACATAACAAATAAGATAAAAAGATAAACACACACCCACCATCCATCCACACATACTGTGCCTTCTGTTTACTGAGTTTTTATCTCCACCATGTTGAATTAGTGCTTTCCACCATCCACACATACTGTGCCTTCTGTTTACTGAGTTTTTATCTCCACCATGTTGAATTAGTGCTTTCCACCATCCACACATACTGTGCCTTCTGTTTACTGAGTTTTTATCTCCACCATGTTGAATTAGTGCTTTCCACCATCCACACATACTGTGCCTTCTGTTTACTGAGTTTTTATCTCCACCATGTTGAATTAGTGCTTGTGTGTTCCCATTACTTATATGTGAAGATATATACAAAAGCTTTTTTTTTTATTGTATTATTACAATCCATAACAGGGCTAGAAGTGTGTTTCATTATTTTCCTCGTCTATGAGAACTTTGTAATTGTTTAAATAACCATGGAGGAGTCTTTGGGTCTCTGAACAACTGGTTATCAATATATAGTTTATCAACGACGAGAGCAACTCGTTTCCCTTTTAATCTATTTTCTTTAAATTGGATACAGAACTTTACGCCGTTCTGCAATTTCCTTCGGGAACTGATCATTCATGCCAGTTTTGGTCCCAGCAAGTCTTTTACCCAGACTTTGAACCATTATTTTATCTTTAAAGGAAGCAAATTTGGCAACGATTGGGCGTTCATACCTCTGCCCTCTCTGTCCGAAGCGGTGTACACGTTCAAGTTGGATTTTGTCGATATCTTCGAGTGGAATCTGAAGAGCTGTAAGGAGGAACTCTCTAACTACAGATTCAGGAACTTCTCCTTCTTTCTCTTGGATACCTGTTAGACTAGATCCACGAGAGAGAATCTGGTACTATGTCAAGTAAGGCTTCTCTCAGAACGATGTTCTCCTTTTTAAGTTCATTCACTTCGGTTTCAATCTTGTTGACTGTCCCTTTTAGCTTGTGTGTTTCCTTCTCCAATGTCGCAGCTTTTTCATCACTCATCTCGAGGCCTTCAACTCTTTTATATCCTTACTGACTAGTTCAAGTATACCCAGTTTGTCATTTATTGATTTTAACAGATCGGTTTCAACCTTTACTATTCCCGGTGGTGAACATATTAAATCGTCTGTCTGTAGAAGAGTCATGTTTTCGTTTTGAAATCGGTTCCCCTGTCCTACTCTCCGTCATGTTTGGGTGTTGCTTGTTTTCATAATATTTGTTGATAAATGTCTCTAGTCTTAAGATTTGTTTAGTGTTATTATCCAGATTGAAGGTTATCACCCACCAGATTGTGAAGTGCTAATATTTTAGTCTAATTTACCGATATTGAATATTATGTTTTTATCTTGAGGTGCTCTACATAACTTCGTTCAGTCCGCCATCTTCCTTTGACCGTAGACTGGTTTATATCAAAGTGCTGTACAGAAACCCAGCCTAAAACCCCAAACAGCAAGCAATGCAGGTGTAGAAGCACGGTGGCTAGGAAAAACTCCCTAGAAAGGCCAGAACCTAGGAAGAAACCTAGAGAGGAACCAGGCTATGAGGGGTGGCCAGTCCTCTTCTGGCTGTGCCGGGTGGAGAGGAACCAGGCTATGAGGGGTGGCCAGTCCTCTTCTGGCTGTGCCAGGTGAAGATTATAACAGAACATGGCCAAGATGTTCAAATGTTCATAAATGACCAGCAGTGTCAAATAATAGTAATCACAGTGAACAGGTCATGGTTCCATAGCTGGGGACATGCAGGGCCTGGGTTAGCCTCCACATCACCCGAGGAACAGAGGAGTAGGATGAGGGTACGGCTAAAGGCTAACAAAAGACCTGCCTTGTTGATCATGTTGTTAAGGCAGAGCATCGGTTTATTATAGACAGACTTCTCCCCATCTTAGCGACTACTGCATCAATATGTTTTGACCAAGACAGTTTACAATCTAGGGTTACTCCAAGCAGTTTAGTCATCTCCACTTGCTCAATAAATGAAGGAGCTGAGTTGGCTAAGGTGCCCCAAAGATTTTCATTCTTTATATAATTCATCTTTGTTCCATAGTGTAGTCTTTTTTATTTAGTTAAGTCACATGGTTTCTCAATTTGCAGTACGTTTACCAATCGGTTGTGCATGCCGTTCCTTTTTCCTCATCCCTCTCAACCATAACATTTTTCAATTCCTCATCAATCCACGGGGATTTAACAGTTTTTACAGTCATTTTCTTAATGGGTGCTTATTAGTAACTGGAATCAATTTCATAAATGTGTCCAGTGCAGCGTCTGGTTGCTCCTCATTACACACCACAGACCAGCAAATATTCTTCACATCATCAACATATGAACTTCTTGTATGACCTCTTATACACTATATTAGGCCCAACCTTTGGAACTTTGGTTTTCCTAGATATGGCTACTATATTGTGATCACTACATCCTATGGATCTGGATACTGCTTTAAAGCAAATATCTGCAGAGTTAGTAAAAATGCGATCAATACATTTTGATGATTTAATTCCTGTGCTGTTTGTAACTACCCTGGTAGGTTGACTGATAACCTGATCCAGGTAGCAGGCTCTGGTTACAGTTTGAAGTGTTTTCCTGAGTGGGCAGCTTGATGAGAGCCAGTCAATATTTAAATCACCCAGAAAATATACTTCTCTGTTGATATCACATACATTATCAAGCATTTCAAGCATTTCCAAGGGTTTAGGGCTAACCCTCCAAGGGGTTAGGGTTGGGGCTAACCCACCAAAGGGGTTAGGATTGTGGCTAACCCTCCAAGGGGTTAGGATTGGAGCTAACCCTCCAAGGGGTTAGGGTTGGGGCTAACCCTCCAAGGGGTTAGTATTGGGGCTAACCCTCCAAGGGGTTAGGATTGGGGCTAACCCTCCAAGGGGTTAGGATTGGGGCTAACCCTCCAAGGGGTTAGGGTTAAGGTTGGGGCTAATGCTCCAAGTGGTTAAGGTTACCTGACAGGTCGCTCCTACCAGGTGGCGTGGCGAGAATCTGTCTCCGCACCATGCGCTCTCACCACTGGTGTCCCCCAGGGCTCTGTTCTAGGCCCTCTCCTATTCTCGCTATACACCAAGTCACTTGGCTCTGTCATATCTTCACATGGTCTCTCCTATCATTGCTATGCAGACGACACACAATTAATCTTCTCCTTTCCCCCTTCTGATAACCAGGCGGCGAATCGCATCTCTGCATGTCTGTCAGACATATCAGTGTGGATGACAGATCACCAGCTCAAGCTAAACCTCGGCAAGACGGAGTTGCTCTTCCTCCCGGGGAAGGACTGCCCATTCCATGATCTCGCCATCACGGTTGACAACTCCCTTGTGTCCTCCTCCCAGAGTGCTAAGAACCTTGGCGTGATCCTGGACAACACCCTGTCATTCTCCACTAACATCAAGGCGGTGACCCGATCCTGTAGGTTCATGCTCTACAACATTCGCAGAGTACGACCCTGCCTCACACAGGAAGCGGCGCAGGTCCTAATCCAGGCACTTGTCATCTCCCGTCTGGATTACTGCAACTCGCTGTTGGCTGGGCTCCCTGCCTGTGCCATTAAACCCCTACAACTCATCCAGAACGCCGCAGCCCGTCTGGTGTTCAACCTTCCCAAGTTCTCTCACGTCACCCCGCTCCTCCGCTTTCTCCACTGGCTTCCAGTTGAAGCTCGCATCCGCTACAAGACCATGGTGATTGCCTACGGAGCTGTGAAGGGAACGGCACCTCCATACCTTCAGGCTCTGATCAGGCCCTACACCCAAACAAGGGCACTGCATTCATCCATCTCTGGCCTGCTGGCCCCCCTACCTCTGAGGAAGCACAGTTCCCGCTCAGCCCAGTCAAAACTGTTCGCTGCTCTGGCACCCCAATGGTGGAACAAGCTCCCTCACGAGTCAGTCACCAGGACAGCGGAGTCAGTCACCACCTTCCGGAGACACCTGAAACCCCACCTCTTTAAGGAATACCTAGGATAGGATAAAGTAATCCTTCTAACCCCCCCCCCTTAAAAGATTTGATGCACTATTGTAAAGTGGTTGTTCCACTGGATATCATAAGGTGAATGCACCAATTTGTAAGTCGCTCTGGATAAGAGCGTCTGCTAAATGACTTAAATGTAAATGTAATGTAATGTTAGGATTAACTCTCCAAGGGGTTAGGGTTAGGATTAACCCTCCAAGGGGTTAGGGTTAGGATTAACTCTCCAAGGGGTTAGGATTAACTCTCCAAGTGGTTAGGATTAACTCTCCAAGGAGTTAGGGTTAGGATTAACTCTCCAAGGGGTTAGGGTTAGGATTAACTCTCCAAGGGGTTAGGGTTAGGATTAACCCTCCAAGGGGTTAGGATTAACTCTCCAAGGAGTTAGGATTAACTCTCCAAGGGGTTAGGGTTAGGATTAACCCTCCAAGGGGTTAGGATTAACTCTCCAAGGAGTTAGGATTAACTCTCCAAGGGGTTAGGTTTAGGATTAACCCTCCAAGGGGTTAGGGTTAGGATTAACTCTCCAAGGGGTTAGGATTAACTCTCCAAGTGGTTAGGATTAACTCTCCAAGGAGTTAGGGTTAGGATTAACTCTCTAAGGGGTTAGGGTTAGGATTAACTCTCCAAGGGGTTAGGATTAACTCTCCAAGGAGTTAGGATTAACTCTCCAAGGGGTTAGGATTAACCCTCCAAGGGGTTAGGATTAACTCTCCAAGGAGTTAGGATTAACTCTCCAAGGGGTTAGGGTTAGGATTAACCCTCCAAGGGGTTAGGATTAACTCTCCAAGGAGTTAGGATTAACTCTCCAAGGGGTTAGGTTTAGGATTAACCCTCCAAGGGGTTAGGGTTAGGATTAACTCTCCAAGGGGTTAGGATTAACTCTCCAAGTGGTTAGGATTAACTCTCCAAGGAGTTAGGGTTAGGATTAACTCTCTAAGGGGTTAGGGTTAGGATTAACTCTCCAAGGGGTTAGGATTAACTCTCCAAGGAGTTAGGATTAACTCTCCAAGGGGTTAGGGTTAGGATTAACCCTCCAAGGGGTTAGGATTAACTCTCCAAGGAGTTAGGATTAACTCTCCAAGGGGTTAGGGTTAGGATTAACCCTCCAAGGGGTTAGGATTAACTCTCCAAGGAGTTAGGATTAACTCTCCAAGGGGTTAGGTTTAGGATTAACCCTCCAAGGGGTTAGGGTTAGGATTAACTCTCCAAGGGGTTAGGATTAACTCTCCAAGTGGTTAGGATTAACTCTCCAAGGAGTTAGGGTTAGGATTAACTCTCCAAGGGGTTAGGGTTAGGATTAACTCTCCAAGGGGTTAGGATTAACTCTCCAAGGAGTTAGGATTAACTCTCCAAGGGGTTAGGGTTAGGATTAACCCTCCAAGGGGTTAGGATTAACTCTCCAAGGGGTTAGGGTTAGGATTAACCCTCCAAGGGGTTAGGATTAACTCTCCAAGGAGTTAGGATTAACTCTCCAAGGGGTTACGATTAACTCTCCAAGGAGTTAGGATTAACTCTCCAAGGGGTTAGGGTTAGGATTAACCCTCCAAGGGGTTAGGATTAACTCTCCAAGGAGTTAGGATTAACTTTCCAAGTGGTTAGGTTTAGGATTAACTCTCCAAGGGGTTAGGGTTAGGATTAACCCTCCAAGGGGTTAGGATTAACCCTCCAAGGAGTTAGGATTAACCCTCCAAGGGGTTAGGATTAACTCTCCAAGGAGTTAGGATTAACTCTCCAAGGGGTTAGGGTTAGGATTAACCCTCCAAGGGGTTAGGATTAACTCTCCAAGGAGTTAGGATTAACTCTCCAAGGGGTTACGATTAACTCTCCAAGGAGTTAGGATTAACTCTCCAAGGAGTTAGGGTTAGGATTAACTCTCCAAGGGGTTAGAGTTAGGATTAACCCTCCAAGGGGTTAGGATTAACCCTCCAAGGGGTTAGGATTAACCCTCCAAGGGGTTAGGATTAACTCTCCAAGGGGTTAGGGTTAGGATTAACCCTCCAAGGGGTTAGGATTAACCCTCCAAGGGGTTAGGGTTAGGATTAACCCTCCAAGGGGTTAGGATTAACCCTCCAAGGGGTTAGGATTAACTCTCAAAGGAGTTAGGATTAACCCTCCAAGGGGTTAGGATTAACCCTCCAAGGGGTTAGGATTAACTCTCCAAGGGGTTAGGGTTAGGATTAACCCTCCAAGGGGTTAGGATTAACCCTCCAAGGGGTTAGGGTTAGGATTAACCCTCCAAGGGGTTAGGATTAACTCTCCAAGGAGTTAGGATTAACTCACCAAGGGGTTAGGGTTAACTCTCCAAGGGGTATTATAGACACACACATCAAATGTTCAATTTATAATTTGTCTATTCTGTGAGACATTCTAGTTGTGAAAATGTAATGTTCATAATGCTGTAACCGCCCTGGCTAGCTACCATTGTAGCCCTGGCTAGCTACCATTGAGAAGAGATACCTAATCACCTTCTAACAGGGGAAGGGAAGGGAAGGGAGAGGAGATACCTAATCACCTTCTAACAAGGGAAGAGAAGGGAGAGGAGATACCTAATCACCTTCTAACAAGGGAAGAGAAGGGAGAGGAGATACCTAATCACCTTCTAACAGGGGAACGGAGAGGAGAGGAGATACCTAATCACCTTCTAACAGGGGAACGGAGAGGAGAGGAGATACTTAATCACCTTCTAACAGGGGAAGGGAGAGGAGATACCTAATCACCTTCTAACAGGGGAAGGGAGAGGAGATACCTGATCACCTTCTAACAGGGGAAGGGAGAGGAGATACCTGATCACCTTCTAACAGGGGAAGGGAGAGGAGATACCTAATCACCTTCTAACAGGGGAAGGGAGAGGAGATACCTAATCACCTTCTAACAGGGGAAGGGAGAGGAGAAACCTAATCACCTTCTAACAGGGGAAGGGAGAGGAGAAACCTAATCACCTTCTAACAGGGGAAGGGAGAGGAGATACCTAATCACCTTCTAACAGGGGAAGGGAAGGGAGAGGAGATACCTAATCACCTTCTAACAGGGGAAGGGAGAGGAGATACCTAATCACCTTCTAACAGGGGAAGGGAGAGGAGAAACCTAATCACCTTCTAACAGGGGAAGGGAGAGGAGAAACATAATCACCTTCTAACAGGGGAAAGGAAGGGAGAGGAGATACCTAATCACCCCCTAACAGGGGAAGGGAGAGGAGATACCTAATCACCTTCTAACAGGGGAAGGGAGAGGAGATACCTTCTAACAGGGGAAGGGAGAGGAGATACCTAATCACCTTCTAACAGGGGAAGGGAGAGGAGATACCTAATCACCTTCTAACAGGGGAACGGAAGGGAGAGGAGATACCTAATCACCTTCTAACCTGTTAGGGCTAGGGGGCAGTATTTACACGGCCGGATAAAAAACATACCCGATTTAATCTGGTTATTACTACTGCCCAGAAACTAGAATATGCATATAATTATTGGCTTTGGATAGAAAACACCCTAAAGTTTCTAAAACTGTTTGAATGGTGTCTGTGAATATAACAGAACTCATATGGCAGGCAAACACCTGAGAAGATTCTGTACAGGAAGTGCCCTCTCTGACCATTCCTTGGGCTTCTTGACTCTTTTTATTGAAAACTTAGGATCTTTGCTGTAACGTGACACTTCCTACGGCTCCCATAGGCTCTCAGAACCCGGGAAAAAGCTGAATGATGTCGAGGCATCCCCTGGCTGAAAAACATTAGCGCCTTTGGTAAGTGGTCTATCAGAGGACAATGAGACTGAGGCGCGTGCACGAGGTGACCCCGTGTTTTTATTTTCTCTCTCTTTGTACTAAAACACAGATTCCCGGTCGGAATATTATCGCTTTTTTTACGAGAAAAATGGCATAAAAATTGATTTTAAACAGCGGTTGACATGCTTCGAAGTACGGTAATGGAATATTTAGAAATGTTTTGTCACGAAACGTGTCGGGCGCGTCACCCTTCTTTACACTTCGGATAGTGTCTTGAACGCACGAACAAAACAGAGGATATTTGAACATAACTATGGATTATTTTGAACCAAACCAACATTTGTTATTGAAGTAGAAGTCCTGGGAGTGCATTCTGACGAAGAACAGCAAAGGTAATAACATTTTTCTTATAGTAAATCTGACTTTGGTGAGGGCTAAACTTGGTGGGTGTCTAAATAGCTAGCCCTGTGATGCCGGGCTATCTATTTAGAATATTGCAAAATGTGCTTTCACCGAAAAGCTATTTTAAAATCGGACATAGCGAGTGCATAGAGGAGTTCTGTATCTATAATTCTTAAAATAATTGTTATGTTTTTTGTGAATGTTTATCGTGAGTAATTTAGTAAATTCACCGGAAGTTTGCGGGGGGTATGCTAGTTCTGAACGTCACATGCTAATGTAAAAAGCTGTTTTTTGATATAAATATGAACTTGATTGAACAAAACATGCATGTACTGTATAACATAAATTCCTAGGTGTGTCATCTGATGAAGATCATCAAAGGTTAGTGCTGCATTTAGCTGTGGTTTGGGTTTATGTGACATTATATGCTAGCTTGAAAAATGGGTGTCTGATTATTTCTGGCTGGGTACTCTGCTGACATAATCTAATGTTTTGCTTTCGTTGTAAAGCCTTTTTGAAATCGGACAGTGTGGTTAGATTAACGAGAGTCTTGTCTTTAAAATGGTGTAAAATAGTCATATGTTTGAGAAATTGAAGTAATAGCATTTCTAAGGTATTTGAATAACGCGCCACAGGATTCCACTGGCTGTTACGTAGGTGGGACGAAATCGTCCCACTGGCCCTAGAGAGGCTAACAGGGGAAGGGAGAGGAGATACCTAATCACCTTCTAACAGGGGAAGGGAAGGGAGAGGAGATACCTAATCACCTTCTAACAGGGGAAGGGAGAGGAGATACCTAATCACCTTCTAACAGGGGAAGGGAAGGGAGAGGAGATACCTAATCACCTTCTAACAGGGGAAGGGAGAGGAGAATCACCTTCTAACAGGGGAAGGGAGAGGAGATACCTAATCACCTTCTAACAGGGGAAGGGAGAGGAGATACCTAATCACCTTCTAACAGGGGAAGGGAGAGGAGATACCTAATCACCTTCTAACAGGGGAAGGGAGAGGAGATACCTAATCACCTTCTAACAGGGGAAGGGAGAGGAGATACCTAATCACCTTCTAACAGGGGAAGGGAAGGGAGAGGAGATACCTAATCACCTTCTAACAGGGGAAGGGAGAGGAGATACCTAATCACCTTCTAACACTATACCTATACCACTATAACTATACCACTGTGTTTATTCATTTATTACCTATATAACTATACCACTATAACTATACCACTGGGTTTATACATGTATTACCTATATAACTATACCACTATAACTACACCACTATAATTATACCACTGGGTTTATACATTTATTACCTATATAACTATACCACTATAACTATACCACTGGGTTTATACATTTATTACCTATATAACTATACCACTATAACTATAACTACACCACTATAACTATACCACTGGGTTTATACATTTATTACCACTATAACTATACCACTATAACACTATAACTATACCATTGGGTTTATACATTTATTACCTATATAATGATACCACTGGGTTTATACATTTATTACCTATACAACTATACCACTATAATTATACCACTGGGTTTATACATTTATTACCTATATAACTATACCACTATAACTATACCATTGGGTTTATATATTTATTACCTATATAACTATATTATTACATTGGGAGGGTTAGGGTTACCAGGTATTGTGAGGGTTAGGGTTACCAGGTATTGTTAGGGTTACCAGGTATTAACTGTGAGGGTTAGGGTTACCAGGTATTACCGAACCCTGAGTTGTTAATAAATACACCATTGTGTTTTGATACATTTATTAAAATGTTTTTGTTTTGTGTCAAACTTGTAGTGTTCATCATATTAACATAGCAGAGGTCAGAGTTCACCCTTACAGAACACTGAAACAGACAGTCCACACACACACACACACACACACACACACACACACACACACACACACACACACACACACACACACACACACACACACACACACACACACACACACACACACACACACACACGACAGGGTAAAAACAGTTCCAGCATGAAAAAAAAAACCAGTTCCAGCATGATTCAGAAGGTTTGCTTTAAAAGACAGAGTTGGATTCCGAGCAGACAGAATTGTGGGAATCGGAGTTTCTATGTTGAAAGAGTGAGGTGTTGTTCGTCCATTCCTGAACAGATGCATCCTGCTTCTCTTGATGTCGTCCCAGAATCCCAGTGTTCTCTGGCGATTAGTACCTCAGTCCTGTCTGGCGATTAGTCCCTCAGTCCTGTCTGGCGACTGTAGTCCCCTCAGTCCAGTCTGGCGACTGTAGTCCCCCAGTCCAGTCTGGCGATTAGTCCCCCAGTCCTGTCTGGCGATTAGTCCCTCAGTCCTGTCTGGCGATTAGTCCCTCAGTCCTGTCTGGCGATTGTAGTCCCCTCAGTCCTGTCTGGCGATTGTAGTCCCCCCAGTCCTGTCTGGCGATTGTAGTCCCCCCAGTCCTGTCTGGCGATTGTAGTCCCCCCAGTCCTGTCTGGCGATTGTAGTCCCCCCAGTCCTGTCTGGCGATTGTAGTCCCCCCAGTCCTGTCTGGCGATTGTAGTCCCCCCAGTCCTGCCTGGCGATTGTAGTCCCCCCCAGTCCTGCCTGGCGATTGTAGTCCCCCCAGTCCTGTCTGGTGATTGTAGTCCCCCAGTCCTGTCTGGTGATTGTAGTCCCCCAGTCCTGTCTGGTGATTGTAGTCCCCCAGTCCTGTCTGGTGATTGTAGTCCCCCCAGTCCTGTCTGGTGATTGTAGTCCCCCCAGTCCTGTCTGGTGATTGTAGTCCCCCCAGTCCTGTCTGGTGATTGTAGTCCCCCCAGTCCTGTCTGGTGATTGTAGTCCCCCCAGTCCTGTCTGGTGATTGTAGTCCCCCCCAGTCCTGCCTGGTGATTGTAGTCCCCCCAGTCCTGCCTGGTGATTGTAGTCCCCCCAGTCCTGCCTGGTGATTGTAGTCCCCCCAGTCCTGCCTGGTGATTGTAGTCCCCCCAGTCCTGCCTGGTGATTGTAGTCCCCCCAGTCCTGCCTGGTGATTGTAGTCCCCCCCAGTCCTGCCTGGTGATTGTAGTCCCCCCCAGTCCTGCCTGGTGATTGTAGTCCCCCCCAGTCCTGCCTGGTGATTGTAGTCCCCCCCAGTCCTGCCTGGTGATTGTAGTCCCCCCAGTCCTGCCTGGTGATTGTAGTCCCCCCAGTCCTGTCTGGTGATTGTAGTCCCCCCAGTCCTGTCTGGTGATTGTAGTCCCCCCAGTCCTGTCTGGTGATTGTAGTCCCCCAGTCCTGTCTGGTGATTGTAGTCCCCCAGTCCTGTCTGGTGATTGTAGTCCCCCCAGTCCTGTCTGGTGATTGTAGTCCCCCCAGTCCTGTCTGGTGATTGTAGTCCCCCCCAGTCCTGTCTGGTGATTGTAGTCCCCCCAGTCCTGTCTGGTGATTGTAGTCCCCCCCAGTCCTGTCTGGTGATTGTAGTCCCCCCAGTCCTGTCTGGTGATTGTAGTCCCCCCAGTCCTGCCTGGTGATTGTAGTCCCCCCAGTCCTGCCTGGTGATTGTAGTCCCCCCAGTCCTGCCTGGTGATTGTAGTCCCCCCAGTCCTGCCTGGTGATTGTAGTCCCCCCAGTCCTGCCTGGTGATTGTAGTCCCCCCAGTCCTGCCTGGTGATTGTAGTCCCCCCAGTCCTGCCTGGTGATTGTAGTCCCCCCAGTCCTGCCTGGTGATTGTAGTCCCCCCAGTACTGCCTGGTGATTGTAGTCCCCCCAGTCCTGCCTGGTGATTGTAGTCCCCCCAGTCCTGCCTGGTGATTGTAGTCCCCCCAGTCCTGCCTGGTGATTGTAGTCCCCCCAGTCCTGCCTGGTGATTGTAGTCCCCCCAGTCCTGCCTGGTGATTGTAGTCCCCCCAGTCCTGCCTGGTGATTGTAGTCCCCCCAGTCCTGCCTGGTGATTGTAGTCCCCCCAGTCCTGCCTGGTGATTGTAGTCCCCCCAGTCCTGCCTGGTGATTGTAGTCCCCCCAGTCCTGCCTGGTGATTGTAGTCCCCCCAGTCCTGCCTGGTGATTGTAGTCCCCCCAGTCCTGCCTGGTGATTGTAGTCCCCCCAGTCCTGCCTGGTGATTGTAGTCCCCCCAGTCCTGCCTGGTGATTGTAGTCCCCCCAGTCCTGCCTGGTGATTGTAGTCCCCCCAGTCCTGCCTGGTGATTGTAGTCCCCCCAGTCCTGCCTGGTGATTGTAGTCCCCCCAGTCCTGTCTGGTGATTGTAGTCCCCCCAGTCCTGTCTGGTGATTGTAGTCCCCCAGTCCTGTCTGGTGATTGTAGTCCCCCCAGTCCTGTCTGGTGATTGTAGTCCCCCAGTCCTGTCTGGTGATTGTAGTCCCCCAGTCCTGTCTGGTGATTGTAGTCCCCCAGTCCTGTCTGGTGATTGTAGTCCCCCCAGTCCTGTCTGATGATTGTAGTCCTCCCAGTCCTGTCTGGTGATTGTAGTATCCCCAGTCCTGTCTGGTGATTGTAGTCCCCCCAGTCCTGTCTGGTGATTGTAGTCCCTCCCAGTCCTGTCTGGTGATTGTAGTCCCCCCAGTCCTGTCTGGTGATTGTAGTCCTCCCCAGTCCTGTCTGGTGATTATAGTCCCCCCCAGTCCTGTCTGGTGATTGTAGTCCTCCCCAGTCCTGTCTGGTGATTGTAGTCCCCCCCAGTCCTGTCTGGTGATTGTAGTCCCAGTCCTGTCTGGTGATTGTAGTATCCCCAGTCCTGTCTGGTGATTATAGTCCCAGTCCTGTCTGGTGATTATAGTCCCAGTCCTGTCTGGTGATTATAGTCCCAGTCCTGTCTGGTGATTGTAGTCCCAGTCCTGTCTGGTGATTGTAGTCCCAGTCCTGTCTGGTGATTGTAGTCCCAGTCCTGTCTGGTGATTGTAGTCCCCCCCAGTCCTGTCTGGTGATTGTGAGGGTTGTTGTCCGATAGATTCCTCTACTAAATAGACTGTTTACAGACTGAATAAAATATTGACCTGGTGTCCATTTATAAGTGCAACACAGAGATTATATTAAAAAATGAAACAAGAAAACAACAGAAGCGTTAAAAACATATGAAAGCACCTAAAAGCTGTATCCTATTGCACAATTTAAATCATGATACAAAAAAGGGGGATTCATAATCAAATACACAAATGAACAGCATGAAAAAAGTGGAAGTGGATAATTGAGTCTTTAAGACCATAGTTAGTCATTTCTGAAGCAAACTCCTTCTGGTGCTGAAAGACAGAAAATACTATGATTGTTTTACGTTCCCAGAGCAGCCTCCCTCATGGTCACAGACTGAGTAACTGGAGTAGACGACAAAACCCCAATAAACACACAGACAAATGGAACGACTAAACCCCAGTAAACACACAGACAAATGGAACCACGACTAAACCCCAGTAAACACACAGACAAATGGAAACATGACTAAACTCCAGTAAACACACAGACAAATGGAAACACGACTAAACCCCAGTAAACACACAGACAAATGGAAACACGACTAAACCCCAGTAAACACACAGACAAATGGAACGACGACTAAACCCCAGTAAACACACAGACAAATGGAAACACGACTAAACTCCAGTAAACACACAGACAAATGGAACGACTAAACTCCAGTAAACACACAGACAAATGGAAACACGACTAAACCCCAGTAAACACACAGAGAAATGGAAACACGACTAAACCCCAGTAAACACACAGACAAATGGAAACACGACTAAACCCCAGTAAACACACAGACAAATGGAACGACTAAACCCCAGTAAACACACAGACAAATGGAACGACTAAACCCCAGTAAACACACAGACAAATGGAACGACTAAACCCCAGTAAACACACAGGCAAATGGAACCACGACTAAACCCCAGTAAACACACAGGCAAATGGAACCACGACTAAACCCCAGTAAACACACAGACAAATGGAACGACTAAACCCCAGTAAACACACAGACAAATGGAAACACGACTAAACCCCAGTAAACACACAGACAAATGGAACCACGACTAAACCCCAGTAAACACAGACAAATGGACCCACGACTAAACCCCAGTAAACACACAGACAAATGGAAACACGACTAAACCCCAGTAAACACACAGACAAATGGAACGACGACTAAACCCCAGTAAACACGCAGACAAATGGAAACACGACTATACCCCAGTAAACACACAGACAAATGGAACCACGACTAAACCCCAGTAAACACACAGACAAATGGAACCACGACTAAACCCCAGTAAACACACAGACAAATGGAAACACGACTAAACCCCAGTAAACACACAGACAAATGGAAACACGACTAAACCCCAGTAAACCCCACCTCTTTAAGGAATACCTAGGATAGGATAAAGTAATCCTTCTAACCCCCCCTTAAAAGATTTAGATGCACTATTGTAAAGTGGTTGTTCCACTGGATATCATAAGGTGAATGCACCAATTTGTAAGTCGCTCTGGATAAGAGCGTCTGCTAAATGACTTAAATGTAAATGTAATGTAAATGTAAACACACAGACAAATGGAACCACGAGGAAGGGACGGCTGCATAGCTGGATTCAATTTAAAGCGAATGTCATCAAAAGACGCAAAGCGAGAGACAGAAACTGGACTGGACACAACCGACTGCTGTTACAACACTCTGGATCGCTTCCTGCTGCTGTTACCCGGGAAACACTTCGCTTTCTGTTGTCATAACAACACTACTGTCTGTGTTGTCCCTCCGAAAGGTCAGAATTCAGAGGCGGGTGTCGCTGGGTTCAGAGGTCAGATAGACAGCGGAGCTGGACTTGGGTCGGGCCTGACCTTCTCCCCTGTTGTTGTTCACCTCTGACCCCCTGGTATCTGTGGAGATGACCCAGGTGGCTGGTCGCCAGCGCATCAGGGAGTACGGAGTCTTCACACGCTTCTTAATCTTCTCCCCTGTTCCCTGGTTCTGGACCAACACCTCCCCTGGAACACAAACACAGGGTTAAGGTCAGGCCGAGAGGGTTAGGGTCAGGCCGTGAGGGTTAGGGTCAGGCCGTGAGGGTTGGGGTCAGGCCGTGAGGGTTGGGGTCAGGCCGTGAGGGTTGGGGTCAGGCCGTGAGGGTTAGGGTCAGGCCGTGAGGGCTAGGGTCAGGCCGAGAGGGCTAGGGTCAGGCCGTGAGGGTTAAGGTCAGGCCGTGAGGGTTAGGGTCAGGCCGTGAGGGTTAGGTTCAGGCCGTGAGGGTTAATGTCAGGCCGAGAGGGTTAGGGTCAGGCCGAGAGGGTTAGGGTCAGGCCGAGAGGGTTAGGGTCAGGCCGAGAGGGTTGGGGTCAGGCCGAGAGGGTTGGGGTCAGGCCGTGAGGGTTGGGGTCAGGCCGTGAGGGTTGGGGTCAGGCCGTGAGGGTTGGGGTCAGGCCGTGAGGGTTGGGGTCAGGCCGTGAGGGTTGGGGTCAGGCCGTGAGGGTTGGGGTCAGGCCGTGAGGGTTGGGGTCAGGCCGTGAGGGTTGGGGTCAGGCCGTGAGGGTTGGGGTCAGGCCGTGAGGGTTGGGGTCAGACCGTGAGGGTTAGGGTCAGGCCGTGAGGGTTAGGGTCAGGCCGTGAGGGTTGGGGTCAGGCCGTGAGGGTTGGGGTCAGACCGTGAGGGTTAGGGTCAGGCCGTGAGGGTTAGGGTCGGGCCGTGAGGGTTAGGGTCAGGCCGTGAGGGTTAGGGTCAGGCCGTGAGGGTTAGGGCCAGGCCGTGAGGGTTAGGGCCAGGCCGTGAGGGTTAGGGCCAGGCTGTGAGGGTGCTCTGCTCACCCAGTGAGACCAGGTCTCTGGTGGTGAAGGACAGGTCCAGGGAGTTGGGTCTCTCCGGCCGCCGGCCTCCTTTAGGCTCCCTGAGCAGGGCTTCACCTCTCATGGTGACAGGGTTGGGCTCAGGTCCAGACAAGGAACCAGAAACAGAGCTCTCCCCCAGGGAGCAGGGGGTCTCTCCACTGGTACTTCCTCCTGCTCCCTCCTCCTCTTCCTCTCCTCCCCCATCACTCTCCCCCTCTCCCTCCCCCAGTACCAGTCCATTGTTTTTGTTGTTGTTGTTGTTGTTGTTGTTGGGCCGTGCGTTAGAGGAGTGGACATCTGGTTGTCCCGTCTCTCTGCTCAACAGTGGTTGGTGTTCGTCTGGGCTGGCAGTGATCAGCCCCAGCTGTCCATCCTCAGAGCTCTGGGGGTTCGTATCAGTGCCCTGAGTTAGAGCGAGCCCCACCGTGCTGCTGGCGCCCCCTGCTGGCAAGGACCCGGCCGCGTGCCCGTTCACGGAGAGGTCCCGTAGGACCAGCAGGTTGTTGGTGGCGCTGACCCGGTGGGGCTCGGAGACGGCGGTGACGTTGGACACGGCGTTGGTCTTAGCTCCGCCCTCTACCTGTCGTAGGTTGGACTTGCCGTGGCGACCGAATTTAAACCTCAGAGAGGATGAGTCTTTCTTCGGCGGCTTAGTGCGGAGCAGCAGGCTGGAGGGTCGTTTGGGGAGGTTCTGCTGCTTGGGGAGAGGGAACGCGGCGGGGGGAGACGCCTCGGCAGCCATCTTGATGAAGGGGAAGAGCAGGGAAGAGGAGGCGGGGCTCAGCAGGTCCGGACAACAGAACTGTTTCTGGCTGTGTTCCATCAGGTTCTCATCAGAACTCTCCTTCAGGTTCTTATCCACCTCCCTGGGGTCCAGCTTGGTGGTCTCCAGATCCTCCTGGGTCAGGGTCAGGTGGAGGTTGGGGTCATGACCCTGGCTGGACTCTGAGATGAAGGTCATGGTGGTGAGGGCAGAGGAGGTTCCAGCGGAGGGGCTGCTGGGTAGACGGGCGTGAGCCGCCTGCTGCCGCTCGTAGTTTATCGAGTTCCTGTTCTTCTCTCCCGCCACGCCTCCATCTCTCATCCGGCCACTCAAAGCGGAGGAGGCGTCGCTCTGTGTATTCTTAGCCATGCCTTCCTGCTCCTCGATGTAGGACGAGGCGGGGTCAGGGCCGGACTTTGGCCCCATGCGGTTTCTGTTGGGGCCACAGACGCGTTAACAACACAACATGTACTTACTACCAAGGAGGACTACAAGGTGGGTGTCGTTGTGGAGTGAGGTGCAGCTGGTATTAGTAGGTATGAGTGTAAGGTTAGGGTGTGTGTGTGTGTGTGTGTGTGTGTGTGTGTGTGTGTGTGTGTGTGTGTGTGTGTGTGTGTGTGTGTGAGTGTGAGAGTAAACAACAGGTGGAGACTAACCTATCATTATACAGTGAGGTACAGCTGCTACCAGTAGGGTTGAGTGGAGGGTGTGTATAATCTATACCTATCATTATACAGTGTGGTACAGCTGCTACCAGTAGGGTTGAGTGGAGGGTGTGTATAGTCTATACCTATCATTATACAGTGTGGTACAGCTGCTACCAGTAGGGTTGAGTGGAGGGTGTATAGTGTCTATACCTATCATTATACAGTGAGGTACAGCTGCTACCAGTAGGGTTGAGTGGAGGGTGTGTATAGTCTATACCTATCATTATACAGTGAGGTACAGCTGCTACCAGTAGGGTTGAGTGGAGGGTGTGTATAGTCTATACCTATCATTATACAGTGAGGTACAGCTGCTACCAGTAGGGTTGAGTGGAGGGTATATAGTCTATACCTATCATTATACAGTGAGGTACAGCTGCTACCAGTAGGGTTGAGTGGAGGGTGTGTAAAGTCTATACCTATCATTATACAGTGTGGTACAGCTGCTACCAGTAGGGTTGAGTGGAGGGTGTATAGTCTATACCTATCATTATACAGTGAGGTACAGCTGCTACCAGTAGGGTTGAGTGGAGGGTGTATAGTGTCTATACCTATCATTATACAGTGTAGTACAGCTGCTACCAGTAGGGTTGAGTGGAGGGTGTATAGTCTATACCTATCATTATACAGTGTGGTACAGCTGCTACCAGTAGGGTTGAGTGGAGGGTGTGTATAGTCTATACCTATCATTATACAGTGTGGTACAGCTGCTACCAGTAGGGTTGAGTGGAGGGTGTGTATAGTCTATACCTATCATTATACAGTGTAGTACAGCTGCTACCAGTAGGGTGGACCGTGGGACTGACGGACTTGGTCTGGTCCCAGATCAGCAGGAGTTCAGCCATGCGCTCCTCTGCACACTGAGCCGTCAGCCTGGCCTCAGCATCCTGGTCCCAACAGTCCTCCATGGTCTCCTTCAGGGAACGTACCGCCTGGGAGAAGGTTACAGAGGTTAACACACACCACACCACACCACAATACACACACCACACCACACCACAATACACCATACCACACCACAATACACCATACCACACCACAATACACCATACCACACCATACCACACTACACCACAATACACCATACCATACCACACCACAATACACACACCACACCACAACACACATACACCACAACACACCACACCATAACAACACACACAATACACACCACACCATACCACACCACAATACAATACACACCACACACACCACACCACAACACACACCATACCACACCACACCACACCACAGGTCTCACCAGGCTGTTCTCCTTCCAGGCCTCGGGGAACTTGGGTCTCTGCTTCTCTCTGGACACCAGGACCTGCATGTCCTCAAAGGAAGGGTGGTTCCCTGCCTCGGCCTGGAACGCTACCTGGAAGTCTGGAACGGATTCTCCTGAAGAGGAAAGAGGAACCGAAGCAGAGCGAACATTAAGGTGGATGTTCAATACTGTGATTTGGCAACGAGGAACCGAAGCAGAGCGAACATTAAGGTGGACGTTCAATATTTGTGTTCAGGGGTTAAGTTTCTCTGGGCTACCGAGTGGCGCAAGCGGTCTAAGATCGGTCTGTCACTACAGACCCTGGTTAGATTCCAGGCTGTATCACAGCGGTCTAAGATCGGTCTGTCACTACAGACCCTGGTTAGATTCCAGGCTGTATCACAGCGGTCTAAGGCACTGCATCTCAGTGCTAGAGGCGTCACTACAGACCCTGGTTAGATTCCAGGCTGTATCACAGCGGTCTAAGGCACTGCATCTCAGTGCTAGAGGCGTCACTACAGACCCTGGTTAGATTCCAGGAACCCAAGCAGAGCGAACATTAAGGTGGACATTCAATACTGTGATTTGACAACGAGGAACCGAAGCAGAGCGAACATTAAGGTGGACGTTAATATTAACAGTGTTTAACAGAAGCAGAGCAAACATTAAGGTGGACGTTCAATACTGTGATTTGACAACGAGGAACCGAAGCAGAGCGAACGTTAAGGTGGACGTTCAATACTGTGATTTGACAACTAATTGTGTTCAGGGGTTAAGTTTCTCTGGGCTACCGAGTGGCGCAAGCGGTCTAAGATCGGTCTGTCACTACAGACCCTGGTTAGATTCCAGGCTGTATCACAGCGGTCTAAGATCGGTCTGTCACTACAGACCCTGGTTAGATTCCAGGCTGTATCACAGCGGTCTAAGATCGGTCTGTCACTACAGACCCTGGTTAGATTCCAGGCTGTATCACAGCGGTCTAAGGCACTGCATCTCAGTGCTAGAGGCGTCACTACAGACCCTGGTTAGATTCCAGGCTGTATCACATCCGGACGTGACTTGGACTCCCATAGGGCGGCGCACAATTGGCCCAGCGTCGTCCGGGTTTGGCCGTCATTGTAAATAAGAATTTGTTCTTAACTGACTTGCCAAGTTAAATAAAGATTAAATTACAAAAAAATCCTGGGAAGAGGTCAGTACACCTCATGAAGGTCTCCCAGTAGACGAGGTCAGGGTAATTACCTGGGTTATTACCTGGGAAGAGGTCAGTACACCTTATGGTCTCCCAGTAGACGAGGTCAGGGTTATTACCTGGGTTATTACCTGGGAAGAGGTCAGTACACCTCATGAAGGTCTCCCAGTAGACAAGGTCAGGGTTATTACCTGGGAAGAGGTCAGTACACCTCATGAAGGTTTCCCAGTAGATGAGGCCGAGGGAGTACATGTCCACCTGCTTCAGAGCCGACTCACAGTCCCTCAGGTTCACCGCCCCTTCCAGAACCTCTGGGGCCATGTAGCGGACTGTACCCACCTGGAGAGAGACAGAACCAGTGTTATAATACTACACTAACCCTCCAGAACCTCTGGGGCCATGTAGCGGACAGTACCCACCTGGAGAGAGACAGAACCAGTGTTATAATACTACACTAACCCTCCAGAACCTCTGGGACCATGTAGCGGACAGTACCCACCTGGAGAGAGACAGCACCTGTGTTATAATACTACACAAACCTTCCAGAACCTCTGCGACCATGTAGCGGACTGTACCCACCTGGTTTCAAAGGGTTCTATGGTCTCACCTCACTGATGACATGGGTTTCAAAGGGTTCTATAGTCTCCCCTCACTGATGACATGGGTTCCAAAGGGTTCTATGGTCTCTTCTCATCTCACTGATGACATGGGTTTCAAAGGGTTCTATGGTCTCCACTCACTGATGACATGGGTTTCAAAGGGTTCTATGGTCTCCCCTCACTGATGACATGGGTTTCAAAGGGTTCTATGGTCTCCCCTCACTGATGAAAGGGGTTCCAAAGGGTTCTATGGTCTCCCCTCACTGATGACATGGGTTTCAAAGGGTTCTATAGTCTCCCCTCACTGATGACATGGGTTTCAAAGGGTTCTATAGTCTACCCTCACCTCACTGATGACATGGGTTCCAAAGGGTTCTATGGTCTCCCCACACTGATGACATGGGTTTCAAAGGGTTCTATGGTCTCCCCTCACCTCACTGATGACATGGGTTCCAAAGGGTTCTATGGTCTCCCCTCACCTCACTGATGACATGGGTTCCAAAGGGTTCTATGGTCTCCCCTCACCTTACTGATGACATGGGTTCCAAAGGGTTCTATGGTCTCACGTCAGTGATGACATGGGTTCAAAGGGTTCTATAGTCTCCCCTCACTGATGACATGGGTTCCAAAGGGTTCGATAGTCTCCCCTCACTGATGACATGGGTTCAAAGGGTTCTATAGTCTCCCCTCACTGATGACATGGGTTCAAAGGGTTCTATGGTCTGCCCTCACTGAAGAAATGGGTATCAAAGGGTTCTATAGTCTCCCCTTACCTCACTGATGACATGGGTTCCAAAGGGTCTATGGTCTCCCCTCAATGAAAAAATGGGTTTCAAAGGGTTCTATAGTCTCATCTCACTTATGACATGGGTTCCAAAGGCTTCTATAGTCTCCTCACACTGATGACATGGGTTTCAAAGGGTTCTATAGTCGCCCCTATCCTCACTGATGACATGGGTTCCAAAGGGTTCTATGGTCTCTCCTCACCTCACTGATGACATGGGTTCCAAAGGGTTCTATGGTCTCCCCTCACCTTACTGATGACATGGGTTACAAAGGGTTCTATGGTCTCACCTCAGTGATGACATGGGTTCAAAGGGTTCTATAGTCTCCCCTCACTGATGACATGGGTTCAAAGGGTTCTATAGTCTCCCCTCACTGATGACATAGGTTCCAAAGGGTTCTATAGTCTCCCCTCACTGATGACATGGGTTCAAAGGGTTCTATAGTCTCCCCTCACTGATGACATGGGTTCCAAAGGGTTCTATAGTCTCCCCTCACTGATGACATGGGTTCAAAGGGTTCTATAGTCTCCCCTCACTGATGACATGGGTTCAAAGGGTTCTATGGTCTCCCCTTACTGAAGAAATGGGGTTCAAAGGGTTCTATTGACTCCCCTCACTGATGACAAGGGTTCTATGGTCTCCCCTCACTGATGACATGGGTTTCAAAGGGTTCTATAGTCTCCCCTCACTGATGACATGGGTTCCAAAGGGTTCTATGGTCTCCCCTCATCTCACTGATGACATGGGTTTCAAAGGGTTCTATGGTCTCCCCTCACTGATGACATGGGTTTCAAAGGGTTCTATGGTCTCCCCTCACTGAAGAAATGGGTTCCAAAGGGTTCTATGGTCTCCCCTCACTGATGACATGGGTTTCAAAGGGTTCTGTAGTCTCCCCTGACTGATGACATGGGTTTCAAAGGGTTCTATAGTCTCCCCTCACCTCACTGATGACATGGGTTCCAAAGGGTTATATGGTCTCCCCTCACTGACGAAATGGGTTTCAAAGTGTTCTATAGTCTCCCCTCACTGATGACATGGGTTTCAAAGGGATCTATAGTCTCCCCTCACCTCACTGATGACATGGGTTCCAAAGGGTTCTATGGTCTCCCCTCACTGATGAAATGGGTTTCAAAGGGTTCTATAGTCTCATCTCACTGATGACATGGGTTCCAAAGGGTTCTATAGTCTCCCCACACTGATGACATGGGTTTCAAAGGGTTCTATAGTCGCCCCTATCCTCACTGATGACATGGGTTCCAAAGGGTTCTATGGTCTCTCCTCACCTCACTGATGACATGGGTTCCAAAGGGTTCTATGGTCTCCCCTCACCTTACTGATGACATGGGTTACAAAGGGTTCTATGGTCTCACCTCAGTGATGACATGGGTTCAAAGGGTTCTATAGTCTCCCCTCACTGATGACATGGGTTCAAAGGGTTCTATAGTCTCCCCTCACTGATGACATAGGTTCCAAAGGGTTCTATAGTCTCCCCTCACTGATGACATGGGTTCAAAGGGTTCTATAGTCTCCCCTCACTGATGACATGGGTTCCAAAGGGTTCTATAGTCTCCCCTCACTGATGACATGGGTTCAAAGGGTTCTATAGTCTCCCCTCACTGATGACATGGGTTCAAAGGGTTCTATGGTCTCCCCTTACTGAAGAAATGGGGTTCAAAGGGTTCTATTGACTCCCCTCACTGATGACAAGGGTTCTATGGTCTCCCCTCACTGATGACATGGGTTTCAAAGGGTTCTATAGTCTCCCCTCACTGATGACATGGGTTCCAAAGGGTTCTATGGACTCCCCTCATCTCACTGATGACATGGGTTTCAAAGGGTTCTATGGTCTCCCCTCACTGATGACATGGGTTTCAAAGGGTTCTATGGTCTCCCCTCACTGAAGAAATGGGTTCCAAAGGGTTCTATGGTCTCCCCTCACTGATGACATGGGTTTCAAAGGGTTCTGTAGTCTCCCCTCACTGATGACATGGGTTTCAAAGGGATCTATAGTCTCCCCTCACCTCACTGATGACATGGGTTCCAAAGGGTTCTATGGTCTCCCCTCACTGATGAAATGGGTTTCAAAGGGTTCTATAGTCTCATCTCACTGATGACATGGGTTCCAAAGGGTTCTATAGTCTCCCCACACTGATGACATGGGTTTCAAAGGGTTCTATAGTCTCCCCATCCTCACTGATGACATGGGTTCCAAAGGGTTCTATTGTCTCCACTCACCTCAATGATGACATGGGTTCCAAAGGGTTCTATGGTCTCCCCTCACCTTACTGATGACATGGGTTCCAAAGGGTTATATGGTCTCACCTCAGTGATGACATGGGTTCAAAGGGTTCTATAGTCTCCCCTCACTGATGACATGGGTTCCAAAGGGTTATATGGTCTCACCTCAGTGATGACATGGGTTCAAAGGGTTCTATAGTCTCCCCTCACTGATGACATGGGTTTCAAAGGGTTCTATAGTCTCCCCTATCCTCACTGATGACATGGGTTCCAAAGGGTTCTATGGTCTCCCCTCACTGATGACATGGGTTTCAAAGGGTTCTATAGTCTCCCCTCACTGATGACATGGGTTTCAAAGGGTTCTATAGTCTACCCTCACTTCACTGATGACATGGGTTCCAAAGGGTTCTATAGTCTCCCCTCACTGATGACATGGATTTCAAAGGGTTCAATGGTCTCACCTCACTGATGACATGGGTTTCAAAGGGTTCTATAGTCTCCCCTCACTGAAGAAATGGGTTTCAAAGGGTTCTATGGTCTCCCCTCAGTGATGACATGGGTTCCAAAGGGTTCTATGGTCTCCCCTCACTGATGACATGGGTTTCAAAGGATTCTATAGTCTCCCCTCACCTCACTGATGACATGGGTTTCAAAGGCTTCTATGGTCTCACCTCACTGATGACATGGGTTTCAAAGGGTTCTATAGTCTCATCTCACTGATGAAATGGGTTCAAAGGGTTCTATAGTCTCCCCTCACCTCACTGATGACATGGGTTCCAAAGGGTTCTATGGTCTCCCCTCACTGATGACATGGGTTCCAAAGGATTCTATAGTCTCCCCTCACCTCACTGATGACATGGGTTTAAAAGGGTTCTATAGTCTCCCCTCACTGATGACATGGGTTCCAAAGGGTTCTATGGTCTCCCCTCACTGATGACATGGGTTTCAAAGGGTTCTATAGTCTCCCCTCACCTCACTGATGACATGGGTTCCAAAGGGTTCTATAGTCTCACCTCACTGATGACATGGGTTCCAAAGGGTTCTATGGTCTCCCCTCACTGATGAAATGGGTTTCAAAGGGTTCTATAGTCTCATCTCACTGATCACATGGGTTCCAAAGGGTTCTATAGTCTCCCCACACTGATGACATGGGTTTCAAAGGGTTCTATAGTCTCCCCTATCCTCACTGATGACCAGGGTTCCAAAGGGTTCTATAGTCTCCCCACACTGATGACATGGGTTTCAAAGGGTTCTATAGTCACCCCTATCCTCACTGATGACCAGGGTTCCAAAGGGTTCTATGGTCTCCCCTCACCTCACTGATGACATGGGTTCCAAAGGGTTCTATGGTCTCCCCTCACCTTACTGATGACATGGGTTCCAAAGGGTTATATGGTCTCACCTCAGTGATGACATGGGTTCTATAGTCTCCCCTCACTGATGACATGGGTTCAAAGGGTTCAATAGTCTCCCCTCACTGATGAAATGGGTTCAAAGGGTTCTATAGTCTCAACTCAGTGATGACATGGGTTCAAAGGGTTCTATAGTCTCCCCTCACCTCACTGATGACATGGGTTCCAAAGGGTTCTATAGTCTCCCCTCACTTCACTGATGACATGGGTTCAAAAGAGTTCTATGGTCTCCTCTCACTGATGCCATGGGTTCCAAAGGGTTCTATGGTCTCCCCTCACTGATGACATGGGTTCCAAAGGATTCTATAGTCTCCCCTCACCTCACTGATGACATGGGTTTAAAAGGGTTCTATAGTCTCCCCTCACTGATGACATGGGTTCCAAAGGCTTCTATAGTCTCCTCACACTGATGACATGGGTTTCAAAGGGTTCTATAGTCGCCCCTATCCTCACTGATGACATGGGTTCCAAAGGGTTCCATGGTCTCTCCTCACCTCACTGATGACATGGGTTCCAAAGGGTTCTATGGTCTCCCCTCACCTTACTGATGACATGGGTTACAAAGGGTTCTATGGTCTCACCTCAGTGATGACATGGGTTCAAAGGGTTCTATAGTCTCCCCTCACTGATGACATGGGTTCAAAGGATTCTATAGTCTCCCCTCACTGATGACATGGGTTCCAAAGGGTTCTATAGTCTCCCCTCACTGATGACATGGGTTCAAAGGGTTCTATAGTCTCCCCTCACTGATGACATGGGTTCCAAAGGGTTCTATAGTCTCCCCTCACTGATGACATGGGTTCAAAGGGTTCTATAGTCTCCCCTCACTGATGACATGGGTTCAAAGGGTTCTATGGTCTCCCCTTACTGAAGAAATTGGGTTCAAAGGGTTCTATTGACTCCCCTCACTGATGACATGGGTTTCAAAGGGTTCTATAGTCTCCCCTCACTGATGACATGGGTTCCAAAGGGTTCTATGGTCTCCCCTCATCTCACTGATGACATGGGTTTCAAAGGGTTCTATGGTCTCCCCTCACTGATGACATGGGTTTCAAAGGGTTCTATGGTCTCCCCTCACTGATGACATGGGTTTCAAAGGGTTCTATAGTCTCCCCTCACTGATGACATGGGTTTCAAAGGGTTCTATGGTCTCCCCTCACTGATGACATGGGTTCCAAAGGGTTCTATGGTCTCCCCTCACTGATGACATGGGTTTCAAAGGGTTCTATAGTCTCCCCTCACTGATGACATGTGTTTCAAAGGGTTCTATAGTCTCCCCTATCCTCACTGATGACATGGGTTCCAAAGGCTTCTATAGTCTCCCCTCACCTCACTGATGACATGGGTTCCAAAGGGTTCTATAGTCTCCCCTCACTTCACTGATGACATGGGTTCAAAAGGGTTCTATGGTCTCCTCTCACTGATGCCATGGGTTCCAAAGGGTTCTATGGTCTCCCCTCACTGATGAAATGGGTTCCAAAGGGTTCTATGATCTCCCCTCACTGATGACATGGGCTCCAAAGGGTTCTATAGTCTCCCCTCACTTCACTGATGACATGGGTTCCAAAGGGTTCTATAGTCTCCCCTCACTGATGACATGGATTTCAAAGGGTTCAATGGTCTCACCTCACTGATGACATGGGTTTCAAAGGGTTCTATAGTCTCCCCTCACTGAAGAAATGGGTTTCAAAGGCTTCTATGGTCTCACCTCAGTGATGACATGGGTTCCAAAGGGTTCTATGGTCTCCCCTCACTGATGACATGGGTTTCAAAGGGTTCTATAGTCTCCCCTCACCTCACTGATTACATGGGTATCAAAGGCTTCTATGGTCTCACCTCACTGATGACATGGGTTTCAAAGGGTTCTATAGTCTCATCTCACTGATGAAATGGGTTCAAAGGGTTCTATAGTCTCCCCTCACCTTACTGATGACATGGGTTCCAAAGGGTTCTATGGTCTCCCCTCACTGATGACATGGGTTCCAAAGGGGTCTATAGTCTCCCCTCACCTCACTGATGACATGGGTTTAAAAGGGTTCTATAGTCTCCCCTCACTGATGACATGGGTTCCAAAGGGTTCTATGGTCTCCCCTCACTGATGAAATGGGTTTCAAAGGGTTCTATAGTCTCCCCTCACTTAATAAATGGGTTTCAAAGGGTTCTATAGTCTCCGCTCACTGATGACATGGGTTTCAAAGAGTTCAATAGTCTCCACTCACTGATGACATGGGTTTCAAAGGGTTCTATAGTCTCCGCTCACTGATGACATGGGTTTCAAAGGGTTCTATAGTCTCCCCTCACTGATGACATGGGTTCCAAAGGGTTCTATAGTCTCCCCTCACTGATGACATGGGTTCAAAGGGTTCTATGGTCTCCCCTCACTGAAGAAATGGGTTTCAAAGGGTTCTATAGTCTCACCTCAGTGATGACATGGGTTCAAAGGGTTCTATAGTCACCCCTCACCTCACTGATGACATGGTTACAAAGGGTTCTATGGTCTCCACTCACTGATGACATGGGTTCAAAGGGTTATATGGTCTCCCCTCACCTCACTGATGACATGGGTTCCAAAGGGTTCTATGGTGTCCCCTCACTGATGACATGGGTTCAAAGGGTTCTATGGTCTCCCCTCACCTCACTGATGACATGGGTTACAAAGGGTTATATGGTGTCCCCTCACTGATGACATGGGTTCAAAGGGTTCTATGGTCTCCCCTCACTGAAGAAATGGGTTTCATAGGGTTCTATAGTCTCACCTCAGTGATGACATGGGTTCAAAGGGTTCTATAGTCTCCCCTCACCTCACTGATGATATGGGTTACAAAGGGTTCTATGGTCTCCTCTCACTGATGACATGGGTACAAAGGGTTCTATGGTCTCCCCTCACCTAAATGATGACATGGGTTCCAAAGGGTTCTATGGTGTCCCCTCACTGATGACATGGGTTCAAAGGGTTCTATGGTCTCACCTCACTGATGACATGGGTTTCAAAGGGTTCTATAGTCTCCCCTCACTGATGACATGGGTTTCAAAGGGTTCTATAGTCTCCACTCACTGATGACATGGGTTTCGAAGGGTTGTATGCTCTCACCTCACTGATGACATGGGTTTCAAAGGGTTATATAGTCTTCCCTCACTGATGACATGGGTTCCAAAGGGTTCTATAGTCTCACCTCATGAGGGTTCCAAAGGGTTCTATAGTCTCCCCTCACTTCACTGATGACATGGGTTCCAAAGGGTTCTATGGTCTCCTCTCACTGATGCCATGGGTTCCAAAGGGTTCTATAGTCTCCCCTCACCTAACTGATGACATGGGTTTCAAAGGGTTCTATAGTCTCCCCTCACTGATGACATGGGTTCCAAAGGGTTCTATAGTCTCCCCTCACTTCACTGATGACATGGGTTCCAAAGGGTTCTATAGTCTCCCCTCACTGATGACATGGATTTCAAAGGGTTCTATGGTCTCACCTCACTGATGACATGGGTTTCAAAGGGTTCTATAGTCTCCCCTCACTGATGAAATGGGTTTCAAAGGGATCTATGGTCTCACCTCAGTGATTACATGGGTTCCAAAGGGTTCTATGGTCTCCCCTCACTGATGACATGGGTTTCAAAGGGTTCTATAGTCTCCCCTCACCTCACTGATGACATGGGTTTCAAAGGGTTCTATGGTCTCACCTCACTGATGACATGGGTTCCAAAGGGTTCTATAGTCTCACCTCACTGATGACATGGGTTTCAAAGGGTTCTATAGTCTCCCCTCACTGATGACATGGGTTTCAAAGGGTTCTATGGTCTCCCCTCACTGATGACATGGGTTCAAAGGGTTCTATAGTCTCCACTAACTCATGACATGGGTTTCAAAGGGTTCTATAGTCTCCACTCACTGATGACATGGGTTTCAAAGGGTTCTATGCTCTCACCTCACTGATGACATGGGTTTCAAAGGGTTCTATAGTCTTCCCTCACTGATGACATGGGTTCCAAAGGGTTCTATAGTCTCACCTCACTGATGACATGGGTTCAAAGGGTTCTATAGTCTCCCCTCACCTCACTGATGACATGGGTTCCAAAGAGTTCTATAGTCTCCCCTCACTTGACTGATGACATGGGTTCCAAAGGGTTCTATGGTCTCCTCTCACTGATGCCATGGGTTCCAAAGGGTTCTATGGTCTGCCCTCACCTCACTGATGACATGGGTTTCAAAGGGTTCTATAGTCTCACCTCACTGATGACATGGGTTCCAAAGGGTTCCATGGTCTCCTCTCACCTCACTGATGACATGGGTTCCAAAGGGTTCTATAGTCTCACCTCACTGATGACATGGGTTTCAAAGGGTTCTATAGTCTCCCCTCACTGATGACATGGGTTTCAAAGGGTTCTATAGTCTCCCCTCACTGATGACATGGGTTCCAAAGGGTTCCATGGTCTCCTCTCACCTCACTGATGACATGGGTTCCAAAGGGTTCCATGATCTCCTCTCACCTCACTGATGACATGGGTTCCAAAGGGTTCTATAGTCTCACCTCACTGATGACATGGGTTCAAAGGATTCTATAGTCTCACCTCACTGATGACATGGGTTCAAAGGGTTCTATAGTCTCCCCCCACTGATGACATGGGTTCCAAAGGGTTCTGTGGTCTCACCTCACTGATGACATGGGTTCAAAGGGTTCTATAGTCTCCCCCCACTGATGACATGGGTTCCAAAGGCTTCTATGGTCTCACCTCACTGATGACATGGGTTTCAAAGGGTTCTATACATTTTTGACATTTTAGTCATTTAGCAGACGCTCTTATCCAGAGCGACTTACAGTAGTGAATGCATACATTTCATACAATTTCATACATTTTTTTTTTCTGTGCTGGCCCCCCGTGGGAATCGAACCCACAACCCTGGCGTTGCAAACACCATGCTCTACCAACTGAGCTACAGGGAAGGCTATAGTCTCCCCTCACTGTTGACATGGGTTCCAAAGGGCTCTATAGTCTCCCCTCACTGATGACATGGGTTCAAAGGGTTCTATGGTCTCCCCTCACTGATGACATGGGTTCCAAAGGGTTCCATGGTCTCCTCTCACCTCACTGATGACATGGGTTCCAAAGGGTTCTATGGTCTCCCCTCACTGATGACATGGGTTTCAAAGGGTTCTATAGTCTCACTTCACTGATGACATGGGTTCATCAAAAGGTTCTGTGGTCTCCCCTCACTGATGACATGGGTTCAAAGGGTTCTATAGGCTCCCCTCACTGATGACATGGGTTCCAAAGGGTTCTATGGTCTCCCCTCACTGATGACATGGGTTCCAAAGGGTTATATGGTCTCCCCTCACTGATGACATGGGTTCAAAGGGTTCTATGGTCTCCCCTCACTGATGACATGGTTTCAAAGGGTTCTATAGTCTCCCCTCACTGATGACATGGGTTCCAAAGGGTTCTATAGTCTCACCTCACTGATGACAAGGGTTCTATAGTCTCCCCTCACCTCACTGATGACATGGGTTTCAAAGGGTTCTATGGTCTCCCCTCACCTCACTGATGGCAGCGTTCTCCTCCTCTCCCTGCCGTACCGGCCGGTTCCCCGTCAACTTCATGGAGAGGCCAAAGTCGATGATGACACACGTTCCGTCGTTCTTCACCAGAATGTTCCGACTGTTCAGATCTCTGTGAGACACAGCTGGCTTGTAGAAGTCTGCAGGAGGAAGGGAGACAGGAGGAAGAGGAGGAGGACGAGGGGGGAAAGGAGGAGGAAGGGAGAGAGGAGGAGGAGGAAAGAGGTGAAAGAGGGGAAAAGAGAGGATGATGAGGGAGAAGAGAGGAGGGGGAGGAAGCGAGGAGGGAGAAGGAGGGAGAAAGGAGTTACCAGATAATATTTATAACCGGGGTCGTTGTAATAGATGAGGAGAACTGATCCTCTACCAGTTATTACTGACAACCAGGGCCCAGGCAGACCTCTATTGGCTTGGTGCAGTATCACAGTATCCACCAGAGGGCAGTGAGAGTCCTGGACAACAGAGCGGTACCCTGGTGATAGTACTGTAGAACAGAGCGGTACCCTGGTGATAGTACTGTAGAACAGAGCGGTACCCTGGTGATAGTACTGTAGAACAGAGCGGTACCCTGGTGATAGTACTGTAGAACAGAGCGGTACCCTGGTGATAGTACTGTAGAACAGAGCGGTACCCTGGTGATGGTACTGTAGAACAGAGCAGTACCCTGGTGATAGTACTGTAGAACAGAGCAGGAGGTCAGGGTGTGGAGGTCAGGAGGTGGAGGTCAGGAGGTCAGGGTGTGGAGGTCAGGGTGTGGAGGTCAGGGTGTGGCGGTCAGGGTGTGGAGGTCAGGAGGACAAGGTGTGGAGGTCAGAGTGTGGAGGTCAGGAGGACAAGGTGTGGAGGTCAGAGTGTGGAGGACAGGAGGTCAGGGTGTGGAGGTCAGGGTGTGGAGGTCAGGAGGACAAGGTGTGGAGGTCAGGGTGTGGAGGACAGGAGGTCAGGGTGTGGAGGACAGGGTGTGGAGGTTAGGAGGTTAGGGTGTGGAGGACAGGGTTAGGCGGTCAGGGTGTGGAGGTCAGGAGGACAAGGTGTGGAGGTCAGAGTGTGGAGGTCAGGAGGACAAGGTGTGGAGGTCAGAGTGTGGAGGACAGGAGGTCAGGGTGTGGAGGTCAGGGTGTGGAGGTCAGGAGGACAAGGTGTGGAGGTCAGGGTGTGGAGGACAGGAGGTCAGGGTGTGGAGGACAGGGTGTGGAGGTTAGGAGGTTAGGGTGTGGAGGACAGGGTTAGGAGGTCAGGGTGTGGAGGACAGGGTGTGGAGGTCAGGAGGTCAGGGTGTGGAGGTCAGGGTGTGGAGGTCAGGAGGTCAGGGTGTGGAGGTCAGGGTGTGGCGGTCAGGGTGTGGAGGTCAGGAGGACAAGGTGTGGAGGTCAGAGTGTGGAGGTCAGGGTGTGGAGGTCAGGAGGACAAGGTGTGGAGGTCAGAGTGTGGAGGACAGGAGGTCAGGGTGTGGAGGTCAGGGTGTGGAGGTCAGGGTGTGGAGGTCAGGAGGACAAGGTGTGGAGGTCAGAGTGTGGAGGACAGGAGGTCAGGGTGTGGAGGACAGGGTGTGGAGGTTAGGAGGTTAGGGTGTGGAGGACAGGGTGTGGAGGTTAGGAGGTCAGGGTGTGGAGGACAGGGTGTGGAGGACAAGGTGTGGAGGACAGGGTGTGGAGGTCAGGGTGTGGAGGTCAGGGTGTGGAGGTCAGGGTGTGGAGGTCAGGGTGTGGAGGACAGGAGGTCAGGGTGTGGAGGTCAGGGTGTGGAGGACAGGTGTATGTCTCACCTCCTTTAAGCAGCTCAGTATGCAGGTAGGCTAGGCCTCTGGTGATGGAATGGGCCAGACGACAGCTACTCATCCAGTCTCCTGTCTGCAGCCCCAGGTAGCGATACAACGAGCCCTGAGAGAGAGAGATACTGTATTAATACACCATAATACACCAGGACACAGAGAGATACTGTATTAATACAGCATAATACACCAGGACACAGAGAGAGAGAGAGAGAGAGAGAGAGAGAGAGAGAGAGAGAGAGAAAGAGAGAGAGATACTGTATTAATACATCATAATACACCAGGACACAGAGAGAGATACTGTATTAATACATCATAATACACCAGGACACAGGGAGAGAGAGATACTGTATTAATACATCAGAATACACCAGGACACAGACAGAGATGGAGGGAGAAAGAGAGAAACTGTATTAATACATCATAATACACCAGGACACAGAGAGAGAGAGCAGAGAGCGCTGAGGTGGTTTGTCACTTTAGATAAAAGGGAATCGGCTGCCTAAGCCGTCTGGAACCAGCAGAACCCAGTAGAAGGTACTCCACTCGGCCCCCAGCCGTCTGGAACCAGCAGAACCCAGTAGAAGGTACTCCACTCGGCCCCCAGCCGTCTGGAACCAGCAGAACCCAGTAGAAGGTACTCCACTAAACCCCCAGCCGTCTGGAACCAGCAGAACCCAGTAGAAGGTACTCCACTCAGCCCCCAGCCATCTGGAACCAGTAGAACCCAGTAGAAGGTACTCCACTCGGCCCCCAGCCGTCTGGAACCAGCAGAACCCAGTAGAAGGTACTCCACTCAGCCCCCAGCCATCTGGAACCAGCAGAACCCAGTAGAAGGTACTCCACTCGGCCCCCAGCCGTCTGGAACCAGCAGAACCCAGTAGAAGGTACTCCACTCGGCCCCCAGCCGTCTGGAACCAGCAGAACCCAGTAGAAGGTACTCCACTCGGCCCCCAGCCGTCTGGAACCAGCAGAACCCATAGAAGGTACTCCACTCGGCCCCCGGCCGTCTGGAACCAGCAGAACCCATAGTAGGTACTCCACTCGACCCCCGGGGGTCTGGAATCAGCAGAACCCAGTAGAAGGTACTCCACTCGGGCCCCAGCCGTCTGTAACCAGCAGAACCCAGTAGAAGGTACTCCACTCGGCCCCCAGCCGTCTGGAACCAGCAGAACCCAGTAGAAGGTACTCCACTCGGCCCCCAGCCGTCTGGAACCAGCAGAACCCAGTAGAAGGTACTCCACTCGGCCCCCAGCCGTCTGGAACCAGCAGAACCCATAGAAGTTACTCCACTCGGCCCCCAGCCATCTGGAACCAGCAGAACCCAGTAGAAGGTACTCCACTCGGCCCCCAGCCGTCTGGAACCAGCAGAACCCAGTAGAAGGTACTCCACTCGGCCCCCAGCCGTCTGGAACCAGCATAACCCAGTAGAAGGTACTCCACTCGGCCCCCAGCCATCTGGAACCAGCAGAACCCAGTAGAAGGTACTCCACTCGGCCCCCAGCCGTCTGGAACCAGCAGAACCCAGTAGAAGGTACTCCACTCGGCCCCCAGCCGTCTGGAACCAGCAGAACCCAGTAGAAGGTACTCCACTCGGCCCCCAGCCGTCTGGAATCAGCAGAACCCAGTAGAAGGTACTCCACTCGGCCCCCAGCCGTCTGGAACCAGCAGAACCCAGTAGAAGGTACTCCACTCGGCCCCCAGCCGTCTGGAACCAGCAGAACCCAGTAGAAGGTACTCCACTAAGCCCCCAGCCGTCTGGAACCAGCAGAACCCAGTAGAAGGTACTCCACTCAGCCCCCAGCCATCTGGAACCAGCAGAACCCAGTAGAAGGTACTCCACTCGGCCCCCAGCCGTCTGGAACCAGCAGAACCCAGTAGAAGGTACTCCACCCAGCCATCTGGAAACAGCAGAACCTAGTAGAAGGTACTCCACCCAGCCCCCAGTTATCTGGAAACAGCAGAACCTAGTAGAAGGTACACCACTCGGCCCCCAGCCATCTGGAACCAGCAGAACCCAGTTGAAGGTACTCCACTCGGCCCCCAGCCATCTGGAACCAGCAGAACCTAGTAGAAGGTACTTACGTGGGGGTAGTACTCCATGACCAGAAGGTACTCCACTCGGCCCCCAGCCATCTGGAACCAGCAGAACCCAGTAGAAGGTACTTACGTGGGGGTAGTACTCCATGACCAGAAGGTACTCCACTCGGCCCCCAGCCATCTGGAACCAGCAGAACCCAGTAGAAGGTACTTACGTGGGGGTAGTACTCCATGACCAGAAGGTACTCCAGTCGGCCCTCTGCCCCCAGCCGTTCGTCGGCAGCGATGAAGTGTGCGATGTTGTCGTGCTCCAGCAGGGGGAGACAATAAATGGAACACTCGTTCAGGAAGTTCTGCCGATTGGCTGAGCTGAACACCTTCACAGCCACCTGTCGCTCGTCCAACAAACCACAGAACACCGAGCCGTACCGGCCTCGACCTATCAGCTGACAGAGAGAAAAAGAGGGAGAAGAAAGGTTGAGAAAAGACGACTGGATCTCAATTCCATTTTGGTCCGATTCTCTGTAGCAGCTGGGGTAGGTGTAGATGTGTAGTAGGTAGAATAGCCTTAGCAGCTAGGGTAGTTGTAGATGTGTAGTAGGTAGAATAGCTGTAACAGCTGGGGTAGTTATAGATGTGTAGTAGGTAGAATAGCTGTAGTAGGTGTAGATGTGTAGTCTTCAAGAGAGTGAGAGTTGCACCCCTTCTGAAAAAACCTACACTCGATCCCTCCGATGTCAACAACTACAGACCAGTATCCCTTCTTTCCTTTCTCTCCAAAACTCTTGAACGTGCCGTCCTTGGCCAGCTCTCTTGCTATCTCTCTCAGAATGACCTTCTTGATCCTAATCAGTCAGGTTTCAAGACTGGGCATTCAACTGAGACTGCTCTTCTCTGTGTCACGGAGGCTCTCCGCACTGCTAAAGCTAACTCTCTCTCCTCTGCTCTCATCCTTCTAGACCTATCTGCTGCCTTTGATACTGTGAACCATCAGATCCTCCTCTCCACCCTCTCCGACCTGGGCATCTCCGGCGCGGCCCACGCTTGGATTGCGTCCTACCTGACAGGTCGCTCCTACCAGGTGGCGTGGCGAGAATCTGTCTCCGCACTACGTGCTCTCACCACTGGTGTCCCCCAGGGCTCTGTTCTAGGCCCTCTCCTATTCTCGCTATACACCAAGTCACTTGGCTCTGTCATATCCTCACATGGTCTCTCATATCATTGCTATGCTGATGACACACAATTAATCTTCTCCTTTCCCCCTTCTGACAACCAGGTGGCGAATCGCATCTCTGCATGTCTGGCAGACATATCAGTGTGGATGACGGATCACCACCTCAAGCTGAACCTCGGCAAGACGGAGCTGCTCTTCCTCCCGGGGAAGGACTGCCCGTTCCATGATCTCGCCATCACGGTTGACAACTCCCTTGTGTCCTCCTCCCAGAGTGCTAAGAGCCTCGGCGTGACCCTGGACAACACCCTGTCGTTCTCCACTAACATCAAGGCGGTGACCCGATCCTGTAGGTTCATGCTCTACAACATTCGCAGATTACGACCCTGCCTCACACAGGAAGCGGCGCAGGTCCTAATCCAGGCACTTGTCATCTCCCGTCTGGATTACTGCAACTCGTTGTTGGCTGGGCTCCCTGCTTGTGCCATTAAACCCCTACAACTCATCCAGAACGCCGCAGCCCGTCTGGTGTTCAACCTTCCCAAGTTCTCTCACGTCACCCCGCTCCTCCGCTCTCTCCACTGGCTTCCAGTCGAAGCTCGCATCCGCTACAAGACCATGGTGCTTGCCTATGGAGCTGTGAGGGGAACGGCACCTCCGTACCTTCAGGCTCTGATCAGGCCCTACACCCAAACAAGGGCACTGCGTTCATCCACCTCTGGCCTGGTCGCCTCCCTACCTCTGAGGAAGCACAGTTCCCGCTCAGCCCAGTCAAAACTGTTCGCTGCTCTGGCACCCCAATGGTGGAACAAGCTCCCTCACGACGCCAGGACAGCGGAGTCAATCACCACCTTCCGGAGACACCTGAAACCCCACCTCTTTAAGGAATACCTGGGATAGGATAAAGTAATCCTTCTAACCCCCCCTTAAAAGATTTAGATGCACTATTGTAAAGTGGTTGTTCCACTGGATATTATAAGGTGAATGCACCAATTTGTAAGTCGCTCTGGATAAGAGCGTCTGCTAAATGACGTAAATGTAGTAGGTAAAATAGCCGTAGCAGCTGCGGTAGGTGTAAATGTGTAGTAGGTAGAATATCTGTGGTAGTTGTAGATGTGTAGAAGGTAGAATAGCTGGGGTAGGTGTAGATGTGTAGTAGGTAGAATAGCTGTAGCAGCTGGGGTAGTTGTAGATGTGTAGTAGGTAGAATAGCTGTAGTAGTTGTAGATGTGTAGTAGGTAGAATAGCTGTAGTAGTTGTAGATGTGTAGTAGGTAGAATAGCTGTAGTAGTTGTAGATGTGTAGTAGGTAGAATAGCTGTAGTAGGTGTAGATGTGTAGTAGGTAGAATAGCTGTAGCAGCTGGGGTAGTTGTAGATGTGTAGTAGGTAGAATAGCCGTAGCAGCTGGGGTAGTTGTAGATGTGTAGTAGGTAGAATAGCTGGGGTAGGTGTAGATGTGTAGTAGGTAGAATAGCTGTAGCAGCTGGGGTAGGTGTAGATGTGTAGTGGGTAGAATAGCTGTAGTAGTTGTAGATCTGTCTAAGGTAGAATAGCTGTAATACCTGTAGCAGCTGTAACAACTATAGCAGCTGTAATAACTGTAACAGCTGTAATAACTGTAACAGCTGTAATAACTGTAATAACTGTAGTAGCTGTAACAGCTGTAATAACTGTAGCAGCTGTAATAACTGTAGTAGCTGTAACAGCTGTAATAACTGTAACAGCTGTAATAACTGTAGTAGCTGTAACAGCTGTAATAACTGTAGCAGCTGTAACAGCTGTAATAACTGTAGTAGCTGTAATAACTGTGGCAGCTGTAATAACTGTAATAGCTGTAATAACTAGTAGTTGTAATAGCTGTAATAACTGTAGTAGCTGTAATAACTGTAGTAGTTGTAACATCTGTAATAGCTGTAATAACTGTAGCTGCTGTAATAACTGTAGCAGCTGTAATAACTGTAGTGGCGGTAGCAGCTGTAATAACTGTAGTAGCTGTAACAGCTGTAATAGCTGTAATAACTGTAGCAGTTGTAATAGCTGTAATAACTGTAGCAGCTGTAATAGCTGTAATAACTGTAGTAGCTGTAATAGCTGTAATAACTGTAGCAGTTGTAATAGCTGTAATAACTGTAGCAGCTGTAATAACTGTAGTAGCTGTAATAACTGTAGTAGCTGTAATAACTGTAACAGCTGTAATAACTGTAGTGGCTGTAGCAGCTGTAATAACTGTAGCAGCTGTAATAGCTGTAATAACTGTAGCAGCTGTAATAACAGTAACAGCTGTAATAACTGCAACAGCTGCAATAGCTGTAATAACTGTAATAGCTGTAATAACTGTAGCAGCTGTAGTAGCTGTAATAGCTGTAGTAGCTGTAATAACTGTAACAGCTGTAATAACTGCAACAGCTGTAATAACTGCAGCAGCTGTAATAACTGTAGTAGCTGTAATAGCTGTAATAACTATAGTAGCTGTAGTAGCTGTAATCGCTGTAATAACTGTAGCAGCTGTAGTAGCTGTAATAGCTGTAGTAGCTGTAATAACTGTAGTAGCTGTAATAACTGTAATAGCTGTAATAACTGTGTTAACTGTAGCAGCTGTAATAACTGTAATAGCTGTAATGGCTGTAATAGCTGTAATAACTGTAGCAGTTGTAATAGCTGTAATAACTGTAGCAGCTGTAGCAGCTGTAATAACTAGTAGCTGTAACAGCTGTAATAACTGTAGTAGCTGTAACAGCTGTAATAACTGTAGCAGCTGTAATACCTGTAGTAGCTGTAATAACTGATAACTGTAGCAGCTGTAATAACTGTAATAGCTGTAATGGCTGTAATAAACTGTAATAGCTAATAACCGTAGCAGCTGTACTAACTGTAGTAACTGTAGAAGCTGTAATAGCTGTAATAAACTGTAATAGCTGTAATAACTGTAGTAGTTGTAACAGCTGTAATAACTGTAGTAGTTGTAATAACTAATAGCTGTAGCAGCTGTAATAACTGTAGTAGTTGTAATAGCTGTAACAGCTGTAATAACTGTAATAGCTGTAATAACTGTAGTAGCTGTAGCAGCTGTAATAACTGTAGTAGTTGTAACAGCTGTAACAGCTGTAATAACTGTAATAACTGTAGTAGCTGTAATAACTGTAGCAGCTGTAATAACTGTAGTAGCTGTAATAGCTGTAATAACTGTAGCAGTTGTAATAGCTGTAATAACTGTAGCAGCTGTAGCAGCTGTAATAACTGTAGTAGCTGTAACAGCTGTAATAACTGTAGTAGCTGCAACAGCTGTAATAACTGTAGCAGTTGTAATAACTGTAACAGCTGTAATAACTGTAGCAGCTGTAATAACTGTAACAGATGTGATAACTGTAGCAGCTGTAATAACTGTAATAACTGTAATAGCTGTAATAACTGTAGAAGCTGTAATAGCTGTAATAAACTGTAATAGCTGTAATAACTGTAGTAGTTGTAACAGCTGTAATAACTGTAGTAGTTGTAATAACTGTAATAGCTGTAGCAGCTGTAATAGCTGTAACAGCTGTAATAACTAATAGCTGTAATAACTGTAGTAGTTGTAATAACTGTAATAGCTGTAGCAGCTGTAATAACTGTAATAACTGTAACAGCTGTAATAACTGTAGCAGCTGTAACAGCTGTAATAACTGTAGTAGCTGTAATAACTGTGGCAGCTGTAATAACTGTAATAGCTGTAATAACTGTAACAGCTGTAATAACTAGTAGTTGTAATAGCTGTAATAACTGTAGTAGCTGTAATAACTGTAGTAGTTGTAACATCTGTAATAGCTGTAATAACTGTAGCTGCTGTAATAACTGTAGCAGCTGTAATAACTGTAGTGGCTGTAGCAGCTGTAATAACTGTAGTAGCTGTAACAGCTGTAATAGCTGTAATAACTGTAGCAGTTGTAATAGCTGTAATAACTGTAGCAGCTGTAATAGCTGTAATAACTGTAGTAGCTGTAATAGCTGTAATAACTGTAGCAGTTGTAATAGCTGTAATAACTGTAGCAGCTGTAATAACTGTAGTGGCTGTAGCAGCTGTAATAACTGTAGTAGCTGTAATAACTGTACCAGCTGTAATAACTGTAGTGGCTGTAGCAGCTGTAATAACTGTAGCAGCTGTAATACCTGTAATAACTGTAGCAGTTGTAATAGCTGTAATAACTGTAGCAGCTGTAATAACTGTAACACCTGTAATAACTGCAACAGCTGTAATAACTGCAACAGCTGTAATAACTGCAACAGCTGCAATAACTGCAACAGCTGCAATAGCTGTAATAACTGTAGTAGCTGTAATAGCGGTAATAACTGTAGCAGCTGTAGTAGCTGTAATAGCTGTAGTAGCTGTAATAACTGTAATAACTATAGTAGCTGTAGTAGCTGTAATAGCTGTAATAACTGTAGCAGCTGTAGTAGCTGTAATAGCTGTAGTAGCTGTAATAGCTGTAGTAGCTGTAATAACTGTAATAGCTGTAATAACTGTAGCAGCTGTAGTAGCTGTAATAACTGTAGCAGTTGTAATAGCTGTAATAACTGTAGCAGCTGTAGCAGCTGTAATAACTGCAACAGCTGTAATAACTGCAACAGTTGTAATAACTGCAACAGCTGTAATAACTGCAACAGCTGCAATAACTGCAACAGCTGCAATAGCTGTAATAACTGTACTAGCTGTAATAGCTGTAATAACTGTAGCAGCTGTAGTAGCTGTAGTAGCTGTAATAACTGCAACAGCTGTAATAACTGCAACAGCTGTAATAACTGCAGCAGCTGTAATAACTGTAGTAGCTGTAATAACTGTAATAACTATAGTAGCTGTAGTAGCTGTAATAGCTGTAATAACTGTAGCAGCTGTAGTAGCTGTAATAGCTGTAGCAGCTGTAGTAGCTGTAATAGCTGTAGTAGCTGTAATAACTGTAATAGCTGTAATAACTGTAGCAGCTGTAGTAGCTGTAATAGCTGTAATAACTGTAGCAGTTGTAATAGCTGTAATAACTGTAGCAGCTGTAGCAGCTGTAATAACTGTAGTAGCTGTAACAGCTGTAATAACTGTAGTAGCTGTAACAGCTGTAATAACTGTAGCAGTTGTAATAACTGTAACAGCTGTAATAACTGTAGCAGCTGTAATACCTGTAGTAGCTGTAATAGCTGTAATAACTGATAACTGTAGCAGCTGTAATAACTGTAATAGCTGTAATGGCTGTAATAGCTGTAATAACTGTAATAGCTAATAACTGTAGCAGCTGTACTAACTGTAGTAACTGTAGAAGCTGTAATAGCTGTAATAAACTGTAATAGCTGTAATAACTGTAGTAGTTGTAACAGCTGTAATAACTGTAGTAGTTGTAATAACTAATAGCTGTAGCAGCTGTAATAACTGTAGTAGTTGTAATAGCTGTAACAGCTGTAATAACTGTAATAGCTGTAATAACTGTAGTAGCTGTAGCAGCTGTAATAACTGTAGTAGTTGTAACAGCTGTAACAGCTGTAATAACTGTAGTAGCTGTAATAACTGTAGCAGCTGTAATAACTGTAATAGCTGTAATGCCTGTAATAGCTGTAATAATTGTAGCAGTTGTAATAGCTGTAATAACTGTAGTAGCTGTAACAGCTGTAATAACTGTAGTAGCTGCAACAGCTGTAATAAATGTAGCAGTTGTAATAACTGTAACAGCTGTAATAACTGTAGCAGCTGTAATAACTGTAACAGATGTGATAACTGTAGCAGCTGTAATAACTGTAATAACTGTAATAGCTGTAATAACTGTAGCAGCTGTACTAACTGTAATAACTGTAGAAGCTGTAATAGCTGTAATAAACTGTAATAGCTGTAATAACTGTAGTAGTTGTAACAGCTGTAATAACTGTAGTAGTTGTAATAGCTGTAACAGCTGTAATAACTAATAGCTGTAATAACTGTAGTAGTTGTAATAACTGTAATAGCTGTAGCAGCTGTAATAACTGTAGTAGTTGTAATAACTGTAATAGCTGTAGCAGCTGTAATAACTGTAGTAGTTGTAATAAACTGTAATAGCTGTAGTAGTTGTAACAGCTGTAATAACTGTAGTAGTTGTAATAGCTGTAACAGCTGTAATAACTGTAGTAGTTGTAACAGTTGTAATAACTGTAATAACTGTAGTAGCTGTAGTAGCTGTACATTTGACATTTTAGTCATTTAGCAGACGCTCTTATCCAGAGCGACTTACAGTAGTGAATGCATACATTTAATTTCTTTTTTTTATTTTTCTGTGCTGGCCCCCGTGGGAATCGAACCCACAACCCTGGCGTTGCAAACACCATGCTCTACCAACTGAGCTACAGGGAAGGCTGTAGCTGTAATAACTGTAATAACTGAAGTAGTTGTAGCCGTCTGACCTCCAGTTGTTTGAGGTTATCCAGGTCCAGAGAGCTCTCAGAACCAGCTCCCTCCATCATGTTGAGGTTATGAAGGCCCTGTTTACCACCTCCTGAGAAAATACACACAGTCAGACACACAGACAGAAAAACAGAGGCTTAGGGCACGGGGACAGACAGAGGCTTAGGGCACGGGGATAAACAGAGGCTTAGGGCACGGGGATAAACAGAGGCTTAGGGCACGGGGATAAACAGAGGCTTAGGGCACGGGGACAAACAGAGGCTTAGGGCACGGGGACAAACAGAGGCTTAGGGCACGGGGATAAACAGAGGCTTAGGGCACGGGGATAAACAGAGGCTTAGGGAACAGGGATAAACAGAAGCTTAGGGCACGGGGATAAACAGAGGCTTAGGGCACGGGGATAAACAGAGGCTTAGGGCACGGGGATAAACAACAGATAAGCATCATATTATTGTCTAGTCATCACCATGGTTACTCACTGTGCATCATGCGGTAACCGAAGAAGGCAGCGAAGATGATGACAGCCAGGACAGAGACAACAGCCAAGGAGATGACTACGGTCTCTTCACACTGCAACTGGTGGTCTACAGCGGGACATAAACAACCTGTTAGTCTCTGTCTCTAACCTAGTAGTATTCTGGTGGTCTACAGCAGGACATAAACAACCTGTTAGTCTCTGTCTCTAACCTAGTAGTATTCTGGTGGTCTACAGCGGGACATAAACAACCTGTTAGTCTCTGTCTCTAACCTAGTAGTATTCTGGTGGTCTACAGCGGCACATAAACAACCTGTTAGTCTCTGTCTCTAACCTAGTAGTATTCTGGTGGTCTACAGCAGGACATAAACAACCTGTTAGTCTCTAACCTAGTAGTATTCTGGTGGTCTACAGCGGAACATATACAACCTGTTAGTCTCTAACCTAGTAGAATTCTGGTGGTCTACAGCAGGACAAAAACAACCTGTTAGTCTCTATCCTAGTAGTATTCTGGTGGTCTACAGCAGGACATAAACAACCTGTTAGTCTCTGTCTCTAACCTAGTAGTATTCTGGTGGTCTACAGCGGGACGTAAACAATCTGTTAGTCTCTGTCTCTAACCTAGTAGTATTCTGGTGGTCTACAGCGGGACATAAACAACCTGTTAGTCTCTGACTCTAGCCTAGTAGTATTCTGGTGGTCTACAGCAGGCCATAAACAACCTGTTAGTCTCTAACCTAGTAGTATTCTGGTGGTCTACAGCAGGACATATACAACCTGTTAGTCTCTAACCTAGTAGTATTCTGGTGGTCTACAGCAGGACAGAAACAACCTGTTAGTCTCTGTCTCTAACCTAGTAGTATTCTGGTGGTCTACAGCAGGACATAAACAACCTGTTAGTCTGTGTCTCTAACCTAGTAGTATTCTGGTGGTCTACAGCAGGACATAAACAACCTGTTAGTCTGTGTCTCTAACCTAGTAGTATTCGGGTGGTCTAAAGCAGGACATAAACAACCTGTTAGTCTCTAACCTATTAGTATTCTAGTGGTCTACAGCAGGACATAAACAACCTGTTAGTCTCTGTCTCTAACCTAGTAGTATTCTGGTGGTCTACAGCGGGACATAAACAACCTGTTAGTCTCTAACCTAGTAGTATTCTGGTGGTCTACAGCGGGACATAAACAACCTGTTAGTCTCTGTCTCTAAGCTAGTAGTATTCTGGTGGTCTACAGCGGGACATAAACAACATGTTAGTCTCTAACCTAGTAGTATTCTGGTGGGCTACAGCAGGACATAAACAACCTGTTAGTCTCTAACCTAGTAGTATTCTGGTGGTCTACAGCGGGACATAAACAACCTGTTAGTCTCTGTCTCTAACCTAGTAGTATTCTGGTGGTCTACAGCGGGACGTAAACAATCTGTTAGTCTCTGTCTCTAACCTAGTAGTATTCTGGTGGTCTACAGCAGGACATAAACACCCTGTTAGTCTGTGTCTCTAACCTAGTAGTATTCGGGTGGTCTAAAGCAGGACATAAACAACCTGTTAGTCTCTAACCTAGTAGTATTCTAGTGGTCTACAGCAGGACATAAACAACCTGTTAGTCTCTGTCTCTAACCTAGTAGTATTCTGGTGGTCTACAGCGGGACATAAACAACCTGTTAGTCTCTAACCTAGCAGTATTCTGGTGGTCTACAGCGGGACATAAACAACCTGTTAGTCTCTAACCTAGTAGTATTCTGGTGGTCTACAGCGGGACATAAACAACCTGTTAGTCTCTGTCTCTAACCTAGTAGTATTCTGGTGGTCTACAGCGGGACATAAACAACATGTTAGTCTCTAACCTAGTAGTATTCTGGTGGGCTACAGCAGGACATAAACAACCTGTTAGTCTCTAACCTAGTAGTATTCTGGTGGTCTACAGCGGGACATAAACAACCTGTTAGTCTCTGTCTCTAACCTAGTAGTATTCTGGTGGTCTACAGCGGGACGTAAACAATCTGTTAGTCTCTGTCTCTAACCTAGTAGTATTCTGGTGGTCTACAGCAGGACATAAACAACCTGTTAGTCTCTGTCTCTAACCTAGTAGTATTCTGGTGGTCTACAGCGGGACATAAACAACCTGTTAGTCTCTAACCTAGCAGTATTCTGGTGGTCTACAGCGGGACATAAACAACCTGTTAGTCTCTGTCTCTAACCTAGTAGTATTCTGGTGGTCTACAGCGGGACATAAACAATATGTTAGTCTCTAACCTAGTAGTATTCTGGTGGGCTACAGCAGGACATAAACAACCTGTTAGTCTCTAACCTAGTAGTATTCTGGTGGTCTACAGCGGGACATAAACAACCTGTTAGTCTCTAACCTAGTAGTATTCTGGTGGTAAACAGCGGGACATAAACAACCTGATAGTCCCTAACCTAGTACTATTCTGGTGGTCTACAGCAGGACATAAACAACCTGTTAGTCTCAAACCTAGTAGTATTCTGGAGGTCTACAGCGGGACATAAACAACCTGTTAGTCTCTGTCTCTAACCTAGTAGTATTCTGGTGGTCTACAGCAGGACATAAACAACCTGTTAGTCTCTTGTCTCTAACCTAGTAGTATTCTGGTGGTCTACAGCAGGACATAAACAACCTGTTAGTGTCTGTCTCTAACCTAGTAGTATTCTGGTGGTCTACAGCGGGACATAAACAACCTGTTAGTCTCTAACCTAGTAGTATTCTGGTGGTCTACAGCAGGACATAAACAACCTGTTAGTCTCTAACCTATTAGTTTACTGGTGGTCTACAGCAGGACATAAACAACCTGATAGTACCTAACCTAGTAGTATTCTGGTGGTCTACAGCAGGACATAAACAACCTGTTAGTCTCAAACCTAGTAGTATTCTGGAGGTCTACAGCGGGACATAAACAACCTGTTAGTCTCTGTCTCTAACCTAGTAGTATTCTGGTGGTCTACAGCAGGACATAAACAACCTGTTAGTCTCTTGTCTCTAACCTAGTAGTATTCTGGTGGTCTACAGCAGGACATAAACAACCTGTTAGTGTCTGTCTCTAACCTAGTAGTATTCTGGTGGTCTACAGCGGGACATAAACAACCTGTTAGTCTCTAACCTAGTAGTATTCTGGTGGTCTACAGCAGGACATAAACAACCTGTTAGTCTCTAACCTATTAGTTTACTGGTGGTCTACAGCAGGACATAAACAACCTGATAGTACCTAACCTAGTAGTATTCTGGTGGTCTACAGCAGGACATAAACAACCTGTTAGTCTCAAACCTAGTAGTATTCTGGAGGTCTACAGCGGGACATAAACAACCTGTTAGTCTCTGTCTCTAACCTAGTAGTATTTTGGTGGTCTACAGCAGGACATAAACAACCAGTTAGTCTCTAACCTAGTAGTATTATGGTGGTCTACAGCGGGACATAAACAACCAGTTAGTCTCTAACCTAGTAGTATTATGGTGGTCTACAGCGGGACATAAACAACCTGTTAGTCTCTGTCTCTAACCGAGTAGTATTCTGGTGGTCTACAGCAGGACATAAACAACCTGTTAGTCTCTTGTCTCTAACCTAGTAGTATTCTGGTGGTCTACAGCAGGACATAAACAACCTGTTAGTGTCTGTCTCTAACCTAGTAGTATTCTGGTGGTCTACAGCGGGACATAAACAACCTGTTAGTCTCTAACCTAGTAGTATTCTGGTGGTCTACAGCAGGACATAAACAACCTGTTAGTCTCTAACCTATTAGTTTACTGGTGGTCTACAGCAGGACATAAACAACCTGTTAGTCTCTAACCTAGTATTATTCTGGTGGTAAACAGCGGGACATAAACAACCTGATAGTCCCTAACCTAGTAGTATTCTGGTGGTCTACAGCGGGACATAAACAACCTGTAAGTCTCTAACCTAGTAGTATTCTGGTGGTCTACAGCAGGACATAAACAACCTGTTAGTCTCAAACCTAGTAGTATTCTGGAGGTCTACAGCGGGACATAAACAACCTGTTAGTCTCTGTCTCTAACCTAGTAGTATTTTGGTGGTCTACAGCAGGACATAAACAACCAGTTAGTCTCTAACCTAGTAGTATTCTGGTGGTCTACAGCAGGACATAAACAACCTGTTAGTGTCTGTCTCTAACCTAGTAGTATTCTGGTGGTCTACAGCGGGACATAAACAACCTGTTAGTCTCTAACCTAGTAGTATTCTGGTGGTCTACAGCAGGACATAAACAACCTGTTAGTCTCTAACCTATTAGTTTACTGGTGGTCTACAGCAGGACATAAACAACCTGTTTGTCTCTAACCTAGTAGTATTCTGGTGGTCTAAAGCAGGACATAAACAACCTGTTAGTCTCTAACCTAGTAGTATTCTGGTGGTCTACAGCAGGACATAAACAACCTGTTAGTCTGTAACCTATTAGTTTACTGGTGGTCTACAGCAGGACATAAACAACCTGTTTGTCTCTAACCTAGTAGTATTCTGGTGGTCTAAAGCAGGACATAAACAACCTGTTAGTCTCTAACCTAGTAGTATTCTGGTGGTCTACAGCAGGACATAAACAACCTGTTAGTCTCTAACCTATTAGTTTACTGGTGGTCTACAGCAGGACATAAACAACCTGTTAGTCTCTAACCTAGTAGTATTCTGGTGGTAAACAGCGGGACATAAACAACCTGATAGTCCCTAACCTAGTAGTATTCTGGTGGTCTACAGCGGGACATAAACAACCTGTAAGTCTCTAACCTAGTAGTATTCTGGTGGTCTACAGCAGGACATAAAAAACCTGTTAGTCTCAAACCTAGTAGTATTCTGGAGGTCTACAGCGGGACATAAACAACCTGTTAGTCTCTGTCTCTAACCTAGTAGTATTTTGGTGGTCTACAGCAGGACATAAACAACCAGTTAGTCTCTAACCTAGTAGTATTATGGTGGTCTACAGCGGGACATAAACAACCTGTTAGTCTCTGTCTCTAACCGAGTAGCATTCTGGTGGTCTACAGCAGGACATAAACAACCTGTTAGTCTCTTGTCTCTAACCTAGTAGTATTCTGGTGGTCTACAGCAGGACATAAACAACCTGTTAGTGTCTGTCTCTAACCTAGTAGTATTCTGGTGGTCTACAGCGGGACATAAACAACCTGTTAGTCTCTAACCTAGTAGTATTCTGGTGGTCTACAGCAGGACATAAACAACCTGTTAGTCTCTAACCTATTAGTTTACTGGTGGTCTACAGCAGGACATAAACAACCTGTTAGTCTCTAACCTAGTAGTATTCTGGTGGTCTACAGCGGGACATAAACAACCTGTTAGTCTCTGTCTCTAACCTAGTAGTATTCTGGTGGTCTACAGCGGGACGTAAACAATCTGTTAGTCTCTGTCTCTAACCTAGTAGTATTCTGGTGGTCTACAGCAGGACATAAACAACCTGTTAGTCTGTGTCTCTAACCTAGTAGTATTCGGGTGGTCTAAAGCAGGACATAAACAACCTGTTAGTCTCTAACCTAGTAGTATTCTAGTGGTCTACAGCAGGACATAAACAACCTGTTAGTCTCTGTCTCTAACCTAGTAGTATTCTGGTGGTCTACAGCGGGACATAAACAACCTGTTAGTCTCTGTCTCTAACCTAGTAGTATTCTGGTGGTCTACAGCGGGACATAAACAATATGTTAGTCTCTAACCTAGTAGTATTCTGGTGGGCTACAGCAGGACATAAACAACCTGTTAGTCTCTAACCTAGTAGTATTCTGGTGGTCTACAGCGGGACATAAACAACCTGTTAGTCTCTAACCTAGTAGTATTCTGGTGGTAAACAGCGGGACATAAACAACCTGATAGTACCTAACCTAGTAGTATTCTGGTGGTCTACAGCAGGACATAAACAACCTGTTAGTCTCAAACCTAGTAGTATTCTGGAGGTCTACAGCGGGACATAAACAACCTGTTAGTCTCTGTCTCTAACCTAGTAGTATTTTGGTGGTCTACAGCAGGACATAAACAACCAGTTAGTCTCTAACCTAGTAGTATTATGGTGGTCTACAGCGGGACATAAACAACCTGTTAGTCTCAAACCTAGTAGTATTCTGGAGGTCTACAGCGGGACATAAACAACCTGTTAGTCTCTGTCTCTAACCTAGTAGTATTTTGGTGGTCTACAGCGGGACATAAACAACCTGTTAGTCTCTAACCTAGTAGTATTCTGGTGGTCTACAGCAGGACATAAACAACCTGTTAGTGTCTGTCTCTAACCTAGTAGTATTCTGGTGGTCTACAGCGGGACATAAACAACCTGTTAGTCTCTAACCTAGTAGTATTCTGGTGGTCTACAGCAGGACATAAACAACCTGTTAGTCTCTAACCTATTAGTTTACTGGTGGTCTACAGCAGGACATAAACAACCTGATAGTACCTAACCTAGTAGTATTCTGGTGGTCTACAGCAGGACATAAACAACCTGTTAGTCTCAAACCTAGTAGTATTCTGGAGGTCTACAGCGGGACATAAACAACCTGTTAGTCTCTGTCTCTAACCTAGTAGTATTTTGGTGGTCTACAGCAGGACATAAACAACCAGTTAGTCTCTAACCTAGTAGTATTATGGTGGTCTACAGCGGGACATAAACAACCAGTTAGTCTCTAACCTAGTAGTATTATGGTGGTCTACAGCGGGACATAAACAACCTGTTAGTCTCTGTCTCTAACCGAGTAGTATTCTGGTGGTCTACAGCAGGACATAAACAACCTGTTAGTCTCTTGTCTCTAACCTAGTAGTATTCTGGTGGTCTACAGCAGGACATAAACAACCTGTTAGTGTCTGTCTCTAACCTAGTAGTATTCTGGTGGTCTACAGCGGGACATAAACAACCTGTTAGTCTCTAACCTAGTAGTATTCTGGTGGTCTACAGCAGGACATAAACAACCTGTTAGTCTCTAACCTATTAGTTTACTGGTGGTCTACAGCAGGACATAAACAACCTGTTAGTCTCTAACCTAGTATTATTCTGGTGGTAAACAGCGGGACATAAACAACCTGATAGTCCCTAACCTAGTAGTATTCTGGTGGTCTACAGCGGGACATAAACAACCTGTAAGTCTCTAACCTAGTAGTATTCTGGTGGTCTACAGCAGGACATAAACAACCTGTTAGTCTCAAACCTAGTAGTATTCTGGAGGTCTACAGCGGGACATAAACAACCTGTTAGTCTCTGTCTCTAACCTAGTAGTATTTTGGTGGTCTACAGCAGGACATAAACAACCAGTTAGTCTCTAACCTAGTAGTATTCTGGTGGTCTACAGCAGGACATAAACAACCTGTTAGTGTCTGTCTCTAACCTAGTAGTATTCTGGTGGTCTACAGCGGGACATAAACAACCTGTTAGTCTCTAACCTAGTAGTATTCTGGTGGTCTACAGCAGGACATAAACAACCTGTTAGTCTCTAACCTATTAGTTTACTGGTGGTCTACAGCAGGACATAAACAACCTGTTTGTCTCTAACCTAGTAGTATTCTGGTGGTCTAAAGCAGGACATAAACAACCTGTTAGTCTCTAACCTAGTAGTATTCTGGTGGTCTACAGCAGGACATAAACAACCTGTTAGTCTGTAACCTATTAGTTTACTGGTGGTCTACAGCAGGACATAAACAACCTGTTTGTCTCTAACCTAGTAGTATTCTGGTGGTCTAAAGCAGGACATAAACAACCTGTTAGTCTCTAACCTAGTAGTATTCTGGTGGTCTACAGCAGGACATAAACAACCTGTTAGTCTCTAACCTATTAGTTTACTGGTGGTCTACAGCAGGACATAAACAACCTGTTAGTCTCTAACCTAGTAGTATTCTGGTGGTAAACAGCGGGACATAAACAACCTGATAGTCCCTAACCTAGTAGTATTCTGGTGGTCTACAGCGGGACATAAACAACCTGTAAGTCTCTAACCTAGTAGTATTCTGGTGGTCTACAGCAGGACATAAAAAACCTGTTAGTCTCAAACCTAGTAGTATTCTGGAGGTCTACAGCGGGACATAAACAACCTGTTAGTCTCTGTCTCTAACCTAGTAGTATTTTGGTGGTCTACAGCAGGACATAAACAACCAGTTAGTCTCTAACCTAGTAGTATTATGGTGGTCTACAGCGGGACATAAACAACCTGTTAGTCTCTGTCTCTAACCGAGTAGCATTCTGGTGGTCTACAGCAGGACATAAACAACCTGTTAGTCTCTTGTCTCTAACCTAGTAGTATTCTGGTGGTCTACAGCAGGACATAAACAACCTGTTAGTGTCTGTCTCTAACCTAGTAGTATTCTGGTGGTCTACAGCGGGACATAAACAACCTGTTAGTCTCTAACCTAGTAGTATTCTGGTGGTCTACAGCAGGACATAAACAACCTGTTAGTCTCTAACCTATTAGTTTACTGGTGGTCTACAGCAGGACATAAACAACCTGTTAGTCTCTAACCTAGTAGTATTCTGGTGGTCTACAGCGGGACATAAACAACCTGTTAGTCTCTGTCTCTAACCTAGTAGTATTCTGGTGGTCTACAGCGGGACGTAAACAATCTGTTAGTCTCTGTCTCTAACCTAGTAGTATTCTGGTGGTCTACAGCAGGACATAAACAACCTGTTAGTCTGTGTCTCTAACCTAGTAGTATTCGGGTGGTCTAAAGCAGGACATAAACAACCTGTTAGTCTCTAACCTAGTAGTATTCTAGTGGTCTACAGCAGGACATAAACAACCTGTTAGTCTCTGTCTCTAACCTAGTAGTATTCTGGTGGTCTACAGCGGGACATAAACAACCTGTTAGTCTCTGTCTCTAACCTAGTAGTATTCTGGTGGTCTACAGCGGGACATAAACAATATGTTAGTCTCTAACCTAGTAGTATTCTGGTGGGCTACAGCAGGACATAAACAACCTGTTAGTCTCTAACCTAGTAGTATTCTGGTGGTCTACAGCGGGACATAAACAACCTGTTAGTCTCTAACCTAGTAGTATTCTGGTGGTAAACAGCGGGACATAAACAACCTGATAGTACCTAACCTAGTAGTATTCTGGTGGTCTACAGCAGGACATAAACAACCTGTTAGTCTCAAACCTAGTAGTATTCTGGAGGTCTACAGCGGGACATAAACAACCTGTTAGTCTCTGTCTCTAACCTAGTAGTATTTTGGTGGTCTACAGCAGGACATAAACAACCAGTTAGTCTCTAACCTAGTAGTATTATGGTGGTCTACAGCGGGACATAAACAACCTGTTAGTCTCAAACCTAGTAGTATTCTGGAGGTCTACAGCGGGACATAAACAACCTGTTAGTCTCTGTCTCTAACCTAGTAGTATTTTGGTGGTCTACAGCAGGACATAAACAACCAGTTAGTCTCTAACCTAGTAGTATTATGGTGGTCTACAGCGGGACATAAACAACCAGTTAGTCTCTAACCTAGTAGTATTATGGTGGTCTACAGCGGGACATAAACAACCTGTTAGTCTCTGTCTCTAACCGAGTAGTATTCTGGTGGTCTACAGCAGGACATAAACAACCTGTTAGTCTCTTGTCTCTAACCTAGTAGTATTCTGGTGGTCTACAGCAGGACATAAACAACCTGTTAGTCTCTAACCTAGTAGTATTCTGGTGGTCTACAGCAGGACATAAACAACCTGTTAGTCTCTAACCTATTAGTTTACTGGTGGTCTACAGCAGGACATAAACAACCTGTTAGTCTCTAACCTAGTATTATTCTGGTGGTAAACAGCGGGACATAAACAACCTGATAGTCCCTAACCTAGTAGTATTCTGGTGGTCTACAGCGGGACATAAACAACCTGTAAGTCTCTAACCTAGTAGTATTCTGGTGGTCTACAGCAGGACATAAACAACCTGTTAGTCTCAAACCTAGTAGTATTCTGGAGGTCTACAGCGGGACATAAACAACCTGTTAGTCTCTGTCTCTAACCTAGTAGTATTTTGGTGGTCTACAGCAGGACATAAACAACCAGTTAGTCTCTAACCTAGTAGTATTCTGGTGGTCTACAGCAGGACATAAACAACCTGTTAGTGTCTGTCTCTAACCTAGTAGTATTCTGGTGGTCTACAGCGGGACATAAACAACCTGTTAGTCTCTAACCTAGTAGTATTCTGGTGGTCTACAGCAGGACATAAACAACCTGTTAGTCTCTAACCTAGTAGTATTCTGGTGGTCTACAGCGGGACATAAACAACCTATTAGTCTCTGTCTCTAACCTAGTAGTATTCTGGTGGTCTACAGCGGGACATAAACAACCTGTTAGTCTCTAACCTAGTAGTATTCTGGTGGTCTACAGCGGGACATAAACAACCTGTTAGTCTCTAACCTAGCAGTATTCTGGTGGTCTACAGCGGGACATAAACAACCTGTTAGTCTCTAACCTAGTAGTATTTTGGTGGTCTACAGCGGGACATAAACAACCTGTTAGTCTCTGTCTCTAACCTAGTAGTATTCTGGTGGTCTACAGCGGGACATAAACAACCTGTTAGTCTCTAACCTAGTAGTATTCTGGTGGTCTACAGCAGGACATAAACAACCTGTTAGTCTCTGTCTCTAACCTAGTAGTATTCTGGTGGTCTACAGCGGGACATAAACAACCTGTTAGTCTCTAACCTAGTAGTATTCTGGTGGTCTACAGCGGGACATAAACAACCTGTTAGTCTCTAACCTAGTAGTATTCTGGTGGTCTACAGCAGGACATAAACAACCTGTTAGTCTCTGTCTCTAACCTAGTAGTATTCTGGTGGTCTACAGCAGGACATAAACAACCTGTTAGTCTCTGTCTCTAACCTAGTAGTATTCTGGTGGTCTACAGCGGGACATAAACAACCTGTTAGTCTCTGTCTCTAACCTAGTAGTATTCTGGTGGTCTACAGCAGGACAAAAACAACCTGTTAGTCTCTATCCTAGTAGTATTCTGGTGGTCTACAGCGGGACATAAACAACCTGTTAGTCTCTGTCTCTAACCTAGTAGTATTCTGGTGGTCTACAGCAGGACATAAACAACCTGTTAGTCTCTAACCTAGTAGTATTCTGGTGGTCTACAGCAGGACATAAACAACCTGTTTGTCTCTAACCTAGTAGTATTCTGGTGGTCTACAGCGGGACAGAAACAACCTGTTAGTCTCTGTCTCTAACCTAGTAGTATTCTGGTGGTCTACAGCGGGACATAAACAACCTGTTAGTCTCTAACCTAGTAGTATTCTGGTGGGCTACAGCAGGACATAAACAACCTGTTAGTCTCTAACCTAGTAGTATTCAGGTGGTCTACAGCGGGACATAAACAACCTGTTAGTCTCTAACCTAGTAGTATTCTGGTGGTCAACAGCGGGACATAAACAACCTGATAGTCCCTAACCTAGTAGTATTCTGGTGGTCTACAGCGGGACATAAACAACCTGTTAGTCTCTAACCTAGTAGTATTCTGGTGGTCTACAGCGGGACATAAACAACCTGTTAGTCTCTAACCTAGTAGTATTCTGGTGGTCTACAGCGGGACATAAACAACCTGTTAGTCTCTAACCTAGTAGTATTCTCGTGGTCTACAGCGGGACATAAACAACCTGTTAGTCTCTGTCTCTAACCTAGTAGTATTCTGGTGGCCTACAGCGGGACATAAACAACCTGTTAGTCTCTAACCTAGTAGTATTCTGGTGGTCTACAGCGGGACAAAAACAACCTGTTAGTCTCTGTCTCTAAGCTAGTAGTATTCTGGTGGTCTACAGCGGGACATAAACAACCTGTTAGTCTCTAACCTAGTAGTATTCTGGTGGTCTACAGCGGGACATAAACAACCTGTTAGTCTCTAACCTAGTAGTATTCAGGTGGTCTACAGCGGGACATAAACAACCTGTTAGTCTCTAACCTAGTAGTATTCTGGTGGTCTACAACGGGACATAAACAACCTGTTAGTCTCTAACCTAGTAGTATTCTGGTGGTCTACAGCAGGACATAAACAACCTGTTAGTCTCTAAGCTAGTAGTATTCTGATGGTCTACAGCAGGACATAAACAACCTGTTAGTCTCTGTCTCTAACCTAGTAGTATTCGGGTGGTCTACAGCAGGACATAAACAACCTGTTAGTCTCTAACCTAGTAGTATTCTGGTGGTCTACAGCGGGACATAAACAACCTGTTAGTCTCTAACCTGGTAGTATTCTGGTGGTCTAAAGCAGGACATAAACAACCTGTTAGTCTCTGTCTCTAACCTAGTAGTATTTTGGTGGTCTACAGCGGGACATAAACAACCTGTTAGTCTCTAACCTAGTAGTATTCTGGTGGTCTACAGCAGGACATAAACAACCTGTTAGTCTTTGTCTCTAACCTAGTAGTATTCTGGTGGTCTACAGCGGGACATAAACAACCTGTTAGTCTCTAACCTAGTAGTATTCTGGTGGTCTACAGCGGGACATATACAACCTGTTAGTCTCTAACCTAGTAGTATTCTGGTGGTCTACAGCGGGACATAAACAACCTGTTAGTCTCTGTCTCTAACCTGGTGGTCTACAGCGGGACATAAACAACCTGTTAGTCTCTAACCTAGTAGTATTCTGGTGGTCTACAGCGGGACATAAACAACCTGTTAGTCTCTGTCTCTAACCTAGTAGTATTCTGGTGGTCTACAGCGGGACATAAACAACCTGTTAGTCTCTAACCTAGTAGAATTCTGGTGGTCTACAGCAGGACATAAACAAACTGTTAGTCTCTAACCTAGTAGTATTCTGGTGGTCTACAGTGGGACATAAACAACCTGTTAGTCTCTAACCTAGTAGTATTATGGTGGTCTACAGCGGGACATAAACAACCTGTTAGTCTCTAACCTAGTAGTATTCTGGTGGTCTACAGCGGGACATAAACAACCTGTTAGTCTCTAACCTAGTAGTATTCTGGTGGTCTACAGCGGGACATAAACAACGTGTTAGTCTCTAACCTAGTAGTATTCTGGTGGTCTACAGCAGGACATAAACAACCTGTTAGTCTCTGTCTCTAACCTAGTAGTATTTTGGTGGTCTACAGCGGGACATAAACAACCTGTTAGTCTCTGTCTCTAACCTAGTAGTATTCTGGTGATCTACAGCAGGACATAAACAACCTGTTAGTCTCTAACCTGGTAGTATTCTGGTGGTCTACAGCGGGACAAAAAACAACCTGTTAGTCTCTAACCTAGTAGTATTCTGGTGGTCTACAGCGGGACATAAACAACCTGTTAGTCTCTGTCTCTAACCTAGTAGTATTTTGGTGGTCTACAGCAGGATATAAACAACCTGTTAGTCTCTGTCTCTAACCTAGTAGTATTCTGGTGGTCTACAGCGGGACATAAACAACCTGTTAGTCTCTAACCTAGTAGTATTCTGGTGGTCTACAGCGGGACATGAACAACCTGTTAGTCTCTGTCTCTAACCTAGTAGTATTTTGGTGGTCTACAGCAGGACATAAACAACCTGTTAGTCTCTAACCTAGTAGTATTCAGGTGGTCTACAGCGGGACATAAACAACCTGTTAGTTTCTGTCTCTAACCGAGTAGTATTCTGGTGGTCTACAGCAGGACATAAACAACCTGTTAGTCTCTGTCTCTAACCTAGTAGTATTCTGGTGGTCTACAGCGGGACATAAACAACCTGTTAGTCTCTAACCTAGTAGTATTCTGGTGGTCTAAAGCAGGACATAAACAACCTGTTAGACTCTGTCTCTAACCTAGTAGTATTCTGGTGGTCTACAGCGGGACATAAACAACCTGTTAGTCTCTAACCTATTAGTATTCTGGTGGTCTACAGCAGGACATAAACAACCTGTTAGTCTCTAACCTAGTAGTATTCTGGTGGTCTACAGGGGGACATAAACAACCTGTTAGTCTCTAACCTAGTAGTATTCTGGTGGTCTACAGCAGGACATAAACAACCTGTTAGTCTCTGTCTCTAACCTAGTAGTATTTTGGTGGTCTACAGCGGGACATAAACAACCTGTTAGTCTCTGTCTCTAAGCTAGTAGTATTCTGGTGGTCTAAAGCAGGACATAAACAACCTGTTAGACTCTGTCTCTAACCTAGTAGTATTCTGGTGGTCTACAGCAGGACATAAACAACCTGTTAGTCTCTAACCTAGTAGTATTCTGGTGGTCTACAGCGGGACATAAACAACCTGTTAGTCTCTGTCTCTAACCTAGTAGTATTCTGGTGGTCTACAGCGGGACAAAAACAACCTGTTAGTCTCTAACCTAGTAGTATTCTGGTGGTCTACAGCAGGACATAAACAACCTGTTAGTCTCTAACCTAGTAGTATTCTGGTGGTCTACAGCGGGACATAAACAACCTGTTAGTCTCTGTCTCTAAGCTAGTAGTATTCTGGTGGTCTACAGCAGGACATAAACAACATGTTAGTCTCTAACCTAGTAGAATTCTGGTGGTTTACAGCAGGACATAAACAACCTGTTAGTCTCTAACCTAGTAGTATTCTGGTGGTCTACAGGGGGACATAAACAACCTGTTAGTCTCTAAACTAGTAGTATTCGGGTGGTCTACAGCAGGACATAAACAACCTGTTAGTCTCTAACCTAGTAGTATTCTGGTGGTCTACAGCGGGACATAAACAACCTGTTAGTCTCTAACCTAGTAGTATTCTGGTGGTCTACAGCAGGACATAAACAACCTGTTAGTCTCTGTCTCTAACCTAGTAGTATTCTGGTGGTCTACAGCAGGACATAAACAACCTGTTAGTCTCTAACCTAGTAGTATTCTAGTGGTCTACAGCAGGACATAAACAACCTGTTAGTCTCTGTCTCTAACCGAGTAGTATTCTGGTGGTCTACAGCGGGACATAAACAACCTGTTAGTCTCTAACCTAGTAGAATTCTGGTGGTCTACAGCAGGACATAAACAACCTGTTAGTCTCTAACCTAGTAGTATTCTGGTGGTCTACAGCAGGACATAAACAACCTGTTAGTCTCTAACCTAGTAGTATTCTGGTGGTCTACAGCGGGACATAAACAACCTGTTAGTCTCTAACCTAGTAGTATTTTGGTGGTCTACAGCAGGACATAAACAACCTGTTAGTCTCTAACCTAGTAGTATTATGGTGGTCTACAGCGGGACATAAACAACCTGTTAGTCTCTAACCTAGTAGTATTCTGGTGGTCTACAGCGGGACATAAACAACCTGTTAGTCTCTAACCTAGTAGTATTCTGGTGGTTTACAGCAGGACATAAACAACCTGTTAGTCTCTAACCTAGTAATATTCTGGTGGTCTACAGCGGGACATAAACAACCTGTTAGTCTCTAAGCTAGTAGTATTCTGGTTGTCTACAGCAGGACAAAAACAACCTGTAAGTCTCGAACCTAGTAGTATTCTGGTGGTCTACAGCAGGACATAAACAACCTGTTAGTCTCTGTCTCTAACCTAGTAGTATTCTGGTGGTCTACAGCGGGACATAAAACAACCTGTTAGTCTCTAACCTAGTAGTATTCTAGTGGTCTACAGCAGGACATAAACAACCTGTTAGTCTCTGTCTCTAACCTAGTAGTATTCTGGTGGTCTACAGCGGGACATAAACAACCTGTTAGTCTCTGTCTCTAAGCTAGTAGTATTCTGGTGGTCTACAGCAGGACATAAACAACATGTTAGTCTCTAACCTAGTAGAATTCTGGTGGTTTACAGCAGGACATAAACAACCTGTTAGTCTCTAACCTAGTAGTATTCTGGTGGTCTACAGGGGGACATAAACAACCTGTTAGTCTCTAAACTAGTAGTATTCGGGTGGTCTACAGCAGGACATAAACAACCTGTTAGTCTCTGTCTCTAACCTAGTAGTATTTTGGTGGTCTACAGCGGGACATAAACAACCTGTTAGTCTCTGTCTCTAAGCTAGTAGTATTCTGGTGGTCTACAGCGGGACATAAACAACCTGTTAGTCTCTAACCTAGTAGTATTCTGGTGGTCTACAGCAGGACATAAACAACCTGTTAGTCTCTGTCTCTAACCTAGTAGTATTCTGGTGGTCTACAGCAGGACATAAACAACCTGTTAGTCTCTAACCTAGTAGTATTCTAGTGGTCTACAGCAGGACATAAACAACCTGTTAGTCTCTGTCTCTAACCTAGTAGTATTCTGGTGGTCTACAGCGGGACATAAAAAACCTGTTAGTCTCTAACCTAGTAGTATTCTGGTGGTAAACAGCGGGACATAAACAACCTGATAGTACCTAACCTAGTAGTATTCTGGTGGTCTACAGCAGGACATAAACAACCTGTTAGTCTCAAACCTAGTAGTATTCTGGAGGTCTACAGCGGGACATAAACAACCTGTTAGTCTCTGTCTCTAACCTAGTAGTATTTTGGTGGTCTACAGCAGGACATAAACAACCAGTTAGTCTCTAACCTAGTAGTATTATGGTGGTCTACAGCGGGACATAAACAACCTGTTAGTCTCAAACCTAGTAGTATTCTGGAGGTCTACAGCGGGACATAAACAACCTGTTAGTCTCTGTCTCTAACCTAGTAGTATTTTGGTGGTCTACAGCAGGACATAAACAACCAGTTAGTCTCTAACCTAGTAGTATTATGGTGGTCTACAGCGGGACATAAACAACCAGTTAGTCTCTAACCTAGTAGTATTCTGGTGGTCTACAGCGGGACATAAACAACCTGTTAGTCTCTAACCTAGTAGTATTTTGGTGGTCTACAGCAGGACATAAACAACCTGTTAGTCTCTAACCTAGTAGTATTATGGTGGTCTACAGCGGGACATAAACAACCTGTTAGTCTCTAACCTAGTAGTATTCTGGTGGTTTACAGCGGGACATAAACAACCTGTTAGTCTCTAACCTAGTAGTATTCTGGTGGTCTACAGCGGGACATAAACAACCTGTTAGTCTCTGTCTCTAACCTAGTAGTATTCTGGTGGTCTACAGCGGGACATAAACAACCTGTTAGTCTCTGTCTCTAACCTAGTAGTATTCTGGTGGTCTACAGCGGGACATAAACAATATGTTAGTCTCTAACCTAGTAGTATTCTGGTGGGCTACAGCAGGACATAAACAACCTGTTAGTCTCTAACCTAGTAGTATTCTGGTGGTCTACAGCGGGACATAAAAAACCTGTTAGTCTCTGTCTCTAACCGAGTAGTATTCTGGTGGTCTACAGCAGGACATAAACAACCTGTTAGTCTCTTGTCTCTAACCTAGTAGTATTCTGGTGGTCTACAGCAGGACATAAACAACCTGTTAGTGTCTGTCTCTAACCTAGTAGTATTCTGGTGGTCTACAGCGGGACATAAACAACCTGTTAGTCTCTAACCTAGTAGTATTCTGGTGGTCTACAGCAGGACATAAACAACCTGTTAGTCTCTAACCTATTAGTTTACTGGTGGTCTACAGCAGGACATAAACAACCTGTTAGTCTCTAACCTAGTATTATTCTGGTGGTAAACAGCGGGACATAAACAACCTGATAGTCCCTAACCTAGTAGTATTCTGGTGGTCTACAGCGGGACATAAACAACCTGTAAGTCTCTAACCTAGTAGTATTCTGGTGGTCTACAGCAGGACATAAACAACCTGTTAGTCTCAAACCTAGTAGTATTCTGGAGGTCTACAGCGGGACATAAACAACCTGTTAGTCTCTGTCTCTAACCTAGTAGTATTTTGGTGGTCTACAGCAGGACATAAACAACCAGTTAGTCTCTAACCTAGTAGTATTCTGGTGGTCTACAGCAGGACATAAACAACCTGTTAGTGTCTGTCTCTAACCTAGTAGTATTCTGGTGGTCTACAGCGGGACATAAACAACCTGTTAGTCTCTAACCTAGTAGTATTCTGGTGGTCTACAGCAGGACATAAACAACCTGTTAGTCTCTAACCTATTAGTTTACTGGTGGTCTACAGCAGGACATAAACAACCTGTTTGTCTCTAACCTAGTAGTATTCTGGTGGTCTAAAGCAGGACATAAACAACCTGTTAGTCTCTAACCTAGTAGTATTCTGGTGGTCTACAGCGGGACATAAACAACCTGTTAGTCTCTGTCTCTAAGCTAGTAGTATTATGGTGGTCTACAGCAGGACATAAACAACCTGTTAGTCTCTAACCTAGTAGTATTCTGGTGGTCTACAGCGGGACATAAACAACCTATTAGTCTCTGTCTCTAACCTAGTAGTATTCTGGTGGTCTACAGCGGGACATAAACAACCTGTTAGTCTCTAACCTAGTAGTATTCTGGTGGTCTACAGCGGGACATAAACAACCTGTTAGTCTCTAACCTAGCAGTATTCTGGTGGTCTACAGCGGGACATAAACAACCTGTTAGTCTCTAACCTAGTAGTATTTTGGTGGTCTACAGCGGGACATAAACAACCTGTTAGTCTCTGTCTCTAACCTAGTAGTATTCTGGTGGTCTACAGCGGGACATAAACAACCTGTTAGTCTCTAACCTAGTAGTATTCTGGTGGTCTACAGCAGGACATAAACAACCTGTTAGTCTCTGTCTCTAACCTAGTAGTATTCTGGTGGTCTACAGCGGGACATAAACAACCTGTTAGTCTCTAACCTAGTAGTATTCTGGTGGTCTACAGCGGGACATAAACAACCTGTTAGTCTCTAACCTAGTAGTATTCTGGTGGTCTACAGCAGGACATAAACAACCTGTTAGTCTCTGTCTCTAACCTAGTAGTATTCTGGTGGTCTACAGCAGGACATAAACAACCTGTTAGTCTCTGTCTCTAACCTAGTAGTATTCTGGTGGTCTACAGCGGGACATAAACAACCTGTTAGTCTCTGTCTCTAACCTAGTAGTATTCTGGTGGTCTACAGCAGGACAAAAACAACCTGTTAGTCTCTATCCTAGTAGTATTCTGGTGGTCTACAGCGGGACAGAAACAACCTGTTAGTCTCTGTCTCTAACCTAGTAGTATTCTGGTGGTCTACAGCGGGACATAAACAACCTGTTAGTCTCTAACCTAGTAGTATTCTGGTGGGCTACAGCAGGACATAAACAACCTGTTAGTCTCTAACCTAGTAGTATTCAGGTGGTCTACAGCGGGACATAAACAACCTGTTAGTCTCTAACCTAGTAGTATTCTGGTGGTCAACAGCGGGACATAAACAACCTGATAGTCCCTAACCTAGTAGTATTCTGGTGGTCTACAGCAGGACATAAACAACCTGTTAGTCTCTGTCTCTAACCTAGTAGTATTCTGGTGGCCTACAGCGGGACATAAACAACCTGTTAGTCTCTAACCTAGTAGTATTCTGGTGGTCTACAGCGGGACAAAAACAACCTGTTAGTCTCTGTCTCTAAGCTAGTAGTATTCTGGTGGTCTACAGCGGGACATAAACAACCTGTTAGTCTCTAACCTAGTAGTATTCTGGTGGTCTACAGCGGGACATAAACAACCTGTTAGTCTCTAACCTAGTAGTATTCAGGTGGTCTACAGCGGGACATAAACAACCTGTTAGTCTCTAACCTAGTAGTATTCTGGTGGTCTACAACGGGACATAAACAACCTGTTAGTCTCTAACCTAGTAGTATTCTGGTGGTCTACAGCAGGACATAAACAACCTGTTAGTCTCTAAGCTAGTAGTATTCTGATGGTCTACAGCAGGACATAAACAACCTGTTAGTCTCTAACCTAGTAGTATTCTGGTGGTCTACAGCGGGACATAAACAACCTGTTAGTCTCTAACCTGGTAGTATTCTGGTGGTCTACAGCAGGACATAAACAACCTGTTAGTCTCTGTCTCTAACCTAGTAGTATTTTGGTGGTCTACAGCGGGACATAAACAACCTGTTAGTCTCTAACCTAGTAGTATTCTGGTGGTCTACAGCAGGACATAAACAACCTGTTAGTCTTTGTCTCTAACCTAGTAGTATTCTGGTGGTCTACAGCGGGACATAAACAACCTGTTAGTCTCTAACCTAGTAGTATTCTGGTGGTCTACAGCGGGACATATACAACCTGTTAGTCTCTAACCTAGTAGTATTCTGGTGGTCTACAGCGGGACATAAACAACCTGTTAGTCTCTGTCTCTAACCTGGTGGTCTACAGCGGGACATAAACAACCTGTTAGTCTCTAACCTAGTAGTATTCTGGTGGTCTACAGCGGGACATAAACAACCTGTTAGTCTCTGTCTCTAACCTAGTAGTATTCTGGTGGTCTACAGCGGGACATAAACAACCTGTTAGTCTCTAACCTAGTAGAATTCTGGTGGTCTACAGCAGGACATAAACAAACTGTTAGTCTCTAACCTAGTAGTATTCTGGTGGTCTACAGTGGGACATAAACAACCTGTTAGTCTCTAACCTAGTAGTATTATGGTGGTCTACAGCGGGACATAAACAACCTGTTAGTCTCTAACCTAGTAGTATTCTGGTGGTCTACAGCGGGACATAAACAACCTGTTAGTCTCTAACCTAGTAGTATTCTGGTGGTCTACAGCGGGACATAAACAACCTGTTAGTCTCTAACCTAGTAGTATTCTGGTGGTCTACAGCAGGACATAAACAACCTGTTAGTCTCTGTCTCTAACCTAGTAGTATTTTGGTGGTCTACAGCGGGACATAAACAACCTGTTAGTCTCTGTCTCTAACCTAGTAGTATTCTGGTGATCTACAGCAGGACATAAACAACCTGTTAGTCTCTAACCTAGTAGTATTCTGGTGGTCTACAGCGGGACATAAACAACCTGTTAGTCTCTAACCTAGTAGTATTCTGGTGGTCTACAGCGGGACATAAACAACCTGTTAGTCTCTGTCTCTAACCTAGTAGTATTTTGGTGGTCTACAGCAGGATATAAACAACCTGTTAGTCTCTGTCTCTAACCTAGTAGTATTCTGGTGGTCTACAGCGGGACATAAACAACCTGTTAGTCTCTAACCTAGTAGTATTCTGGTGGTCTACAGCGGGACATGAACAACCTGTTAGTCTCTGTCTCTAACCTAGTAGTATTTTGGTGGTCTACAGCAGGACATAAACAACCTGTTAGTCTCTAACCTAGTAGTATTCAGGTGGTCTACAGCGGGACATAAACAACCTGTTAGTATCTGTCTCTAACCGAGTAGTATTCTGGTGGTCTACAGCAGGACATAAACAACCTGTTAGTTTCTGTCTCTAACCTAGTAGTATTCTGGTGGTCTACAGCAGGACATAAACAACCTGTTAGTCTCTGTCTCTAACCTAGTAGTATTCTGGTGGTCTACAGCGGGACATAAACAACCTGTTAGTCTCTAACCTAGTAGTATTCTGGTGGTCTAAAGCAGGACATAAACAACCTGTTAGACTCTGTCTCTAACCTAGTAGTATTCTGGTGGTCTACAGCGGGACATAAACAACCTGTTAGTCTCTAACCTAGTAGTATTCTGGTGGTCTACAGCAGGACATAAACAACCTGTTAGTCTCTAACCTAGTAGTATTCTGGTGGTCTACAGGGGGACATAAACAACCTGTTAGTCTCTAACCTAGTAGTATTCTGGTGGTCTACAGCAGGACATAAACAACCTGTTAGTCTCTGTCTCTAACCTAGTAGTATTTTGGTGGTCTACAGCGGGACATAAACAACCTGTTAGTCTCTGTCTCTAAGCTAGTAGTATTCTGGTGGTCTAAAGCAGGACATAAACAACCTGTTAGACTCTGTCTCTAACCTAGTAGTATTCTGGTGGTCTACAGCAGGACATAAACAACCTGTTAGTCTCTAACCTAGTAGTATTCTGGTGGTCTACAGCGGGACATAAACAACCTGTTAGTCTCTGTCTCTAACCTAGTAGTATTCTGGTGGTCTACAGCGGGACAAAAACAACCTGTTAGTCTCTAACCTAGTAGTATTCTGGTGGTCTACAGCAGGACATAAACAACCTGTTAGTCTCTAACCTAGTAGTATTCGGGTGGTCTACAGCAGGACATAAACAACCTGTTAGTCTCTGTCTCTAACCTAGTAGTATTTTGGTGGTCTACAGCGGGACATAAACAACCTGTTAGTCTCTGTCTCTAAGCTAGTAGTATTCTGGTGGTCTACAGCGGGACATAAACAACCTGTTAGTCTCTAACCTAGTAGTATTCTGGTGGTCTACAGCAGGACATAAACAACCTGTTAGTGTCTGTCTCTAACCTAGTAGTATTCTGGTGGTCTACAGCAGGACATAAACAACCCGTTAGTCTCTGTCTCTAACCGAGTAGTATTCTGGTGGTCTACAGCGGGACATAAACAACCTGTTAGTCTCTAACCTAGTAGAATTCTGGTGGTCTACAGCAGGACATAAACAACCTGTTAGTCTCTAACCTAGTAGTATTCTGGTGGTCTACAGCGGGACATAAACAACCTGTTAGTCTCTAACCTAGTAGTATTCTGGTGGTCTACAGCGGGACATAAACAAAATGTTAGTCTCTGTCTCTAACCTAGTAATATTCTGGTGGTCTACAGCGGGACATAAACAACCTGTTAGTCTCTAAGCTAGTAGTATTCTGGTTGTCTACAGCAGGACAAAAACAACCTGTAAGTCTCGAACCTAGTAGTATTCTGGTGGTCTACAGCAGGACATAAACAACCTGTTAGTCTCTGTCTCTAACCTAGTAGTATTCTGGTGGTCTACAGCGGGACATAAAACAACCTGTTAGTCTCTAACCTAGTAGTATTCTGGTGGTCTACAGCGGGACATAAACAACCTGTTAGTCTATGTCTCTAACCTAGTAGTATTCTGGTGGTCTAGAGCGGGACATAAACAACCTGTTAGTCTCTGTCTCTAACCTAGTAGTATTTTGGTGGTCTACAGCAGGACATAAACAACCTGTTAGTCTCTGTCTCTAACCTAGTAGTATTCTGGTGGTCTACAGCGGGACATAAACAACCTGTTAGTCTCTAACCTAGTAGTATTCTGGTGGTCTACAGCGGGACATAAACAACCTGTTAGTCTCTAACCTAGTAGTATTCTGGTGGTCTACAGCGGGACATATACAACCTGTTAGTCTCTAACCTAGTAGTATTCTGGTGGTCTACAGCGGGACATAAACAACCTGTTAGTCTCTGTCTCTAACCTGGTGGTCTACAGCGGGACATAAACAACCTGTTAGTCTCTAACCTAGTAGTATTCTGGTGGTCTACAGCGGGACATAAACAACCTGTTAGTCTCTAACCTAGTAGAATTCTGGTGGTCTACAGCAGGACATAAACAAACTGTTAGTCTCTAACCTAGTAGTATTCTGGGGGTCTACAGCGGGACATAAACAACCTGTTAGTCTCTAACCTAGTAGTATTATGGTGGTCTACAGCGGGACATGAACAACCTGTTAGTCTCTAACCTAGTAGTATTCTGGTGGTCTACAGCGGGACATAAACAACCTGTTAGTCTCTAACCTAGTAGTATTCTGGTGGTCTACAGCGGGACATAAACAACCTGTTAGTCTCTAACCTAGTAGTATTTTGGTGGTCTACAGCAGGACATAAACAACCTGTTAGTCTCTGTCTCTAACCTAGTAGTATTCTGGTGGTCTACAGCGGGACATAAACAACCTGTTAGTCTCTGTCTCTAACCTAGTAGTATTCTGGTTATCTACAGCAGGACATAAACAACCTGTTAGTCTCTAACCTAGTAGTATTCTGGTGGTCTACAGCAGGACATAAACAACCTGTTAGTCTCTAACCTAGTAGTATTCTGGTGGTCTACAGCGGGACATAAACAACCTGTTAGTCTCTGTCTCTAAGCTAGTAGTATTCTGGTGGTCTACAGCAGGACATAAACAACATGTTAGTCTCTAACCTAGTAGAATTCTGGTGGTTTACAGCAGGACATAAACAACCTGTTAGTCTCTAACCTAGTAGTATTCTGGTGGTCTACAGGGGGACATAAACAACCTGTTAGTCTCTAAACTAGTAGTATTCGGGTGGTCTACAGCAGGACATAAACAACCTGTTAGTCTCTGTCTCTAACCTAGTAGTATTTTGGTGGTCTACAGCGGGACATAAACAACCTGTTAGTCTCTGTCTCTAAGCTAGTAGTATTCTGGTGGTCTACAGCAGGACATAAACAACCTGTTAGTCTCTAACCTAGTAGTATTCTGGTGGTCTACAGCGGGACATAAACAACCTGTTAGTCTCTGTCTCTAACCTAGTAGTATTCTGGTGGTCTACAGCGGGACAAAAACAACCTGTTAGTCTCTAACCTAGTAGTATTCTGGTGGTCTACAGCAGGACATAAACAACCTGTTAGTCTCTAACCTAGTAGTATTCTGGTGGTCTACAGCGGGACATAAACAACCTGTTAGTCTCTGTCTCTAAGCTAGTAGTATTCTGGTGGTCTACAGCAGGACATAAACAACATGTTAGTCTCTAACCTAGTAGAATTCTGGTGGTTTACAGCAGGACATAAACAACCTGTTAGTCTCTAACCTAGTAGTATTCTGGTGGTCTACAGGGGGACATAAACAACCTGTTAGTCTCTGTCTCTAACCTAGTAGTATTTTGGTGGTCTACAGCGGGACATAAACAACCTGTTAGTCTCTGTCTCTAAGCTAGTAGTATTCTGGTGGTCTACAGCGGGACATAAACAACCTGTTAGTCTCTAACCTAGTAGTATTCTGGTGGTCTACAGCAGGACATAAACAACCTGTTAGTCTCTGTCTCTAACCTAGTAGTATTCTGGTGGTCTACAGCAGGACATAAACAACCTGTTAGTCTCTAACCTAGTAGTATTCTGGTGGTCTACAGCAGGACATAAACAACCTGTTAGTCTCTGTCTCTAACCGAGTAGTATTCTGGTGGTCTACAGCGGGACATAAACAACCTGTTAGTCTCTAACCTAGTAGAATTCTGGTGGTCTACAGCAGGACATAAACAACCTGTTAGTCTCTAACCTAGTAGTATTCTGGTGGTCTACAGCGGGACATAAACAACCTGTTAGTCTCTAACCTAGTAGTATTCTGGTGGTCTACAGCGGGACATAAACAACCTGTTAGTCTCTAACCTAGTAGTATTTTGGTGGTCTACAGCAGGACATAAACAACCTGTTAGTCTCTAACCTAGTAGTATTATGGTGGTCTACAGCGGGACATAAACAACCTGTTAGTCTCTAACCTAGTAGTATTCTGGTGGTCTACAGCGGGACATAAACAACCTGTTAGTCTCTAACCTAGTAGTATTCTGGTGGTTTACAGCAGGACATAAACAACCTGTTAGTCTCTAACCTAGTAGTATTCTGGTGGTCTACAGCGGGACATAAACAAAATGTTAGTCTCTGTCTCTAACCTAGTAATATTCTGGTGGTCTACAGCGGGACATAAACAACCTGTTAGTCTCTAAGCTAGTAGTATTCTGGTTGTCTACAGTAGGACAAAAACAACCTGTAAGTCTCGAACCTAGTAGTATTCTGGTGGTCTACAGCGGGACATAAAACAACCTGTTAGTCTCTAACCTAGTAGTATTCTGGTGGTCTACAGCGGGACATAAACAACCTGTTAGTCTATGTCTCTAACCTAGTAGTATTCTGGTGGTCTAGAGCGGGACATAAACAACCTGTTAGTCTCTGTCTCTAACCTAGTAGTATTCTGGTGGTCTACAGCGGGACATAAACAACCTGTTAGTCTCTGTCTCTAACCTAGTAGTATTCTGGTGGTCTACAGCGGGACATAAACAGAATGTTAGTCTCTGTCTCTAACCTAGTAGTATTCTGGTGATCTACAGCAGGACATAAACAACCTGTTAGTCTCTAACCTAGTAGTATTCTGGTGGTCTACAGCAGGACATAAACAACCTGTTAGTGTCTAACCTAGTAGTATTCTGGTGGTCTACACCGGGACATAAACAACCTGTTAGTCTCTGTCTCTAACCTAGTAGTATTTTGGTGGTCTACAGCAGGACATAAACAACCTGTTAGTCTCTGTCTCTAACCTAGTAGTATTCTGGTGGTCTACAGCGGGACATAAACAACCTGTTAGTCTCTAACCTAGTAGTATTCTGGTGGTCTACAGCGGGACATAAACAACCTGTTAGTCTCTAACCTAGTAGTATTCTGGTGGTCTACAGCGGGACATATACAACCTGTTAGTCTCTAACCTAGTAGTATTCTGGTGGTCTACAGCGGGACATAAACAACCTGTTAGTCTCTGTCTCTAACCTGGTGGTCTACAGCGGGACATAAACAACCTGTTAGTCTCTAACCTAGTAGAATTCTGGTGGTCTACAGCAGGACATAAACAAACTGTTAGTCTCTAACCTAGTAGTATTCTGGGGGTCTACAGCGGGACATAAACAACCTGTTAGTCTCTAACCTAGTAGTATTATGGTGGTCTACAGCGGGACATGAACAACCTGTTAGTCTCTAACCTAGTAGTATTCTGGTGGTCTACAGCGGGACATAAACAACCTGTTAGTCTCTAACCTAGTAGTATTCTGGTGGTCTACAGCGGGACATAAACAACCTGTTAGTCTCTAACCTAGTAGTATTTTGGTGGTCTACAGCAGGACATAAACAACCTGTTAGTCTCTGTCTCTAACCTAGTAGTATTCTGGTGGTCTACAGCGGGACATAAACAACCTGTTAGTCTCTGTCTCTAACCTAGTAGTATTCTGGTGATCTACAGCAGGACATAAACAACCTGTTAGTCTCTAACCTAGTAGTATTCTGGTGGTCTACAGGGGGACATAAACAACCTGTTAGTCTCTAAACTAGTAGTATTCGGGTGGTCTACAGCAGGACATAAACAACCTGTTAGTCTCTGTCTCTAAGCTAGTAGTATTCTGGTGGTCTACAGCGGGACATAAACAACCTGTTAGTCTCTAACCTAGTAGTATTCTGGTGGTCTACAGCAGGACATAAACAACCTGTTAGTCTCTGTCTCTAAGCTAGTAGTATTCTGGTGGTCTACAGCGGGACATAAACAACCTGTTAGTCTCTAACCTAGTAGTATTCTGGTGGTCTACAGCAGGACATAAACAACCTGTTAGTCTCTGTCTCTAACCGAGTAGTATTCTGGTGGTCTACAGCGGGACATAAACAACCTGTTAGTCTCTAACCTAGTAGAATTCTGGTGGTCTACAGCAGGACATAAACAACCTGTTAGCGTCTCTAACCGAGTAGTATTCTGGTGGTCTACAGCGGGACATAAACAACCTGTTAGTCTCTAACCTAGTAGTATTCTGGTGGTCTACAGCGGGACATAAACAACCTGTTAGTCTCTAACCTAGTAGTATTTTGGTGGTCTACAGCAGGACATAAACAACCTGTTAGTCTCTAAGCTAGTAGTATTATGGTGGTCTACAGCGGGACATAAACAACCTGTTAGTCTCTAACCTAGTAGTATTCTGGTGGTCTACAGCGGGACATAAACAACCTGTTAGTCTCTAACCTAGTAGTATTCTGGTGGTTTACAGCAGGACATAAACAACCTGTTAGTCTCTAACCTAGTAGTATTCTGGTGGTCTACAGCGGGACATAAACAAAATGTTAGTCTCTGTCTCTAACCTAGTAATATTCTGGTGGTCTACAGCGGGACATAAACAACCTGTTAGTCTCTAAGCTAGTAGTATTCTGGTGGTCTACAGCAGGACAAAAACAACCTGTAAGTCTCGAACCTAGTAGTATTCTGGTGGTCTAAAGCAGGACATAAACAACCTGTTAGTCTCTGTCTCTAACCTAGTAGTATTCTGGTGGTCTACAGCGGGACATAAAACAACCTGTTAGTCTCTAACCTAGTAGTATTCTGGTGGTCTACAGCGGGACATAAACAACCTGTTAGTCTATGTCTCTAACCTAGTAGTATTCTGGTGGTCTAGAGCGGGACATAAACAACCTGTTAGTCTCTGTCTCTAACCTAGTAGTATTCTGGTGGTCTACAGCGGGACATAAACAACCTGTTAGTCTCTAACCTAGTAGTATTCTGGTGGTCTACAGCGGGACATAAACAGAATGTTAGTCTCTGTCTCTAACCTAGTAGTATTCTGGTGATCTACAGCAGGACATAAACAACCTGTTAGTCTCTAACCTAGTAGTATTCTGGTGGTCTACAGCAGGACATAAACAACCTGTTAGTCTCTAACCTAGTAGTATTCTGGTGGTCTACAGCGGGACATAAACAACCTGTTAGTCTCTGTCTCTAACCTAGTAGTATTTTGGTGGTCTACAGCAGGACATAAACAACCTGTTAGTCTCTGTCTCTAACCTAGTAGTATTCTGGTGGTCTACAGCGGGACATAAACAACCTGTTAGTCTCTAACCTAGTAGTATTCTGGTGGTCTACAGCGGGACATAAACAACCTGTTAGTCTCTAACCTAGTAGTATTCTGGTGGTCTACAGCGGGACATATACAACCTGTTAGTCTCTAACCTAGTAGTATTCTGGTGGTCTACAGCGGGACATAAACAACCTGTTAGTCTCTGTCTCTAACCTGGTGGTCTACAGCGGGACATAAACAACCTGTTAGTCTCTAACCTAGTAGTATTCTGGTGGTCTACAGCGGGACATAAACAACCTGTTAGTCTCTAACCTAGTAGAATTCTGGTGGTCTACAGCAGGACATAAACAAACTGTTAGTCTCTAACCTAGTAGTATTCTGGGGGTCTACAGCGGGACATAAACAACCTGTTAGTCTCTAACCTAGTAGTATTATGGTGGTCTACAGCGGGACATGAACAACCTGTTAGTCTCTAACCTAGTAGTATTCTGGTGGTCTACAGCGGGACATAAACAACCTGTTAGTCTCTAACCTAGTAGTATTCTGGTGGTCTACAGCGGGACATAAACAACCTGTTAGTCTCTAACCTAGTAGTATTTTGGTGGTCTACAGCAGGACATAAACAACCTGTTAGTCTCTGTCTCTAACCTAGTAGTATTCTGGTGGTCTACAGCGGGACATAAACAACCTGTTAGTCTATGTCTCTAACCTAGTAGTATTCTGGTGGTCTAGAGCGGGACATAAACAACCTGTTAGTCTCTGTCTCTAACCTAGTAGTATTCTGGTGGTCTACAGCGGGACATAAACAACCTGTTAGTCTCTGTCTCTAACCTAGTAGTATTCTGGTGGTCTACAGCGGGACATAAACAGAATGTTAGTCTCTGTCTCTAACCTAGTAGTATTCTGGTGATCTACAGCAGGACATAAACAACCTGTTAGTCTCTAACCTAGTAGTATTCTGGTGGTCTACAGCAGGACATAAACAACCTGTTAGTCTCTAACCTAGTAGTATTCTGGTGGTCTACACCGGGACATAAACAACCTGTTAGTCTCTGTCTCTAACCTAGTAGTATTTTGGTGGTCTACAGCAGGACATAAACAACCTGTTAGTCTCTGTCTCTAACCTAGTAGTATTCTGGTGGTCTACAGCGGGACATAAACAACCTGTTAGTCTCTAACCTAGTAGTATTCTGGTGGTCTACAGCGGGACATAAACAACCTGTTAGTCTCTAACCTAGTAGTATTCTGGTGGTCTACAGCGGGACATATACAACCTGTTAGTCTCTAACCTAGTAGTATTCTGGTGGTCTACAGCGGGACATAAACAACCTGTTAGTCTCTGTCTCTAACCTGGTGGTCTACAGCGGGACATAAACAACCTGTTAGTCTCTAACCTAGTAGAATTCTGGTGGTCTACAGCAGGACATAAACAAACTGTTAGTCTCTAACCTAGTAGTATTCTGGGGGTCTACAGCGGGACATAAACAACCTGTTAGTCTCTAACCTAGTAGTATTATGGTGGTCTACAGCGGGACATGAACAACCTGTTAGTCTCTAACCTAGTAGTATTCTGGTGGTCTACAGCGGGACATAAACAACCTGTTAGTCTCTAACCTAGTAGTATTCTGGTGGTCTACAGCGGGACATAAACAACCTGTTAGTCTCTAACCTAGTAGTATTTTGGTGGTCTACAGCAGGACATAAACAACCTGTTAGTCTCTGTCTCTAACCTAGTAGTATTCTGGTGGTCTACAGCGGGACATAAACAACCTGTTAGTCTCTGTCTCTAACCTAGTAGTATTCTGGTGATCTACAGCAGGACATAAACAACCTGTTAGTCTCTAACCTAGTAGTATTCTGGTGGTCTACAGGGGGACATAAACAACCTGTTAGTCTCTAAACTAGTAGTATTCGGGTGGTCTACAGCAGGACATAAACAACCTGTTAGTCTCTGTCTCTAAGCTAGTAGTATTCTGGTGGTCTACAGCGGGACATAAACAACCTGTTAGTCTCTAACCTAGTAGTATTCTGGTGGTCTACAGCAGGACATAAACAACCTGTTAGTCTCTGTCTCTAACCTAGTAGTATTCTGGTGGTCTACAGCAGGACATAAACAACCTGTTAGTCTCTAACCTAGTAGTATTCTGGTGGTCTACAGCAGGACATAAACAACCTGTTAGTCTCTGTCTCTAACCGAGTAGTATTCTGGTGGTCTACAGCGGGACATAAACAACCTGTTAGTCTCTAACCTAGTAGAATTCTGGTGGTCTACAGCAGGACATAAACAACCTGTTAGTCTCTAACCTAGTAGTATTCTGGTGGTCTACAGCGGGACATAAACAACCTGTTAGTCTCTAACCTAGTAGTATTCTGGTGGTCTACAGCGGGACATAAACAACCTGTTAGTCTCTAACCTAGTAGTATTTTGGTGGTCTACAGCAGGACATAAACAACCTGTTAGTCTCTAAGCTAGTAGTATTATGGTGGTCTACAGCGGGACATAAACAACCTGTTAGTCTCTAACCTAGTAGTATTCTGGTGGTCTACAGCGGGACATAAACAACCTGTTAGTCTCTAACCTAGTAGTATTCTGGTGGTTTACAGCAGGACATAAACAACCTGTTAGTCTCTAACCTAGTAGTATTCTGGTGGTCTACAGCGGGACATAAACAAAATGTTAGTCTCTGTCTCTAACCTAGTAGTATTCTGGTGGTCTACAGCGGGACATAAACAACCTGTTAGTCTCTAAGCTAGTAGTATTCTGGTGGTCTACAGCAGGACAAAAACAACCTGTAAGTCTCGAACCTAGTAGTATTCTGGTGGTCTAAAGCAGGACATAAACAACCTGTTAGTCTCTGTCTCTAACCTAGTAGTATTCTGGTGGTCTACAGCGGGACATAAAACAACCTGTTAGTCTCTAACCTAGTAGTATTCTGGTGGTCTACAGCGGGACATAAACAACCTGTTAGTCTATGTCTCTAACCTAGTAGTATTCTGGTGGTCTAGAGCGGGACATAAACAACCTGTTAGTCTCTGTCTCTAACCTAGTAGTATTCTGGTGGTCTACAGCGGGACATAAACAACCTGTTAGTCTCTAACCTAGTAGTATTCTGGTGGTCTACAGCGGGACATAAACAGAATGTTAGTCTCTGTCTCTAACCTAGTAGTATTCTGGTGATCTACAGCAGGACATAAACAACCTGTTAGTCTCTAACCTAGTAGTATTCTGGTGGTCTACAGCAGGACATAAACAACCTGTTAGTCTCTAACCTAGTAGTATTCTGGTGGTCTACAGCGGGACATAAACAACCTGTTAGTCTCTGTCTCTAACCTAGTAGTATTTTGGTGGTCTACAGCAGGACATAAACAACCTGTTAGTCTCTGTCTCTAACCTAGTAGTATTCTGGTGGTCTACAGCGGGACATAAACAACCTGTTAGTCTCTAACCTAGTAGTATTCTGGTGGTCTACAGCGGGACATAAACAACCTGTTAGTCTCTAACCTAGTAGTATTCTGGTGGTCTACAGCGGGACATATACAACCTGTTAGTCTCTAACCTAGTAGTATTCTGGTGGTCTACAGCGGGACATAAACAACCTGTTAGTCTCTGTCTCTAACCTGGTGGTCTACAGCGGGACATAAACAACCTGTTAGTCTCTAACCTAGTAGTATTCTGGTGGTCTACAGCGGGACATAAACAACCTGTTAGTCTCTAACCTAGTAGAATTCTGGTGGTCTACAGCAGGACATAAACAAACTGTTAGTCTCTAACCTAGTAGTATTCTGGTGGTCTACAGCGGGACATAAACAACCTGTTAGTCTCTAACCTAGTAGTATTATGGTGGTCTACAGCGGGACATAAACAACCTGTTAGTCTCTAACCTAGTAGTATTCTGGTGGTCTACAGCGGGACATAAACAACCTGTTAGTCTCTAACCTAGTAGTATTCTGGTGGTCTACAGCGGGACATAAACAACCTGTTAGTCTCTAACCTAGTAGTATTTTGGTGGTCTACAGCAGGACATAAACAACCTGTTAGTCTCTGTCTCTAACCTAGTAGTATTCTGGTGGTCTACAGCGGGACATAAACAACCTGTTAGTCTCTGTCTCTAACCTAGTAGTATTCTGGTGATCTACAGCAGGACATAAACAACCTGTTAGTCTCTAACCTCTTAGTTTACTGGTGGTCTACAGCAGGACATAAACAACCTGTTTGTCTCTAACCTAGTAGTATTCTGGTGGTCTACAGCAGGACATAAACAACCTGTTAGTCTCTGTCTCTAACCTAGTAGTATTCTGGTGGTCTACAGCGGGACATAAACAACCTGTTAGTCTCTGTCTCTAAGCTAGTAGTATTATGGTGGTCTACAGCAGGACATAAACAACCTGTTAGTCTCTAACCTAGTAGTATTCTGGTGGTCTACAGCGGGACAAAAACAACCTATTAGTCTCTGTCTCTAACCTAGTAGTATTCTGGTGGACTACAGGGGGACATAAACAACCTATTAGTCTCTGTCTCTAACCTAGTAGTATTCTGGTGGTCTACAGCGGGACATAAACAACCTGTTAGTCTCTAACCTAGTAGTATTCTGGTGGTCTACAGCAGGACATAAACAACCTGTTAGTCTCTGTCTCTAACCTAGTAGTATTCTGGTGGTCTACAGCGGGACATAAACAACCTGTTAGTCTCTAACCTAGTAGTATTCTGGTGGTCTACAGCGGGACATATACAACCTGTTAGTCTCTAACCTAGTAGTATTCTGGTGGTCTACAGCGGGACATAAACAACCTGTTAGTCTCTGTCTCTAACCTGGTGGTCTACAGCGGGACATAAACAACCTGTTAGTCTCTAACATAGTAGTATTCTGGTGGTCTACAGCAGGACATAAACAACCTGTTAGTCTCTAACCTAGTAGAATTCTGGTGGTCTACAGCAGGACATAAACAAACTGTTAGTCTCTAACCTAGTAGTATTCTGGTGGTCTACAGCGGGACATAAACAACCTGTTAGTCTCTAACCTAGTAGTATTATGGTGGTCTACAGCAGGACATAAACAACCTGTTAGTCTCTAACCTAGTAGTATTCTGGTGGTCTACAGCGGGACATAAACAACCTGTTAGTCTCTAACCTAGTAGTATTTTGGTGGTCTACAGCAGGACATAAACAACCTGTTAGTCTCTGTCTCTAACCTAGTAGTATTCTGGTGGTCTACAGCGGGACATAAACAGAATGTTAGTCTCTGTCTCTAACCTAGTAGTATTCTGGTGATCTACAGCAGGACATAAACAACCTGTTAGTCTCTAACCTAGTAGTATTCTGGTGGTCTACAGCAGGACATAAACAACCTGTTAGTCTCTAACCTAGTAGTATTCTGGTGGTCTACACCGGGACATAAACAACCTGTTAGTCTCTGTCTCTAACCTAGTAGTATTTTGGTGGTCTACAGCAGGACATAAACAACCTGTTAGTCTCTGTCTCTAACCTAGTAGTATTCTGGTGGTCTACAGCGGGACATAAACAACCTGTTAGTCTCTAACCTAGTAGTATTCTGGTGGTCTACAGCGGGACATAAACAACCTGTTAGTCTCTAACCTAGTAGTATTCTGGTGGTCTACAGCGGGACATATACAACCTGTTAGTCTCTAACCTAGTAGTATTCTGGTGGTCTACAGCGGGACATAAACAACCTGTTAGTCTCTGTCTCTAACCTGGTGGTCTACAGCGGGACATAAACAACCTGTTAGTCTCTAACCTAGTAGAATTCTGGTGGTCTACAGCAGGACATAAACAAACTGTTAGTCTCTAACCTAGTAGTATTCTGGGGGTCTACAGCGGGACATAAACAACCTGTTAGTCTCTGTCTCTAAGCTAGTAGTATTATGGTGGTCTACAGCAGGACATAAACAACCTGTTAGTCTCTAACCTAGTAGTATTCTGGTGGTCTACAGCGGGACAAAAACAACCTATTAGTCTCTGTCTCTAACCTAGTAGTATTCTGGTGGACTACAGGGGGACATAAACAACCTATTAGTCTCTGTCTCTAACCTAGTAGTATTCTGGTGGTCTACAGCGGGACATAAACAACCTGTTAGTCTCTAACCTAGTAGTATTCTGGTGGTCTACAGCAGGACATAAACAACCTGTTAGTCTCTGTCTCTAACCTAGTAGTATTCTGGTGGTCTACAGCGGGACATAAACAACCTGTTAGTCTCTAACCTAGTAGTATTCTGGTGGTCTACAGCGGGACATATACAACCTGTTAGTCTCTAACCTAGTAGTATTCTGGTGGTCTACAGCGGGACATAAACAACCTGTTAGTCTCTGTCTCTAACCTGGTGGTCTACAGCGGGACATAAACAACCTGTTAGTCTCTAACATAGTAGTATTCTGGTGGTCTACAGCAGGACATAAACAACCTGTTAGTCTCTAACCTAGTAGAATTCTGGTGGTCTACAGCAGGACATAAACAAACTGTTAGTCTCTAACCTAGTAGTATTCTGGTGGTCTACAGCGGGACATAAACAACCTGTTAGTCTCTAACCTAGTAGTATTATGGTGGTCTACAGCAGGACATAAACAACCTGTTAGTCTCTAACCTAGTAGTATTCTGGTGGTCTACAGCGGGACATAAACAACCTGTTAGTCTCTAACCTAGTAGTATTTTGGTGGTCTACAGCAGGACATAAACAACCTGTTAGTCTCTGTCTCTAACCTAGTAGTATTCTGGTGGTCTACAGCGGGACATAAACAACCTGTTAGTCTCTGTCTCTAACCTAGTAGTATTCTGGTGATCTACAGCAGGACATAAACAACCTGTTAGTCTCTAACCTAGTAGTATTCTGGTGGTCTACAGCAGGACATAAACAACCTGTTAGTCTCTAACCTAGTAGTATTCTGGTGGTCTACACCGGGACATAAACAACCTGTTAGTCTCTGACCTAGTAGTATTCTGGTGGTCTACAGCAGGACATAAACAACCTGTTAGTCTCTGTCTCTAACCTAGTAGTATTCTGGTGGTCTACAGCGGGACATAAACAACCTGTTAGTCTCTAACCTAGTAGTATTCTGGTGGTCTACAGCGGGACATAAACAACCTGTTAGTCTCTAACCTAGTAGTATTCTGGTGGTCTACAGCGGGACATATACAACCTGTTAGTCTCTAACCTAGTAGTATTCTGGTGGTCTACAGCGGGACATAAACAACCTGTTAGTCTCTGTCTCTAACCTGGTGGTCTACAGCGGGACATAAACAACCTGTTAGTCTCTAACCTAGTAGAATTCTGGTGGTCTACAGCAGGACATAAACAAACTGTTAGTCTCTAACCTAGTAGTATTCTGGGGGTCTACAGCGGGACATAAACAACCTGTTAGTCTCTAACCTAGTAGTATTATGGTGGTCTACAGCGGGACATGAACAACCTGTTAGTCTCTAACCTAGTAGTATTCTGGTGGTCTACAGCGGGACATAAACAACCTGTTAGTCTCTAACCTAGTAGTATTCTGGTGGTCTACAGCGGGACATAAACAACCTGTTAGTCTCTAACCTAGTAGTATTTTGGTGGTCTACAGCAGGACATAAACAACCTGTTAGTCTCTGTCTCTAACCTAGTAGTATTCTGGTGGTCTACAGCGGGACATAAACAACCTGTTAGTCTCTGTCTCTAACCTAGTAGTATTCTGGTGATCTACAGCAGGACATAAACAACCTGTTAGTCTCTAACCTAGTAGTATTCTGGTGGTCTACAGGGGGACATAAACAACCTGTTAGTCTCTAAACTAGTAGTATTCGGGTGGTCTACAGCAGGACATAAACAACCTGTTAGTCTCTGTCTCTAAGCTAGTAGTATTCTGGTGGTCTACAGCGGGACATAAACAACCTGTTAGTCTCTAACCTAGTAGTATTCTGGTGGTCTACAGCAGGACATAAACAACCTGTTAGTCTCTGTCTCTAACCTAGTAGTATTCTGGTGGTCTACAGCAGGACATAAACAACCTGTTAGTCTCTAACCTAGTAGTATTCTGGTGGTCTACAGCAGGACATAAACAACCTGTTAGTCTCTGTCTCTAACCGAGTAGTATTCTGGTGGTCTACAGCGGGACATAAACAACCTGTTAGTCTCTAACCTAGTAGAATTCTGGTGGTCTACAGCAGGACATAAACAACCTGTTAGTCTCTAACCTAGTAGTATTCTGGTGGTCTACAGCGGGACATAAACAACCTGTTAGTCTCTAACCTAGTAGTATTCTGGTGGTCTACAGCGGGACATAAACAACCTGTTAGTCTCTAACCTAGTAGTATTTTGGTGGTCTACAGCAGGACATAAACAACCTGTTAGTCTCTAACCTAGTAGTATTATGGTGGTCTACAGCGGGACATAAACAACCTGTTAGTCTCTAACCTAGTAGTATTCTGGTGGTCTACAGCGGGACATAAACAACCTGTTAGTCTCTAACCTAGTAGTATTCTGGTGGTCTACAGCGGGACATAAACAACCTGTTAGTCTCTAACCTAGTAGTATTCTGGTGGTCTACAGCGGGACATATACAACCTGTTAGTCTCTAACCTAGTAGTATTCTGGTGGTCTACAGCGGGACATAAACAACCTGTTAGTCTCTGTCTCTAACCTGGTGGTCTACAGCGGGACATAAACAACCTGTTAGTCTCTAACCTAGTAGAATTCTGGTGGTCTACAGCAGGACATAAACAACCTGTTAGTCTCTAACCTAGTAGTATTATGGTGGTCTACAGCGGGACATAAACAACCTGTTAGTCTCTAACCTAGTAGTATTCTGGTGGTCTACAGCGGGACATAAACAACCTGTTAGTCTCTAACCTAGTAGTATTCTGGTGGTTTACAGCAGGACATAAACAACCTGTTAGTCTCTAACCTAGTAGTATTCTGGTGGTCTACAGCGGGACATAAACAAAATGTTAGTCTCTGTCTCTAACCTAGTAATATTCTGGTGGTCTACAGCGGGACATAAACAACCTGTTAGTCTCTAAGCTAGTAGTATTCTGGTGGTCTACAGCAGGACAAAAACAACCTGTAAGTCTCGAACCTAGTAGTATTCTGGTGGTCTACAGCAGGACATAAACAACCTGTTAGTCTCTGTCTCTAACCTAGTAGTATTCTGGTGGTCTACAGCGGGACATAAAACAACCTGTTAGTCTCTAACCTAGTAGTATTCTGGTGGTCTACAGCGGGACATAAACAACCTGTTAGTCTATGTCTCTAACCTAGTAGTATTCTGGTGGTCTAGAGCGGGACATAAACAACCTGTTAGTCTCTGTCTCTAACCTAGTAGTATTCTGGTGGTCTACAGCGGGACATAAACAACCTGTTAGTCTCTAACCTAGTAGTATTCTGGTGGTCTACAGCGGGACATAAACAGAACCTGTTAGTCTCTGTCTCTAACCTAGTAGTATTCTGGTGGTCTACAGCAGGACATAAACAACCTGTTAGTCTCTAACCTAGTAGTATTCTGGTGGTCTACAGCAGGACATAAACAACCTGTTAGTCTCTAACCTAGTAGTATTCTGGTGGTCTACAGCGGGACATAAACAACCTGTTAGTCTCTGTCTCTAACCTAGTAGTATTTTGGTGGTCTACAGCAGGACATAAACAACCTGTTAGTCTCTGTCTCTAACCTAGTAGTATTCTGGTGGTCTACAGCGGGACATAAACAACCTGTTAGTCTCTAACCTAGTAGTATTCTGGTGGTCTACAGCGGGACATAAACAACCTGTTAGTCTCTAACCTAGTAGTATTCTGGTGGTCTACAGCGGGACATAAACAACCTGTTAGTCTCTAACCTAGTAGTATTCTGGTGGTCTACAGCGGGACATAAACAACCTGTTAGTCTCTGTCTCTAACCTGGTGGTCTACAGCGGGACATAAACAACCTGTTAGTCTCTAACCTAGTAGTATTCTGGTGGTCTACAGCGGGACATAAACAAACTGTTAGTCTCTAACCTAGTAGTATTCTGGGGGTCTACAGCGGGACATAAACAACCTGTTAGTCTCTAACCTAGTAGTATTATGGTGGTCTACAGCGGGACATAAACAACCTGTTAGTCTCTAACCTAGTAGTATTCTGGTGGTCTACAGCGGGACATAAACAACCTGTTAGTCTCTAACCTAGTAGTATTCTGGTGGTCTACAGCGGGACATAAACAACCTGTTAGTCTCTAACCTAGTAGTATTTTGGTGGTCTACAGCGGGACATAAACAACCTGTTAGTCTCTGTCTCTAACCTAGTAGTATTCTGGTGGTCTACAGCGGGACATAAACAACCTGTTAGTCTCTGTCTCTAACCTAGTAGTATTCTGGTGATCTACAGCAGGACATAAACAACCTGTTAGTCTCTAACCTCTTAGTTTACTGGTGGTCTACAGCAGGACATAAACAACCTGTTAGTCTCTAACCTAGTAGTATTCTGGTGGTCTACAGCGGGACAAAAACAACCTATTAGTCTCTGTCTCTAACCTAGTAGTATTCTGGTGGACTACAGCGGGACATAAACAACCTATTAGTCTCTGTCTCTAACCTAGTAGTATTCTGGTGGTCTACAGCGGGACATAAACAACCTGTTAGTCTCTAACCTAGTAGTATTCTGGTGGTCTACAGCAGGACATAAACAACCTGTTAGTCTCTGTCTCTAACCTAGTAGTATTCTGGTGGTCTACAGCGGGACATAAACAACCTGTTAGTCTCTAACCTAGTAGTATTCTGGTGGTCTACAGCGGGACATAAACAACCTGTTAGTCTCTAACCTAGTAGTATTCTGGTGGTCTACAGCGGGACATAAACAACCTGTTAGTCTCTGTCTCTAACCTAGTAGTATTCTGGTGGTCTACAGCGGGACATAAACAACCTGTTAGTCTCTAACCTAGTAGAATTCTGGTGGTCTACAGCAGGACATAAACAAACTGTTAGTCTCTAACCTAGTAGTATTCTGGTGGTCTACAGCGGGACATAAACAACCTGTTAGTCTCTAACCTAGTAGTATTATGGTGGTCTACAGCAGGACATAAACAACCTGTTAGTCTCTAACCTAGTAGTATTCTGGTGGTCTACAGCGGGACATAAACAACCTGTTAGTCTCTAACCTAGTAGTATTCTGGTGGTCTACAGCGGGACATAAACAACCTGTTAGTCTCTAACCTAGTAGTATTCTGGTGGTCTACAGCAGGACATAAACAACCTGTTAGTCTCTGTCTCTAACCTAGTAGTATTCTGGTGGTCTACAGCGGGACATAAACAACCTGTTAGTCTCTGTCTCTAAGCTAGTAGTATTATGGTGGTCTACAGCAGGACATAAACAACCTGTTAGTCTCTAACCTAGTAGTATTCTGGTGGTCTACAGCGGGACATAAACAACCTATTAGTCTCTGTCTCTAACCTAGTAGTATTCTGGTGGTCTACAGCGGGAAATAAACAACCTGTTAGTCTCTAACCTAGTAGTATTTTGGTGGTCTACAGCAGGACATAAACAACCTGTTAGTCTCTAACCTAGTAGTATTCTGGTGGTCTACAGCGGGACATAAACAACCTGTTAGTCTCTAACCTAGTAGTATTCTGGTGGTCTACAGCGGGACATAAACAACCTGTTAGTCTCTAACCTAGTAGTATTCTGGTGGTTTACAGCAGGACATAAACAACCTGTTAGTCTCTAACCTAGTAGTATTCTGGTGGTCTACAGCGGGACATAAACAACCTGTTAGTCTCTAAGCTAGTAGTATTCTGGTGGTCTACAGCGGGACAAAAACAACCTGTAAGTCTCGAACCTAGTAGTATTCTGGTGGTCTACAGCAGGACATAAACAACCTGTTAGTCTCTGTCTCTAACCTAGTAGTATTCTGGTGGTCTACAGCGGGACATAAACAACCTGTTAGTCTCTAACCTAGTAGTATTCTGGTGGTCTACAGCAGGACATAAACAACCTGTTAGTCACTGTCTCTAACCTAGTAGTATTCTGGTTGTCTACAGCGGGACATAAACAACCTGTTAGTCTCTAACCTAGTAGCATTCTGGTGGTCTACAGCGGGACATAAACAACCTGTTAGTCTCTAACCTAGTAGTATTCTGGTGGTCTACAGCGGGACATAAACAACCTGTTAGTCTCTAACCTAGTAGTATTCTGGTGGTCTACAGCGGGACATAAACAACCTGTTAGTCTCTGTCTCTAACCTAGTAGTATTTTGGTGGTCTACAGCAGGACATAAACAACCTGTTAGTCTCTGTCTCTAACCTAGTAGTATTCTGGTGGTCTACAGCGGGACATAAACAACCTGTTAGTCTCTAACCTAGTAGTATTCTGGTGGTCTACAGCGGGACATAAACAACCTGTTAGTCTCTAACCTAGTAGTATTCTGGTGGTCTACAGCGGGACATAAACAACCTGTTAGTCTCTAACCTAGTAGTATTCTGGTGGTCTACAGCGGGACATAAACAACCTGTTAGTCTCTGTCTCTAACATGGTGGTCTACAGCGGGACATAAACAACCTGTTAGTCTCTAACCTAGTAGTATTATGGTGGTCTACAGCGGGACATAAACAACCTGTTAGTCTCTAACCTAGTAGTATTCTGGTGGTCTACAGCGGGACATAAACAACCTGTTAGTCTCTAACCTAGTAGTATTCTGGTGGTCTACAGCGGGACATAAACAACCTGTTAGTCTCTAACCTAGTAGTATTTTGGTGGTCTACAGCAGGACATAAACAACCTGTTAGTCTCTGTCTCTAACCTAGTAGTATTCTGGTGGTCTAAAGTGGGACATAAACAACCTGTTAGTCTCTGTCTCTAACCTAGTAGTATTCTGGTGATCTACAGCAGGACATAAACAACCTGTTAGTCTCTAACCTCTTAGTTTACTGGTGGTCTACAGCAGGACATAAACAACCTGTTTGTCTCTAACCTAGTAGTATTCTGGTGGTCTACAGCAGGACATAAACAACCTGTTAGTCTCTGTCTCTAACCTAGTAGTATTCTGGTGGTCTACAGCGTGACATAAACAACCTGTTAGTCTCTGTCTCTAAGCTAGTAGTATTATGGTGGTCTACAGCAGGACATAAACAACCTGTTAGTCTCTAACCTAGTAGTATTCTGGTGGTCTACAGCGGGACATAAACAACCTATTAGTCTCTGTCTCTAACCTAGTAGTATTCTGGTGGTCTACAGCGGGACATAAACAACCTGTTAGTCTCTGTCTCTAAGCTAGTAGTATTATGGTGGTCTACAGCAGGACATAAACAACCTGTTAGTCTCTAACCTAGTAGTATTCTGGTGGTCTACAGCGGGACATAAACAACCTATTAGTCTCTGTCTCTAACCTAGTAGTATTCTGGTGGTCTACAGCGGGACATAAACAACCTGTTAGTCTCTAACCTAGTAGTATTCTGGTGGTCTACAGCAGGACATAAACAACCTGTTAGTCTCTGTCTCTAACCTAGTAGTATTCTGGTGGTCTACAGCGGGACATAAACAACCTGTTAGTCTCTAACCTAGTAGTATTCTGGTGGTCTACAGCGGGACATAAACAACCTGTTAGTCTCTAACCTAGTAGTATTCTGGTGGTCTACAGCGGGACATAAACAACCTGTTAGTCTCTAACCTAGTAGTATTCTGGTGGTCTACAGCGGGACATAAACAACCTGTTAGTCTCTAACCTAGTAGTATTCTGGTGGTCTACAGCGGGACATAAACAACCTGTTAGTCTCTAACCTAGTAGTATTCTGGTGGTCTACAGCGGGACATAAACAACCTGTTAGTCTCTAACCTAGTAGTATTCTGGTGGTCTACAGCGGGACATAAACAACCTGTTAGTCTCTAACCTAGTAGTATTCTGGTGGTCTACAGCGGGACATAAACAACCTGTTAGTCTCTAAGCTAGTAGTATTCTGGTGGTCTACAGCGGGACAAAAACAACCTGTAAGTCTCTAACCTAGTAGTATTCTGGTGGTCTACAGCAGGACATAAACAACCTGTTAGTCTCTGTCTCTAACCTAGTAGTATTCTGGTGGTCTACAGCGGGACATAAAACAACCTGTTAGTCTCTAACCTAGTAGTATTCTGGTGGTCTACAGCGGGACATAAACAACCTGTTAGTCTATGTCTCTAACCTAGTAGTATTCTGGTGGTCTAGAGCGGGACATAAACAACCTGTTAGTCTCTGTCTCTAACCTAGTAGTATTCTGGTGGTCTACAGCGGGACATAAACAACCTGTTAGTCTCTAACCTAGTAGTATTCTGGTGGTCTACAGCGGGACATAAACAGAATGTTAGTCTCTGTCTCTAACCTAGTAGTATTCTGGTGATCTACAGCAGGACATAAACAACCTGTTAGTCTCTAACCTAGTAGTATTCTGGTGGTCTACAGCAGGACATAAACAACCTGTTAGTCACTGTCTCTAACCTAGTAGTATTCTGGTTGTCTACTGCGGGACATAAACAACCTGTTAGTCTCTAACCTAGTAGTATTCTGGTGGTCTACAGCGGGACATAAACAACCTGTTAGTCTCTAACCTAGTAGTATTCTGGTGGTCTACAGCGGGACATAAACAACCTGTTAGTCTCTAACCTAGTAGTATTCTGGTGGTCTACAGCGGGACATAAACAACCTGTTAGTCTCTGTCTCTAACCTAGTAGTATTCTGGTGGTCTACAGCAGGACATAAACAACCTGTTAGTCTCTGTCTCTAACCTAGTAGTATTCTGGTGGTCTACAGCGGGACATAAACAACCTGTTAGTCTCTAACCTAGTAGTATTCTGGTGGTCTACAGCGGGACATAAACAACCTGTTAGTCTCTAACCTAGTAGTATTCTGGTGGTCTACAGCGGGACATAAACAACCTGTTAGTCTCTAACCTAGTAGTATTCTGGTGGTCTACAGCGGGACATAAACAACCTGTTAGTCTCTGTCTCTAACATGGTGGTCTACAGCGGGACATAAACAACCTGTTAGTCTCTAACCTAGTAGTATTCTGGTGGTCTACAGCGGGACATAAACAACCTGTTAGTCTCTAACCTAGTAGTATTCTGGTGGTCTACAGCGGGACATAAACAACCTGTTAGTCTCTAACCTAGTAGTATTCTGGTGGTCTACAGCGGGACATAAACAACCTGTTAGTCTCTAACCTAGTAGTATTTTGGTGGTCTACAGCAGGACATAAACAACCTGTTAGTCTCTGTCTCTAACCTAGTAGTATTCTGGTGGTCTAAAGTGGGACATAAACAACCTGTTAGTCTCTGTCTCTAACCTAGTAGTATTCTGGTGGTCTACAGCAGGACATAAACAACCTGTTAGTCTCTAACCTCTTAGTTTACTGGTGGTCTACAGCAGGACATAAACAACCTGTTTGTCTCTAACCTAGTAGTATTCTGGTGGTCTACAGCAGGACATAAACAACCTGTTAGTCTCTGTCTCTAACCTAGTAGTATTCTGGTGGTCTACAGCGTGACATAAACAACCTGTTAGTCTCTGTCTCTAAGCTAGTAGTATTATGGTGGTCTACAGCAGGACATAAACAACCTGTTAGTCTCTAACCTAGTAGTATTCTGGTGGTCTACAGCGGGACATAAACAACCTATTAGTCTCTGTCTCTAACCTAGTAGTATTCTGGTGGTCTACAGCGGGACATAAACAACCTCTTAGTCTCTGTCTCTAAGCTAGTAGTATTCTGGTGGTCTACAGCAGGACATAAACAACCTGTTAGTCTCTAACCTAGTAGTATTCTGGTGGTCTACAGCGGGACATAAACAACCTATTAGTCTCTGTCTCTAACCTAGTAGTATTCTGGTGGTCTACAGCGGGACATAAACAACCTGTTAGTCTCTAACCTAGTAGTATTCTGGTGGTCTACAGCAGGACATAAACAACCTGTTAGTCTCTGTCTCTAACCTAGTAGTATTCTGGTGGTCTACAGCGGGACATAAACAACCTGTTAGTCTCTAACCTAGTAGTATTCTGGTGGTCTACAGCGGGACATAAACAACCTGTTAGTCTCTAACCTAGTAGTATTCTGGTGGTCTACAGCGGGACATAAACAACCTGTTAGTCTCTAACCTAGTAGTATTATGGTGGTCTACAGCGGGACATAAACAACCTGTTTGTCTCTAACCTAGTAGTATTCTGGTGGTCTACAGCAGGACATAAACAACCTGTTAGTCTCTGTCTCTAACCTAGTAGTATTCTGGTGGTCTACAGCGGGACATAAACAACCTGTTAGTCTCTGTCTCTAAGCTAGTAGTATTATGGTGGTCTACAGCAGGACATAAACAACCTGTTAGTCTCTAACCTAGTAGTATTCTGGTGGTCTACAGCGGGACATAAACAACCTATTAGTCTCTGTCTCTAACCTAGTAGTATTCTGGTGGTCTACAGCGGGACATAAACAACCTCTTAGTCTCTGTCTCTAAGCTAGTAGTATTATGGTGGTCTACAGCAGGACATAAACAACCTGTTAGTCTCTAACCTAGTAGTATTCTGGTGGTCTACAGCGGGACATAAACAACCTGTTAGTCTCTGTCTCTAACCTAGTAGTATTCTGGTGGTCTACAGCAGGACATAAACAACCTGTTAGTCTCTGTCTCTAACCTAGTAGTATTTTGGTGGTCTACAGCGGGACATAAACAACCTGTTAGTCTCTGTCTCTAACCTAGTAGTATTCTGGTGATCTACAGCAGGACATAAACAACCTGTTAGTCTCTAACCTAGTAGTATTCTGGTGGTCTACAGCAGGACATAAACAACCTGTTAGTCTCTGTCTCTAACCTAGTAGTATTCTGGTTGTCTACAGCGAGACATAAACAACCTGTTAGTCTCTAACCTAGTAGCATTCTGGTGGTCTACAGCGGGACATAAACAACCTGTTAGTCTCTAACCTAGTAGTATTCTGGTGGTCTACAGCGGGACATAAACAACCTGTTAGTCTCTAACCTAGTAGTATTCTGGTGGTCTACAGCGGGACATAAGCAACCTGTTAGTCTCTGTCTCTAACCTAGTAGTATTTTGGTGGTCTACAGCAGGACATAAACAACCTGTTAGTCTCTGTCTCTAACCTAGTAGTATTCTGGTGGTCTACAGCGGGACATAAACAACCTGTTAGTCTCTAACCTAGTAGTATTCTGGTGGTCTACAGCGGGACATAAACAACCTGTTAGTCTCTAACCTAGTAGTATTCTGGTGGTCTACAGCGGGACATAAACAACCTGTTAGTCTCTGTCTCTAACCTAGTAGTATTTTGGTGGTCTACAGCAGGACATAAACAACCTGTTAGTCTCTAACCTAGTAGTATTCAGGTGGTCTACAGCGGGACATAAACAACCTGTTAGTCTCAGTCTCTAACCTAGTAGTATTCTGGTGGTCTACAGCAGGACAAAACAACCTGTTAGTCTCAGTCTTTAACCTAGTAGTATTCTGGTGGTCTACAGCGGGACATAAACAACCTGTTAGTCTCTAACCTAGTAGTATTCTGGTGGTCTACAGCGGGACATAAACAACCTATTAGTCTCTGTCTCTAACCTAGTAGTATTCTGGTGGTCTACAGCAGGACATAAACAACCTCTTAGTCTCTGTCTCTAAGCTAGTAGTATTATGGTGGTCTACAGCAGGACATAAACAACCTGTTAGTCTCTAACCTAGTAGTATTCTGGTGGTCTACAGCGGGACATAAACAACCTATTAGTCTCTGTCTCTAACCTAGTAGTATTCTGGTGGTCTACAGCGGGACATAAACAACCTGTTAGTCTCTGTCTCTAACCTAGTAGTATTCTGGTGGTCTACAGCGGGACATAAACAACCTGTTAGTCTCTGTCTCTAAGCTAGTAGTATTCTGGTGGTCTACAGCGGGACATAAACAACCTGTTAGTCTCTAACCAAGTAGTATTCTGGTGGTCTACAGCGGGACATAAACAACCTGTTAGTCTCTAACCTAGTAGTATTCTGGTGGTCTACAGCGGGACATAAACAACCTGTTAGTCTCTGTCTCTAACCTAGTAGTATTCTGGTGGTCTACAGTGGGACATAAACAACCTGTTAGTCTCTGTCTCTAACCTAGTAGTATTCTGGTGATCTACAGCAGGACATAAACAACCTGTTAGTCTCTAACCTCTTAGTTTACTGGTGGTCTACAGCAGGACATAAACAACCTGTTTGTCTCTAACCTAGTAGTATTCTGGTGGTCTACAGCAGGACATAAACAACCTGTTAGTCTCTGTCTCTAAGCTAGTAGTATTATGGTGGTCTACAGCAGGACATAAACAACCTGTTATTGTCTCTAACCTAGTAGTATTCTGGTGGTCTACAGCGGGACATAAACAACCTGTTAGTCTCTGTCTCTAACCTAGTAGTATTCTGGTGGTCTACAGCGGGACATAAACAACCTCTTAGTCTCTGTCTCTAAGCTAGTAGTATTATGGTGGTCTACAGCAGGACATAAACAACCTGTTAGTCTCTAACCTAGTAGTATTCTGGTGGTCTACAGCGGGACATAAACAACCTATTAGTCTCTGTCTCTAACCTAGTAGTATTCTGGTGGTCTACAGCGGGACATAAACAACCTGTTAGTCTCTAACCTAGTAGTATTCTGGTGGTCTACAGCGGAACATATACAACCTGTTAGTCTCTAACCTAGTAGTATTCTGGTGGTCTACAGCGGGACATAAACAACCTGTTAGTCTCTGTCTCTAACCTGGTGGTCTACAGCGGGACATAAACAACCTGTTAGTCTCTAACCTAGTAGTATTCTGGTGGTCTACAGCGGGACATAAACAACCTGTTAGTCTCTGTCTCTAACCTGGTGGTCTACAGCGGGACATAAACAACCTGTTAGTCTCTAACCTCTTAGTTTACTGGTGGTCTACAGCAGGACATAAACAACCTGTTTGTCTCTAACCTAGTAGTATTCTGGTAGTCTACAGCAGGACATAAACAACCTGTTAGTCTCTGTCTCTAACCTAGTAGTATTCTGGTGGTCTACAGCGGGACATAAACAACCTATTAGTCTCTGTCTCTAACCTAGTAGTATTCTGGTGGTCTACAGCGGGACATAAACAACCTCTTAGTCTCTGTCTCTAAGCTAGTAGTATTATGGTGGTCTACAGCAGGACATAAACAACCTGTTAGTCTCTAACCTAGTAGTATTCTGGTGGTCTACAGCGGGACATAAACAACCTATTAGTCTCTGTCTCTAACCTAGTAGTATTCTGGTGGTCTACAGCAGGACATAAACAACCTGTTAGTCTCTGTCTCTAACCTAGTAGTATTTTGGTGGTCTACAGCGGGACATAAACAACCTGTTAGTCTCTAACCTAGTAGTATTTTGGTGGTCTACAGCAGGACATAAACAACCTGTTAGTCTCTGTCTCTAACCTAGTAGTATTCTGGTGGTCTAAAGTGGGACATAAACAACCTGTTAGTCTCTGTCTCTAACCTAGTAGTATTCTGGTGATCTACAGCAGGACATAAACAACCTGTTAGTCTCTAACCTCTTAGATTACTGGTGGTCTACAGCAGGACATAAACAACCTGTTTGTCTCTAACCTAGTAGTATTCTGGTGGTCTACAGCAGGACATAAACAACCTGTTAGTCTCTGTCTCTAACCTAGTAGTATTCTGGTGGTCTACAGCGTGACATAAACAACCTGTTAGTCTCTGTCTCTAAGCTAGTAGTATTATGGTGGTCTACAGCAGGACATAAACAACCTGTTAGTCTCTAACCTAGTAGTATTCTGGTGGTCTACAGCGGGACATAAACAACCTATTAGTCTCTGTCTCTAACCTAGTAGTATTCTGGTGGTCTACAGCGGGACATAAACAACCTGTTAGTCTCTAACCTAGTAGTATTCTGGTGGTCTACAGCAGGACATAAACAACCTGTTAGTCTGTCTCTAACCTAGTAGTATTCTGGTGGTCTACAGCGGGACATAAACAACCTGTTACGTCTCTAACCTAGTAGTATTCTGGTGGTCTACAGCGGGACATAAACAACCTGTTAGTCTCTAACCTAGTAGTATTCTGGTGGTCTACAGCGGGACATAAACAACCTGTTATCGTCTCTAACCTAGTAGTATTCTGGTGGTCTACAGCGGGACATAAACAACCTGTTAGTCTCTAACCTAGTAGTATTCTGGTGGTCTACAGCGGGACATAAACAACCTGTTAGTCTCTAACCTAGTAGTATTCTGGTGGTTTACAGCGGGACATAAACAACCTGTTATGTCTCTAACCTAGTAGTATTCTGGTGGTCTACAGCGGGACATAAACAACCTGTTAGTCTCTAAGCTAGTAGTATTCTGGTGGTCTACAGCGGGACAAAAACAACCTGTAAGTCTCGAACCTAGTAGTATTCTGGTGGTCTACAGCGGGACATAAACAACCTGTTAGTTCTGTCTCTAACCTAGTAGTATTCTGGTGGTCTACAGCGGGACATAAAACAACCTGTTAGTCTCTAACCTAGTAGTATTCTGGTGGTCTACAGCGGGACATAAACAACCTGTTAGGTCTCTAACCTAGTAGTATTCTGGTGGTCTAGAGCGGGACATAAACAACCTGTTAGTCTCTGTCTCTAACCTAGTAGTATTCTGGTGGTCTACAGCGGGACATAAACAACCTGTTAGTCTCTAACCTAGTAGTATTCTGGTGGTCTACAGCGGGACATAAACAACCTGTTAGTCTCTGTCTCTAACCTAGTAGTATTCTGGTGGTCTACAGCAGGACATAAACAACCTGTTAGTCTCTAACCTAGTAGTATTCTGGTGGTCTACAGCAGGACATAAACAACCTGTTAGTCACTGTCTCTAACCTAGTAGTATTCTGGTTGTCTACTGCGGGACATAAACAACCTGTTAGTCTCTAACCTAGTAGTATTCTGGTGGTCTACAGCGGGACATAAACAACCTGTTAGTCTCTAACCTAGTAGTATTCTGGTGGTCTACAGCGGGACATAAACAACCTGTTAGTCTCTAACCTAGTAGTATTCTGGTGGTCTACAGCAGGACATAAACAACCTGTTAGTCTCTGTCTCTAACCTAGTAGTATTCTGGTGGTCTAAAGTGGGACATAAACAACCTGTTAGTCTCTGTCTCTAACCTAGTAGTATTCTGGTGATCTACAGCAGGACATAAACAACCTGTTAGTCTCTAACCTCTTAGTTTACTGGTGGTCTACAGCAGGACATAAACAACCTGTTTGTCTCTAACCTAGTAGTATTCTGGTGGTCTACAGCGGGACATATACAACCTGTTAGTCTCTAACCTAGTAGTATTCTGGTGGTCTACAGCGGGACATAAACAACCTGTTAGTCTCTGTCTCTAACATGGTGGTCTACAGCGGGACATAAACAACCTGTTAGTCTCTAACCTAGTAGTATTATGGTGGTCTACAGCGGGACATAAACAACCTGTTAGTCTCTAACCTAGTAGTATTCTGGTGGTCTACAGCGGGACATAAACAACCTGTTAGTCTCTAACCTAGTAGTATTCTGGTGGTCTACAGCGGGACATAAACAACCTGTTAGTCTCTAACCTAGTAGTATTTTGGTGGTCTACAGCAGGACATAAACAACCTGTTAGTCTCTGTCTCTAACCTAGTAGTATTCTGGTGGTCTAAAGTGGGACATAAACAACCTGTTAGTCTCTAACCTCTTAGTTTACTGGTGGTCTACAGCAGGACATAAACAACCTGTTTGTCTCTAACCTAGTAGTATTCTGGTGGTCTACAGCAGGACATAAACAACCTGTTAGTCTCTAACCTCTTAGTTTACTGGTGGTCTACAGCAGGACATAAACAACCTGTTTGTCTCTAACCTAGTAGTATTCTGGTGGTCTACAGCAGGACATAAACAACCTGTTAGTCTCTGTCTCTAACCTAGTAGTATTCTGGTGGTCTACAGCGTGACATAAACAACCTGTTAGTCTCTGTCTCTAACCTAGTAGTATTCTGGTGGTCTACAGCGGGACATAAACAACCTATTAGTCTCTGTCTCTAACCTAGTAGTATTCTGGTGGTCTACAGCGGGACATAAACAACCTCTTAGTCTCTGTCTCTAAGCTAGTAGTATTCTGGTGGTCTACAGCGGGACATAAACAACCTGTTAGTCTCTAACCTAGTAGTATTCTGGTGGTCTACAGCAGGACATAAACAACCTGTTAGTCTCTGTCTCTAACCTAGTAGTATTCTGGTGGTCTACAGCGGGACATAAACAACCTGTTAGTCTCTAACCTAGTAGTATTCTGGTGGTCTACAGCGGGACATAAACAACCTGTTAGTCTCTAACCTAGTAGTATTCTGGTGGTCTACAGCGGGACATAAACAACCTGTTAGTCTCTAACCTAGTAGTATTCTGGTGGTCTACAGCGGGACATAAACAACCTGTTAGTGTCTCTAACCTAGTAGTATTCTGGTGGTCTACAGCGGGACATAAACAACCTGTTAGTCTCTAACCTAGTAGTATTCTGGTGGTCTACAGCGGGACATAAACAACCTGTTAGTCTCTAACCTAGTAGTATTCTGGTGGTCTACAGCAGGACATAAACAACCTGTTAGTCTCTAACCTCTTAGTTTACTGGTGGTCTACAGCAGGACATAAACAACCTGTTTTGTCTCTAACCTAGTAGTATTCTGGTGGTCTACAGCAGGACATAAACAACCTGTTAGTCTCTGTCTCTAACCTAGTAGTATTCTGGTGGTCTACAGCGGGACATAAACAACCTGTTAGTCTCTGTCTCTAAGCTAGTAGTATTATGGTGGTCTACAGCAGGACATAAACAACCTGTTAGTCTCTAACCTAGTAGTATTCTGGTGGTCTACAGCGGGACATAAACAACCTATTAGTCTCTGTCTCTAACCTAGTAGTATTCTGGTGGTCTACAGCGGGACATAAACAACCTGTTAGTCTCTGTCTCTAACCTAGTAGTATTCTGGTGATCTACAGCAGGACATAAACAACCTGTTAGTCTCTAACCTAGTAGTATTCTGGTGGTCTACAGCGGGACATAAACAACCTGTTAGTCTCTGTCTCTAACCTAGTAGTATTCTGGTGGTCTACAGCAGGACATAAACAACCTGTTAGTCTCTAACCTAGTAGTATTCTGGTGGTCTACAGCGGGACATAAACAACCTGTTAGGTCTCTAACCTAGTAGTATTCTGGTGGTCTACAGCGGGACATAAACAACCTGTTAGTCGTCTCTAACCTAGTAGTATTCTGGTGGTCTACAGCGGGACATAAACAACCTGTTAGTCTCTGTCTCTAACCTAGTAGTATTCTGGTGGTCTACAGCGGGACATAAACAACCTGTTAGCTTGTCTCTAACCTAGTAGTATTCTGGTGGTCTACAGCGGGACATAAACAACCTGTTAGTCTCTAACCTAGTAGTATTCTGGTGGTCTACAGCGGGACATAAACAACCTGTTAGTCTCTGTCTCTAACCTAGTAGTATTTTGGTGGTCTACAGCAGGACATAAACAACCTGTTAGTCTCTAACCTAGTAGTATTCTGGTGGTCTACAGCGGGACATAAACAACCTGTTAGAGTCTCTAACCTAGTAGTATTCTGGTGGTCTACAGCAGGACATAAACAACCTGTTAGTCTCAGTCTCTAACCTAGTAGTATTCTGGTGGTCTACAGCGGGACATAAACAACCTGTTAGTCTCTAACCTAGTAGTATTCTGGTGGTCTACAGCGGGACATAAACAACCTATTAGTCTCTGTCTCTAACCTAGTAGTATTCTGGTGGTCTACAGCGGGACATAAACAACCTCTTAGTTTGTCTCTAAGCTAGTAGTATTATGGTGGTCTACAGCAGGACATAAACAACCTGTTAGTCTCTAACCTAGTAGTATTCTGGTGGTCTACAGCGGGACATAAACAACCTGTTAGTCTCTGTCTCTAACCTAGTAGTATTCTGGTGGTCTACAGCGGGACATAAACAACCTGTTAGTCTCTAACCTAGTAGTATTCTGGTGGTCTACAGCAGGACATAAACAACCTGTTAGTATCTGTCTCTAACCTAGTAGTATTCTGGTGGTCTACAGCGGGACATAAACAACCTGTTAGTCTCTAACCTAGTAGTATTCTGGTGGTCTACAGCGGGACATAAACAACCTGTTACGTCTCTAACCTAGTAGTATTCTGGTGGTCTACAGCGGGACATAAACAACCTGTTAGTCTCTGTCTCTAACCTAGTAGTATTCTGGTGGTCTACAGCGGGACATAAACAACCTGTTAGTCTCTGTCTCTAACCTAGTAGTATTCTGGTGGTCTACAGCGGGACATAAACAACCTGTTAGTCTCTAACCAAGTAGTATTCTGGTGGTCTACAGCGGGACATAAACAACCTGTTAGTCTCTAACCTAGTAGTATTCTGGTGGTCTACAGCGGGACATAAACAACCTGTTAGGTCTCTAACCTAGTAGTATTCTGGTGGTCTACAGTGGGACATAAACAACCTGTTAGTTGTCTCTAACCTAGTAGTATTCTGGTGGTCTACAGCGGGACATAAACAACCTGTTAGTCTCTAACCTCTTAGTTTACTGGTGGTCTACAGCAGGACATAAACAACCTGTTTGTCTCTAACCTAGTAGTATTCTGGTGGTCTACAGCAGGACATAAACAACCTGTTAGTCTCTGTCTCTAAGCTAGTAGTATTATGGTGGTCTACAGCAGGACATAAACAACCTGTTAGTCTCTAACCTAGTAGTATTCTGGTAGTCTACAGCAGGACATAAACAACCTGTTAGTCTCTGTCTCTAACCTGGTGGTCTACAGCGGGACATAAACAACCTGTTTGTCTCTAACCTAGTAGTATTCTGGTAGTCTACAGCAGGACATAAACAACCTGTTAGTCTCTGTCTCTAACCTAGTAGTATTCTGGTGGTCTACAGCGGGACATAAACAACCTATTAGTCTCTGTCTCTAACCTAGTAGTATTCTGGTGGTCTACAGCGGGACATAAACAACCTCTTAGTCTCTGTCTCTAAGCTAGTAGTATTATGGTGGTCTACAGCAGGACATAAACAACCTGTTAGTCTCTAACCTAGTAGTATTCTGGTGGTCTACAGCGGGACATAAACAACCTGTTAGTCTCTGTCTCTAACCTAGTAGTATTCTGGTGGTCTACAGCGGGACATAAACAACCTGTTAGTGTCTCTAACCTAGTAGTATTCTGGTGGTCTACAGCGGGACATAAACAACCTGTTAGCTCTGTCTCTAACCTAGTAGTATTCTGGTGGTCTACAGCGGGACATAAACAACCTGTTAGTCTCTAACCTAGTAGTATTCTGGTGGTCTACAGCAGGACATAAACAACCTGTTAGTATCTGTCTCTAACCTAGTAGTATTCTGGTGGTCTACAGCGGGACATAAACAACCTGTTAGTCTCTAACCTAGTAGTATTCTGGTGGTCTACAGCGGGACATAAACAACCTGTTAGTCTCTAACCTAGTAGTATTCTGGTGGTCTACAGCGGGACATAAACAACCTGTTAGTCTCTAACCTAGTAGTATTCTGGTGGTCTACAGCGGGACATAAACAACCTGTTAGTCTCTAACCTAGTAGTATTCTGGTGGTCTACAGCGGGACATAAACAACCTATTAGTCTCTGTCTCTAACCTAGTAGTATTCTGGTGGTCTACAGCGGGACATAAACAACCTCTTAGTCTCTGTCTCTAAGCTAGTAGTATTATGGTGGTCTACAGCAGGACATAAACAACCTGTTAGTCTCTAACCTAGTAGTATTCTGGTGGTCTACAGCGGGACATAAACAACCTGTTAGTCTCTGTCTCTAACCTAGTAGTATTCTGGTGGTCTACAGCGGGACATAAACAACCTGTTAGTCTCTAACCTAGTAGTATTCTGGTGGTCTACAGCGGGACATAAACAACCTGTTAGTCTCTAACCTAGTAGTATTCTGGTGGTCTACAGCGGGACATAAACAACCTGTTAGTCTCTGTCTCTAACCTGGTGGTCTACAGCGGGACATAAACAACCTGTTAGTCTCTAACCTAGTAGTATTCTGGTGGTCTACAGCGGGACATAAACAACCTGTTAGTCTCTAACCTAGTAGAATTCTGGTGGTCTACAGCAGGACATAAACAAACTGTTAGTCTCTAACCTAGTAGTATTCTGGTGGTCTACAGCGGGACATAAACAACCTGTTAGTCTCTAACCTAGTAGTATTATGGTGGTCTACAGCGGGACATAAACAACCTGTTAGTCTCTAACCTAGTAGTATTCTGGTGGTCTACAGCGGGACATAAACAACCTGTTAGTCTCTAACCTAGTAGTATTCTGGTGGTCTACAGCGGGACATAAACAACCTGTTAGTCTCTAACCTCTTAGTTTACTGGTGGTCTACAGCAGGACATAAACAACCTGTTTGTCTCTAACCTAGTAGTATTCTGGTGGTCTACAGCAGGACATAAACAACCTGTTAGTCTCTGTCTCTAACCTAGTAGTATTCTGGTGGTCTACAGCGGGACATAAACAACCTGTTAGTCTCTGTCTCTAACCTAGTAGTATTCTGGTGGTCTACAGCGGGACATAAACAACCTCTTAGTCTCTGTCTCTAAGCTAGTAGTATTATGGTGGTCTACAGCAGGACATAAACAACCTGTTAGTCTCTAACCTAGTAGTATTCTGGTGGTCTACAGCGGGACATAAACAACCTGTTAGTCTCTGTCTCTAACCTAGTAGTATTCTGGTGGTCTACAGCAGGACATAAACAACCTGTTAGTCTCTGTCTCTAACCTAGTAGTATTCTGGTGGTCTACAGCGGGACATAAACAACCTGTTAGTCTCTGTCTCTAACCTAGTAGTATTCTGGTGGTCTACAGCAGGACATAAACAACCTGTTAGTCTCTAACCTAGTAGTATTCTGGTGGTCTACAGCAGGACATAAACAACCTGTTAGTCTCTGTCTCTAACCTAGTAGTATTCTGGTGGTCTACAGCAGGACATAAACAACCTGTTAGTCTCTAACCTAGTAGTATTCTGGTGGTCTACAGCGGGACATAAACAACCTGTTAGTCTCTAACCTAGTAGTATTCTGGTGGTCTACAGCGGGACATAAACAACCTGTTAGCTCTGTCTCTAACCTAGTAGTATTCTGGTGGTCTACAGCGGGACATAAACAACCTGTTAGTTTGTCTCTAACCTAGTAGTATTTTGGTGGTCTACAGCAGGACATAAACAACCTGTTAGTCGTCTCTAACCTAGTAGTATTATGGTGGTCTACAGCGGGACATAAACAACCTGTTAGTCTCTAACCTAGTAGTATTCTGGTGGTCTACAGCGGGACATAAACAACCTGTTAGTCTCTAACCTAGTAGTATTCAGGTGGTCTACAGCGGGACATAAACAACCTGTTAGTCTCAGTCTCTAACCTAGTAGTATTCTGGTGGTCTACAGCGGGACATAAACAACCTGTTAGTCTCTAACCTAGTAGTATTCTGGTGGTCTACAGCAGGACATAAACAACCTGTTCGTCTCTAACCTAGTAGTATTCTGGTGGTCTACAGCGGGACATAAACAACCTGTTAGTCTCTGTCTCTAACCTGGTGGTCTACAGCGGGACATAAACAACCTGTTTGTCTCTAACCTAGTAGTATTCTGGTAGTCTACAGCGGGACATAAACAACCTGTTAGTCTTGTCTCTAACCTAGTAGTATTCTGGTGGTCTACAGCGGGACATAAACAACCTGTTAGTTCTGTCTCTAACCTAGTAGTATTCTGGTGGTCTACAGCGGGACATAAACAACCTCTTAGTCTCTGTCTCTAAGCTAGTAGTATTATGGTGGTCTACAGCAGGACATAAACAACCTGTTAGTCTCTAACCTAGTAGTATTCTGGTGGTCTACAGCGGGACATAAACAACCTGTTAGTCTCTGTCTCTAACCTAGTAGTATTCTGGTGGTCTACAGCAGGACATAAACAACCTGTTAGTCTGTCTCTAACCTAGTAGTATTTTGGTGGTCTACAGCGGGACATAAACAACCTGTTAGTCTCTGTCTCTAACCTAGTAGTATTCTGGTGATCTACAGCAGGACATAAACAACCTGTTAGTCTCTAACCTAGTAGTATTCTGGTGGTCTACAGCGGGACATAAACAACCTGTTAGTGTCTCTAACCTAGTAGTATTCTGGTGGTCTACAGCAGGACATAAACAACCTGTTAGTCTCTAACCTAGTAGTATTCTGGTGGTCTACAGCGGGACATAAACAACCTGTTAGTCTCTAACCTAGTAGTATTCTGGTGGTCTACAGCGGGACATAAACAACCTGTTAGTTCTGTCTCTAACCTAGTAGTATTCTGGTGGTCTACAGCGGGACATAAACAACCTGTTAGTCTCTAACCTAGTAGTATTCTGGTGGTCTACAGCGGGACATAAACAACCTGTTAGTCTCTGTCTCTAACCTAGTAGTATTCTGGTGGTCTACAGCGGGACATAAACAACCTGTTAGTCTCTGTCTCTAAGCTAGTAGTATTCTGGTGGTCTACAGCAGGACATAAACAACCTGTTAGTCTCTAACCTAGTAGTATTCTGGTGGTCTACAGCGGGACATAAACAACCTATTAGTCTCTGTCTCTAACCTAGTAGTATTCTGGTGGTCTACAGCGGGACATAAACAACCTGTTATGTCTCTAACCTAGTAGTATTCTGGTGGTCTACAGCGGGACATAAACAACCTGTTAGTCTCTAACCTAGTAGTATTCTGGTGGTCTACAGCGGGACATAAACAACCTGTTAGTCTCTGTCTCTAACCGTGGTGGTCTACAGCGGGACATAAACAACCTGTTAGTCTCTAACCTAGTAGTATTCTGGTGGTCTACAGCGGGACATAAACAACCTGTTAGTCTCTAACCTAGTAGAATTCTGGTGGTCTACAGCGGGACATAAACAAACTGTTAGTCTCTAACCTAGTAGTATTCTGGTGGTCTACAGCGGGACATAAACAACCTGTTAGCTGTCTCTAACCTAGTAGTATTATGGTGGTCTACAGCGGGACATAAACAACCTGTTAGTCTCTAACCTAGTAGTATTCTGGTGGTCTACAGCGGGACATAAACAACCTGTTAGTCTCGTCTCTAACCTAGTAGTATTCTGGTGGTCTACAGCGGGACATAAACAACCTGTTAGTCTCTGTCTCTAACCTAGTAGTATACTGGTGGTCTACAGCGGGACATAAACAACCTGTTAGTCTCTAACCTAGTAGTATTCTGGTGGTCTACAGCGGGACATAAACAACCTGTTAGTGTCTCTAACCTAGTAGTATTCTGGTGGTCTACAGCGGGACATAAACAACCTGTTAGTCTCTGTCTCTAACCTAGTAGTATTCTGGTGGTCTACAGCGGGACATAAACAACCTCTTAGTTTATCTCTAAGCTAGTAGTATTATGGTGGTCTACAGCAGGACATAAACAACCTGTTAGTCTCTAACCTAGTAGTATTCTGGTGGTCTACAGCGGGACATAAACAACCTGTTAGTCTCTGTCTCTAACCTAGTAGTATTCTGGTGGTCTACAGCGGGACATAAACAACCTGTTAGGTCTCTAACCTAGTAGTATTCTGGTGGTCTACAGCGGGACATAAACAACCTGTTAGTGTCTCTAACCTAGTAGTATTCTGGTGGTCTACAGCAGGACATAAACAACCTGTTAGTCTCTAACCTAGTAGTATTCTGGTGGTCTACAGCGGGACATAAACAACCTGTTAGTTTGTCTCTAACCTAGTAGTATTCTGGTGGTCTACAGCGGGACATAAACAACCTGTTAGTCTCTAACCTAGTAGTATTCTGGTGGTCTACAGCGGGACATAAACAACCTGTTAGTCTCTAACCTAGTAGTATTCTGGTGGTCTACAGCGGGACATAAACAACCTGTTAGTCTCTAACCTAGTAGTATTCTGGTGGTCTACAGCGGGACATAAACAACCTGTTAGGTCTCTAACCTAGTAGTATTCTGGTGGTCTACAGCGGGACATAAACAACCTGTTAGTGTCTCTAACCTAGTAGTATTCTGGTGGTCTACAGCGGGACATAAACAACCTGTTAGTGTCTCTAACCTAGTAGTATTCTGGTGGTCTACAGCGGGACATAAACAACCTGTTACTGTCTCTAACCTAGTAGTATTCAGGTGGTCTACAGTGGGACATAAACAACCTGTTAGTCTAGTCTCTAACCTAGTAGTATTCTGGTGGTCTACAGCGGGACATAAACAACCTGTTAGTCTCAGTCTCTAACCTAGTAGTATTCTGGTGGTCTACAGCGGGACATAAACAACCTGTTAGTCTCTAACCTAGTAGTATTCTGGTGGTCTACAGCGGGACATAAACAACCTATTAGTCTCTGTCTCTAACCTAGTAGTATTCTGGTGGTCTACAGCGGGACATAAACAACCTCTTAGTCTCTGTCTCTAAGCTAGTAGTATTATGGTGGTCTACAGCAGGACATAAACAACCTGTTATGTCTCTAACCTAGTAGTATTCTGGTGGTCTACAGCGGGACATAAACAACCTGTTAGTCTCTGTCTCTAACCTAGTAGTATTCTGGTGGTCTACAGCGGGACATAAACAACCTGTTAGTCTCTAACCTAGTAGTATTCTGGTGGTCTACAGCAGGACATAAACAACCTGTTAGTATCTGTCTCTAACCTAGTAGTATTCTGGTGGTCTACAGCGGGACATAAACAACCTGTTAGTCTCTAACCTAGTAGTATTCTGGTGGTCTACAGCGGGACATAAACAACCTGTTAGTCTCTAACCTAGTAGTATTCTGGTGGTCTACAGCGGGACATAAACAACCTGTTAGTCTCTAACCTAGTAGTATTCTGGTGGTCTACAGCGGGACATAAACAACCTGTTAGTCTCTGTCTCTAAGCTAGTAGTATTCTGGTGGTCTACAGCGGGACATAAACAACCTGTTAGTCTCTAACCTAGTAGTATTCTGGTGGTCTAAAGCAGGACATAAACAACCTGTTAGACTCTGTCTCTAACCTAGTAGTATTCTGGTGGTCTACAGCAGGACATAAACAACCTGTTAGTCTCTAACCTAGTAGTATTCTGGTGGTCTACAGTGGGACATAAACAACCTGTTAGTCTCTAACCTAGTAGTATTCTGGTGGTCTACAGCAGGACATAAACAACCTGTTAGTCTCTGTCTCTAACCTAGTAGTATTCTGGTGGTCTACAGCGGGACATAAACAACCTGTTAGTCTCTAACCTAGTAGTATTCTGGTGGTCTACAGCGGGACATAAACAACCTGTTAGTCTCTAACCTAGTAGTATTCTGGTGGTCTACAGCGGGACATAAACAACCTGTTAGTCTCTGTCTCTAACCTGGTGGTCTACAGCGGGACATAAACAACCTGTTAGTCTCTAACCTAGTAGTATTCTGGTGGTCTACAGCGGGACATAAACAACCTGTTAGTCTCTAACCTAGTAGAATTCTGGTGGTCTACAGCGGGACATAAACAAACTGTTATCGTCTCTAACCTAGTAGTATTCTGGTGGTCTACAGCGGGACATAAACAACCTGTTAGTCTCTAACCTAGTAGTATTATGGTGGTCTACAGCGGGACATAAACAACCTGTTAGTCTCTAACCTAGTAGTATTCTGGTGGTCTACAGCGGGACATAAACAACCTGTTAGTCTCTAACCTAGTAGTATTCTGGTGGTCTACAGCGGGACATAAACAACCTGTTAGGTCTCTAACCTAGTAGTATTCTGGTGGTCTACAGCGGGACATAAACAACCTGTTAGTCTCAGTCTCTAACCTAGTAGTATTCTGGTGGTCTACAGCGGGACATAAACAACCTGTTAGTCTCTAACCTCGTAGTTTACTGGTGGTCTACAGCAGGACATAAACAACCTGTTTGTCTCTAACCTAGTAGTATTCTGGTGGTCTACAGCGGGACATAAACAACCTGTTAGTCTCTGTCTCTAACCTAGTAGTATTCTGGTGGTCTACAGCGGGACATAAACAACCTGTTAGTCTCTGTCTCTAAGCTAGTAGTATTATGGTGGTCTACAGCAGGACATAAACAACCTGTTAGTCTCTAACCTAGTAGTATTCTGGTGGTCTACAGCGGGACATAAACAACCTGTTAGTCTCTGTCTCTAACCTAGTAGTATTCTGGTGGTCTACAGCGGGACATAAACAACCTCTAGTTTGTCTCTAAGCTAGTAGTATTATGGTGGTCTACAGCAGGACATAAACAACCTGTTAGTCTCTAACCTAGTAGTATTCTGGTGGTCTACAGCGGGACATAAACAACCTGTTAGTGTCTCTAACCTAGTAGTATTCTGGTGGTCTACAGCGGGACATAAACAACCTGTTAGCTGTCTCTAACCTAGTAGTATTCTGGTGGTCTACAGCGGGACATAAACAACCTGTTATCGTCTCTAACCTAGTAGTATTCTGGTGGTCTACAGCGGGACATAAACAACCTGTTAGCCGTCTCTAACCTAGTAGTATTCTGGTGGTCTACAGCGGGACATAAACAACCTGTTAGTCGTCTCTAACCTAGTAGTATTCTGGTGGTCTACAGCGGGACATAAACAACCTGTTAGTCTCTAACCTAGTAGTATTCTGGTGGTCTACAGCAGGACATAAACAACCTGTTAGTGTCTCTAACCTAGTAGTATTCTGGTGGTCTACAGCGGGACATAAACAACCTGTTAGTCTCTAACCTAGTAGTATTCTGGTGGTCTACAGCGGGACATAAACAACCTGTTAGTCTCTGTCTCTAACCTAGTAGTATTATGGTGGTCTACAGCGGGACATAAACAACCTGTTAGTCTCTAACCTAGTAGTATTCTGGTGGTCTACAGCGGGACATAAACAACCTGTTAGTCTCTGTCTCTAACCTAGTAGTATTCTGGTGGTCTACAGCGGGACATAAACAACCTGTTAGTCTCTAACCTAGTAGTATTCTGGTGGTCTACAGCGGGACATAAACAACCTGTTACTGTCTCTAACCTAGTAGTATTCTGGTGGTCTACAGCGGGACATAAACAACCTGTTAGTCTCTGTCTCTAGTAGTACCTGGTGGTCTACAGCGGGACATAAACAACCTGTTAGTCTCTAACCTAGTAGTATTCTGGTGGTCTACAGCGGGACATAAACAACCTGTTAGTCTCTAACCTAGTAGAATTCTGGTGGTCTACAGCGGGACATAAACAAACTGTTAGTCTCTAACCTAGTAGTATTCTGGTGGTCTACAGCGGGACATAAACAACCTGTTAGTCTCTAACCTAGTAGTATTATGGTGGTCTACAGCGGGACATAAACAACCTGTTATGTCTCTAACCTAGTAGTATTCTGGTGGTCTACAGCGGGACATAAACAACCTGTTATTGTCTCTAACCTAGTAGTATTCTGGTGGTCTACAGCGGGACATAAACAACCTGTTAGTCGTCTCTAACCTAGTAGTATTCTGGTGGTCTACAGCGGGACATAAACAACCTGTTAGTCTCTAACCTAGTAGTATTCTGGTGGTCTACAGCAGGACATAAACAACCTGTTAGTCCTGTCTCTAACCTAGTAGTATTCTGGTGGTCTACAGCGGGACATAAACAACCTGTTAGTCTCTGTCTCTAACCTAGTAGTATTCTGGTGGTCTACAGCGGGACATAAACAACCTGTTAGTCGTCTCTAAGCTAGTAGTATTCTGGTGGTCTACAGCGGGACATAAACAACCTGTTAGTCTCTAACCTAGTAGTATTCTGGTGGTCTACAGCGGGACATAAACAACCTGTTAGTCTCTGTCTCTAACCTAGTAGTATTCTGGTGGTCTACAGCGGGACATAAACAACCTGTTAGCTTGTCTCTAACCTAGTAGTATTCTGGTGGTCTACAGCGGGACATAAACAACCTGTTAGGTCTCTAACCTAGTAGTATTCTGGTGGTCTACAGCGGGACATAAACAACCTGTTAGCGTCTCTAACCTAGTAGTATTCTGGTGGTCTACAGCGGGACATAAACAACCTGTTAGTCTCTGTCTCTAACCTAGTAGTATTCTGGTGGTCTACAGCGGGACATAAACAACCTGTTATGTCTCTAACCTAGTAGTATTCTGGTGGTCTACAGCGGGACATAAACAACCTGTTAGTGTCTCTAACCTAGTAGTATTCTGGTGGTCTACAGCGGGACATAAACAACCTGTTAGTCTCTAACCTAGTAGTATTCTGGTGGTCTACAGCGGGACATAAACAACCTGTTAGTCTCTGTCTCTAACCTAGTAGTATTCTGGTGGTCTACAGCGGGACATAAACAACCTGTTAGTGTCTCTAACCTAGTAGTATTCTGGTGGTCTACAGCGGGACATAAACAACCTGTTAGTTCGTCTCTAACCTAGTAGTATTCAGGTGGTCTACAGCGGGACATAAACAACCTGTTAGTCTCAGTCTCTAACCTAGTAGTATTCTGGTGGTCTACAGCAGGACATAAACAACCTGTTAGTCTCAGTCTCTAACCTAGTAGTATTCTGGTGGTCTACAGCGGGACATAAACAACCTGTTATGTCTCTAACCTAGTAGTATTCTGGTGGTCTACAGCGGGACATAAACAACCTGTTAGTCTCTGTCTCTAACCTAGTAGTATTCTGGTGGTCTACAGCGGGACATAAACAACCTTTAGTTAGTCTCTAACCTAGTAGTATTATGGTGGTCTACAGCGGGACATAAACAACCTGTTAGTCTGTCTCTAACCTAGTAGTATTCTGGTGGTCTACAGCGGGACATAAACAACCTGTTAGTCTCTGTCTCTAACCTAGTAGTATTCTGGTGGTCTACAGCGGGACATAAACAACCTGTTAGTCTCTAACCTAGTAGTATTCTGGTGGTCTACAGCGGGACATAAACAACCTGTTAGTCTCTGTCTCTAACCTAGTAGTATTCTGGTGGTCTACAGCGGGACATAAACAACCTGTTAGTCTCTAACCTAGTAGTATTCTGGTGGTCTACAGCGGGACATAAACAACCTGTTAGTCTCTAACCTAGTAGTATTCTGGTGGTCTACAGCGGGACATAAACAACCTGTTAGTCGTCTCTAACCTAGTAGTATTCTGGTGGTCTACAGCGGGACATAAACAACCTGTTAGTCTCTGTCTCTAAGCTAGTAGTATTCTGGTGGTCTACAGCGGGACATAAACAACCTGTTAGTCTCTAACCTAGTAGTATTCTGGTGGTCTAAAGCAGGACATAAACAACCTGTTAGACTCTGTCTCTAACCTAGTAGTATTCTGGTGGTCTACAGCAGGACATAAACAACCTGTTAGTCTCTAACCTAGTAGTATTCTGGTGGTCTACAGCGGGACATAAACAACCTGTTAGTCTCTAACCTAGTAGTATTCTGGTGGTCTACAGCGGGACATAAACAACCTGTTAGTCTCTGTCTCTAACCTAGTAGTATTCTGGTGGTCTACAGCGGGACATAAACAACCTGTTAGTCTCTAACCTAGTAGTATTCTGGTGGTCTACAGCGGGACATAAACAACCTGTTATGTCTCTAACCTAGTAGTATTCTGGTGGTCTACAGCGGGACATAAACAACCTGTTAGTCTCTGTCTCTAACCTGGTGGTCTACAGCGGGACATAAACAACCTGTTAGTCTCTAACCTAGTAGTATTCTGGTGGTCTACAGCGGGACATAAACAACCTGTTAGTCTCTAACCTAGTAGAATTCTGGTGGTCTACAGCAGGACATAAACAAACTGTTAGTCTCTAACCTAGTAGTATTCTGGTGGTCTACAGCGGGACATAAACAACCTGTTAGTCTCTAACCTAGTAGTATTATGGTGGTCTACAGCGGGACATAAACAACCTGTTAGTCTCTAACCTAGTAGTATTCTGGTGGTCTACAGCGGGACATAAACAACCTGTTAGTCTCTAACCTAGTAGTATTCTGGTGGTCTACAGCGGGACATAAACAACCTGTTAGTCTCTGTCTCTAACCTAGTAGTATTCTGGTGGTCTACAGCGGGACATAAACAACCTGTTAGTCTCTGTCTCTAACCTAGTAGTATTCTGGTGATCTACAGCAGGACATAAACAACCTGTTAGTGTCTCTAACCTATTAGTATTACTGGTGGTCTACAGCAGGACATAAACAACCTGTTTGTCTCTAACCTAGTAGTATTCTGGTGGTCTACAGCGGGACATAAACAACCTGTTAGTCTCTGTCTCTAACCTAGTAGTATTCTGGTGGTCTACAGCGGGACATAAACAACCTGTTAGTCTCTGTCTCTAAGCTAGTAGTATTATGGTGGTCTACAGCGGGACATAAACAACCTGTTAGGTCTCTAACCTAGTAGTATTCTGGTGGTCTACAGCGGGACATAAACAACCTGTTAGTTGTCTCTAACCTAGTAGTATTCTGGTGGTCTACAGCGGGACATAAACAACCTCTTAGTTTGTCTCTAAGCTAGTAGTATTATGGTGGTCTACAGCAGGACATAAACAACCTGTTAGTCTCTAACCTAGTAGTATTCTGGTGGTCTACAGCGGGACATAAACAACCTGTTAGTCTCTGTCTCTAACCTAGTAGTATTCTGGTGGTCTACAGCGGGACATAAACAACCTGTTATCTGTCTCTAACCTAGTAGTATTCTGGTGGTCTACAGCGGGACATAAACAACCTGTTATCTGTCTCTAACCTAGTAGTATTCTGGTGGTCTACAGCGGGACATAAACAACCTGTTAGGTCTCTAACCTAGTAGTATTCTGGTGGTCTACAGCGGGACATAAACAACCTGTTAGTCTCGTCTCTAACCTAGTAGTATTCTGGTGGTCTACAGCGGGACATAAACAACCTGTTATCGTCTCTAACCTAGTAGTATTCTGGTGGTCTACAGCGGGACATAAACAACCTGTTAGTACGTCTCTAACCTAGTAGTATTCTGGTGGTCTACAGCGGGACATAAACAACCTGTTAGGTCTCTAACCTAGTAGTATTCTGGTGGTCTACAGCGGGACATAAACAACCTGTTAGTCTCTAACCTAGTAGTATTCTGGTGGTCTACAGCAGGACATAAACAACCTGTTAGTATCTGTCTCTAACCTAGTAGTATTCTGGTGGTCTACAGCGGGACATAAACAACCTGTTAGTCTCTGTCTCTAAGCTAGTAGTATTCTGGTGGTCTACAGCGGGACATAAACAACCTGTTAGTCTCTAACCTAGTAGTATTCTGGTGGTCTAAAGCAGGACATAAACAACCTGTTAGACTCTGTCTCTAACCTAGTAGTATTCTGGTGGTCTACAGCGGGACATAAACAACCTGTTAGTCTCTAACCTAGTAGTATTCTGGTGGTCTACAGCGGGACATAAACAACCTGTTAGTCTCTAACCTAGTAGTATTCTGGTGGTCTACAGCGGGACATAAACAACCTGTTAGTCTCTGTCTCTAACCTAGTAGTATTCTGGTGGTCTACAGCGGGACATAAACAACCTGTTAGTCTCTGTCTCTAACCTAGTAGTATTCTGGTGGTCTACAGCGGGACATATACAACCTGTTAGTCTCTAACCTAGTAGTATTCTGGTGGTCTACAGCGGGACATAAACAACCTGTTAGTCTCTGTCTCTAACCTGGTGGTCTACAGCGGGACATAAACAACCTGTTAGTCTCTAACCTAGTAGTATTCTGGTGGTCTACAGCGGGACATAAACAACCTGTTACGTCTCTAACCTAGTAGAATTCTGGTGGTCTACAGCGGGACATAAACAAACTGTTAGTCTCTAACCTAGTAGTATTCTGGTGGTCTACAGCGGGACATAAACAACCTGTTAGTCTCTAACCTAGTAGTATTATGGTGGTCTACAGCGGGACATAAACAACCTGTTAGTCTCTAACCTAGTAGTATTCTGGTGGTCTACAGCGGGACATAAACAACCTGTTAGTCTCTAACCTAGTAGTATTCTGGTGGTCTACAGCGGGACATAAACAACCTGTTAGTCGTCTCTAACCTAGTAGTATTCTGGTGGTCTACAGCGGGACATAAACAACCTGTTAGTCCGTCTCTAACCTAGTAGTATTCTGGTGGTCTACAGCGGGACATAAACAACCTGTTAGTCTCTAACCTAGTAGTATTTTGGTGGTCTACAGCAGGACATAAACAACCTGTTTGTCTCTAACCTAGTAGTATTCTGGTGGTCTACAGCAGGACATAAACAACCTGTTAGTGTCTCTAACCTAGTAGTATTCTGGTGGTCTACAGCGGGACATAAACAACCTGTTAGTCTCTGTCTCTAAGCTAGTAGTATTATGGTGGTCTACAGCGGGACATAAACAACCTGTTATCGTCTCTAACCTAGTAGTATTCTGGTGGTCTACAGCGGGACATAAACAACCTGTTAGCTCGTCTCTAACCTAGTAGTATTCTGGTGGTCTACAGCGGGACATAAACAACCTCTTAGTCTGTCTCTAAGCTAGTAGTATTATGGTGGTCTACAGCAGGACATAAACAACCTGTTAGGTCTCTAACCTAGTAGTATTCTGGTGGTCTACAGCGGGACATAAACAACCTGTTAGTCTCTGTCTCTAACCTAGTAGTATTCTGGTGGTCTACAGCGGGACATAAACAACCTGTTATGTCTCTAACCTAGTAGTATTCTGGTGGTCTACAGCGGGACATAAACAACCTGTTATCTGTCTCTAACCTAGTAGTATTCTGGTGGTCTACAGCGGGACATAAACAACCTGTTATCGTCTCTAACCTAGTAGTATTCTGGTGGTCTACAGCGGGACATAAACAACCTGTTAGTCTTGTCTCTAACCTAGTAGTATTCTGGTGGTCTACAGCGGGACATAAACAACCTGTTAGTCTCGTCTCTAACCTAGTAGTATTCTGGTGGTCTACAGCAGGACATAAACAACCTGTTAGGTCTCTAACCTAGTAGTATTCTGGTGGTCTACAGCGGGACATAAACAACCTGTTAGCGTCTCTAACCTAGTAGTATTCTGGTGGTCTACAGCGGGACATAAACAACCTGTTAGTCTCTGTCTCTAACCTAGTAGTATTTTGGTGGTCTACAGCGGGACATAAACAACCTGTTATGTCTCTAACCTAGTAGTATTCTGGTGGTCTAAAGCGGGACATAAACAACCTGTTAGTATTGTCTCTAACCTAGTAGTATTCTGGTGGTCTACAGCGGGACATAAACAACCTGTTAGGTCTCTAACCTAGTAGTATTCTGGTGGTCTACAGCGGGACATAAACAACCTGTTATCTGTCTCTAACCTAGTAGTATTCTGGTGGTCTACAGCGGGACATAAACAACCTGTTAGTCTCTGTCTCTAACCTAGTAGTATTCTGGTGGTCTACAGCGGGACATAAACAACCTGTTAGTCTCTAACCTAGTAGTATTCTGGTGGTCTACAGCGGGACATAAACAACCTGTTAGTCTCTAACCTAGTAGTATTCTGGTGGTCTACAGCGGGACATAAACAACCTGTTAGTCTCTGTCTCTAACATAGATCTGGTGGTCTACAGCGGGACATAAACAACCTGTTAGTCTCTAACCTAGTAGTATTCTGGTGGTCTACAGCGGGACATAAACAACCTGTTAGTCTCTAACCTAGTAGAATTCTGGTGGTCTACAGCAGGACATAAACAAACTGTTAGTCTCTAACCTAGTAGTATTCTGGTGGTCTACAGCGGGACATAAACAACCTGTTAGTCTGTCTCTAACCTAGTAGTATTATGGTGGTCTACAGCGGGACATAAACAACCTGTTAGTCTCTAACCTAGTAGTATTCTGGTGGTCTACAGCGGGACATAAACAACCTGTTATGTCTCTAACCTAGTAGTATTCTGGTGGTCTACAGCGGGACATAAACAACCTGTTAGTCTCTGTCTCTAACCTAGTAGTATTCTGGTGGTCTACAGCGGGACATAAACAACCTGTTAGTCTCTGTCTCTAACCTAGTAGTATTCTGGTGGTCTACAGCGGGACATAAACAACCTGTTAGGTCTCTAACCTATTAGTATTACTGGTGGTCTACAGCGGGACATAAACAACCTGTTTGTCTCTAACCTAGTAGTATTCTGGTGGTCTACAGCGGGACATAAACAACCTGTTAGTTCTGTCTCTAACCTAGTAGTATTCTGGTGGTCTACAGCGGGACATAAACAACCTGTTAGTCTCGTCTCTAACCTAGTAGTATTCTGGTGGTCTACAGCGGGACATAAACAACCTGTTAGTCTCTAACCTAGTAGTATTCTGGTGGTCTACAGCGGGACATAAACAACCTGTTAGTCTCTGTCTCTAACCTAGTAGTATTATGGTGGTCTACAGCGGGACATAAACAACCTGTTAGCTCGTCTCTAACCTAGTAGTATTCTGGTGGTCTACAGCGGGACATAAACAACCTGTTAGTCTCTGTCTCTAACCTAGTAGTATTCTGGTGGTCTACAGCGGGACATAAACAACCTGTTAGTCTCTGTCTCTAACCTAGTAGTATTCTGGTGATCTACAGCAGGACATAAACAACCTGTTAGCGTCTCTAACCTAGTAGTATTCTGGTGGTCTACAGCGGGACATAAACAACCTGTTAGTCTCGTCTCTAACCTAGTAGTATTCTGGTGGTCTACAGCGGGACATAAACAACCTGTTAGTCTCTGTCTCTAACCTAGTAGTATTCTGGTGGTCTACAGCGGGACATAAACAACCTGTTAGTCTCTAACCTAGTAGTATTCTGGTGGTCTACAGCGGGACATAAACAACCTGTTAGCGTCTCTAACCTAGTAGTATTCTGGTGGTCTACAGCGGGACATAAACAACCTGTTAGGTCTCTAACCTAGTAGTATTCTGGTGGTCTACAGCGGGACATAAACAACCTGTTAGCGTCTCTAACCTAGTAGTATTCTGGTGGTCTACAGCGGGACATAAACAACCTGTTAGTCTCTGTCTCTAACCTAGTAGTATTCTGGTGGTCTACAGCGGGACATAAACAACCTGTTAGGTCTCTAACCTAGTAGTATTCTGGTGGTCTACAGCGGGACATAAACAACCTGTTAGTCTCTAACCTAGTAGTATTCTGGTGGTCTACAGCAGGACATAAACATCCTGTTAGTCTCTGTCTCTAACCTAGTAGTATTCTGGTGGTCTACAGCAGGACATAAACAACCTGTTACTGTCTCTAACCTAGTAGTATTCTGGTGGTCTACAGCGGGACATAAACAACCTGTTAGTCTCTGTCTCTAACCTAGTAGTATTCTGGTGGTCTACAGCAGGACATAAACAACCTGTTGTTCAGTCTCTAACCTAGTAGTATTCTGGTGGTCTACAGCGGGACATAAACAACCTGTTAGTCTCGTCTCTAACCTAGTAGTATTCTGGTGGTCTACAGCGGGACATAAACAACCTGTTAGTCTCTGTCTCTAAGCTAGTAGTATTCTGGTGGTCTACAGCGGGACATAAACAACCTGTTAGTCTCTAACCTAGTAGTATTCTGGTGGTCTACAGCGGGACATAAACAACCTGTTAGTCTGTCTCTAACCTAGTAGTATTCTGGTGGTCTACAGCGGGACATAAACAACCTGTTAGTCTCTGTCTCTAACCTAGTAGTATTCTGGTGGTCTACAGCGGGACATAAACAACCTGTTATCCGTCTCTAACCTAGTAGTATTCTGGTGGTCTACAGCGGGACATAAACAACCTGTTACTCTGTCTCTAACCTAGTAGTATTCTGGTGGTCTACAGCGGGACATAAACAACCTGTTAGTCTCTGTCTCTAGTAGTATTCTGGTGGTCTACAGCGGGACATAAACAACCTGTTAGTCTCTAACCTAGTAGTATTCTGGTGGTCTACAGCGGGACATAAACAACCTGTTATCGTCTCTAACCTAGTAGAATTCTGGTGGTCTACAGCGGGACATAAACAACCTGTTAGCTCGTCTCTAACCTAGTAGTATTCTGGTGGTCTACAGCGGGACATAAACAACCTGTTAGCGTCTCTAACCTAGTAGTATTCTGGTGGTCTACAGCAGGACATAAACAACCTGTTAGTCTCTAACCTAGTAGTATTTTGGTGGTCTACAGCAGGACATAAACAACCTGTTTGTCTCTAACCTAGTAGTATTCTGGTGGTCTACAGCAGGACATAAACAACCTGTTAGTCTCTGTCTCTAACCTAGTAGTATTCTGGTGGTCTACAGCGGGACATAAACAACCTGTTAGTCTCTGTCTCTAAGCTAGTAGTATTATGGTGGTCTACAGCAGGACACAAACAACCTGTTAGTCTCTAACCTAGTAGTATTCTGGTGGTCTACAGCGGGACATAAACAACCTATTAGTCTCTGTCTCTAACCTAGTAGTATTCTGGTGGTCTACAGCGGGACATAAACAACCTCTTAGTCTCTGTCTCTAAGCTAGTAGTATTATGGTGGTCTACAGCGGGACATAAACAACCTGTTAGCTCGTCTCTAACCTAGTAGTATTCTGGTGGTCTACAGCGGGACATAAACAACCTGTTAGTCTCTGTCTCTAACCTAGTAGTATTCTGGTGGTCTACAGCGGGACATAAACAACCTGTTAGTGTCTCTAACCTAGTAGTATTCTGGTGGTCTACAGCGGGACATAAACAACCTGTTAGGTCTCTAACCTAGTAGTATTCTGGTGGTCTACAGCGGGACATAAACAACCTGTTAGCGTCTCTAACCTAGTAGCATTCTGGTGGTCTACAGCGGGACATAAACAACCTGTTAGTCTCTAACCTAGTAGTATTCTGGTGGTCTACAGCGGGACATAAACAACCTGTTAGCTTGTCTCTAACCTAGTAGTATTCTGGTGGTCTACAGCGGGACATAAACAACCTGTTAGTCTCGTCTCTAACCTAGTAGTATTCTGGTGGTCTACAGCAGGACATAAACAACCTGTTAGTCTCTAACCTAGTAGTATTCTGGTGGTCTACAGCGGGACATAAACAACCTGTTAGTCCGTCTCTAACCTAGTAGTATTCTGGTGGTCTACAGCGGGACATAAACAACCTGTTAGTTTGTCTCTAACCTAGTAGTATTCTGGTGGTCTACAGCGGGACATAAACAACCTGTTAGGTCTCTAACCTAGTAGTATTCTGGTGGTCTACAGCGGGACATAAACAACCTGTTAGTCTCTGTCTCTAACCTAGTAGTATTCTGGTGGTCTACAGCGGGACATAAACAACCTGTTAGTCTCTGTCTCTAACCTAGTAGTATTCTGGTGGTCTACAGCGGGACATAAACAACCTGTTAGTCTCTAACCTAGTAGTATTCTGGTGGTCTACAGCGGGACATAAACAACCTGTTAGTCTCTGTCTCTAACCTAGTAGTATTCTGGTGGTCTACAGCGGGACATAAACAACCTGTTAGTCTCTAACCTAGTAGTATTCTGGTGGTCTACAGCGGGACATAAACAACCTGTTAGTCTCTAACCTAGTAGTATTCTGGTGGTCTACAGCGGGACATAAACAACCTGTTAGTCTCTGTCTCTAACGACTGGTGGTCTACAGCGGGACATAAACAACCTGTTAGTCTCTAACCTAGTAGTATTCTGGTGGTCTACAGCGGGACATAAACAACCTGTTAGTCTCTAACCTAGTAGAATTCTGGTGGTCTACAGCAGGACATAAACAAACTGTTAGTCTCTAACCTAGTAGTATTCTGGTGGTCTACAGCGGGACATAAACAACCTGTTAGTCTCTAACCTAGTAGTATTATGGTGGTCTACAGCGGGACATAAACAACCTGTTAGTCTCTAACCTAGTAGTATTCTGGTGGTCTACAGCGGGACATAAACAACCTGTTGTAGTCTCTAACCTAGTAGTATTCTGGTGGTCTACAGCGGGACATAAACAACCTGTTAGTCTTGTCTCTAACCTAGTAGTATTCTGGTGGTCTACAGCGGGACATAAACAACCTGTTAGTCTCTAACCTAGTAGTATTCTGGTGGTCTACAGCGGGACATAAACAACCTGTTATCCTGTCTCTAACCTAGTAGTATTCTGGTGGTCTACAGCGGGACATAAACAACCTCTTAGGTCTCTAAGCTAGTAGTATTCTGGTGGTCTACAGCAGGACATAAACAACCTGTTAGTCTCTAACCTAGTAGTATTCTGGTGGTCTACAGCGGGACATAAACAACCTGTTAGTCTCTGTCTCTAACCTAGTAGTATTCTGGTGGTCTACAGCGGGACATAAACAACCTGTTAGTCTCTAACCTAGTAGTATTCTGGTGGTCTACAGCGGGACATAAACAACCTGTTAGTTTGTCTCTAACCTAGTAGTATTCTGGTGGTCTACAGCGGGACATAAACAACCTGTTAGTCTCTAACCTAGTAGTATTCTGGTGGTCTACAGCGGGACATAAACAACCTGTTAGTCTCTGTCTCTAACCTAGTAGTATTCTGGTGGTCTACAGCGGGACATAAACAACCTGTTAGTCTCTAACCTAGTAGTATTCTGGTGGTCTACAGCGGGACATAAACAACCTGTTAGTCTCTAACCTAGTAGTATTCTGGTGGTCTACAGCGGGACATAAACAACCTGTTAGTCTCGTCTCTAACCTAGTAGTATTCTGGTGGTCTACAGCGGGACATAAACAACCTGTTAGTCTCTAACCTAGTAGTATTCTGGTGGTCTACAGCGGGACATAAACAACCTGTTAGTCTCTGTCTCTAACCTAGTAGTATTCTGGTGGTCTACAGCGGGACATAAACAACCTGTTAGTCTGTCTCTAACCTAGTAGTATTCTGGTGGTCTACAGCGGGACATAAACAACCTGTTAGTCTCTAACCTAGTAGTATTCTGGTGGTCTACAGCAGGACATAAACAACCTGTTGCTGTCTCTAACCTAGTAGTATTCTGGTGGTCTACAGCAGGACATAAACAACCTGTTAGTCTCTAACCTAGTAGTATTCTGGTGGTCTACAGCGGGACATAAACAACCTGTTAGGTCTCTAAGCTAGTAGTATTCTGGTGGTCTACAGCAGGACATAAACAACCTGTTAGTCTCTAACCTAGTAGTATTCTGGTGGTCTACAGCGGGACATAAACAACCTGTTAGTCTCGTCTCTAACCTAGTAGTATTCTGGTGGTCTACAGCGGGACATAAACAACCTGTTAGCTGTCTCTAACCTAGTAGTATTCTGGTGGTCTACAGCGGGACATAAACAACCTGTTAGTCTCTAACCTAGTAGTATTCTGGTGGTCTACAGCGGGACATAAACAACCTGTTAGTCTCTGTCTCTAACCTAGTAGTATTCTGGTGGTCTACAGCGGGACATAAACAACCTGTTAGTCTCTAACCTAGTAGTATTCTGGTGGTCTACAGCGGGACATAAACAACCTGTTAGTCTCTAACCTAGTAGTATTCTGGTGGTCTACAGCGGGACATAAACAACCTGTTAGTCTCTGTCTCTAACCTAGTAGTATTCTGGTGGTCTACAGCGGGACATAAACAACCTGTTAGTCTCTGTCTCTAAGCTAGTAGTATTCTGGTGGTCTACAGCAGGACATAAACAACCTGTTAGTCTCGTCTCTAACCTAGTAGTATTCTGGTGGTCTACAGCGGGACATAAACAACCTGTTAGTCTCTGTCTCTAACCTAGTAGTATTCTGGTGGTCTACAGCAGGACATAAACAACCTGTTAGCGTCTCTAACCTAGTAGTATTCTGGTGGTCTACAGCGGGACATAAACAACCTGTTAGCTCGTCTCTAACCTAGTAGTATTCTGGTGGTCTACAGCGGGACATAAACAACCTGTTATGTCTCTAACCTAGTAGTATTCTGGTGGTCTACAGCGGGACATAAACAACCTGTTAGTCTCTGTCTCTAACCTAGTAGTATTCTGGTGGTCTACAGCGGGACATAAACAACCTGTTAGTCTCTAACCTAGTAGTATTCTGGTGGTCTACAGCGGGACATAAACAACCTGTTAGTCTCTGTCTCTAACCTAGTAGAATTCTGGTGGTCTACAGCGGGACATAAACAACCTGTTAGTCTCTAACCTAGTAGTATTCTGGTGGTCTACAGCGGGACATAAACAACCTGTTAGTCTCTAACCTAGTAGTATTCTGGTGGTCTACAGCAGGACATAAACAACCTGTTATCGTCTCTAACCTAGTAGTATTATGGTGGTCTACAGCGGGACATAAACAACCTGTTAGTCTCTAACCTAGTAGTATTCTGGTGGTCTACAGCGGGACATAAACAACCTGTTAGTCTCTAACCTAGTAGTATTCTGGTGGTCTACAGCAGGACATAAACAACCTGTTAGTCTCGAACCTAGTAGTATTCTGGTGGTCTCCAGAGGGACATAAACAAAATGTTAGTCTCTGTCTCTAACCTAGTAGTATTCTGGTGGTCTACAGCGGGACATAAACAACCTGTTAGTCTCGTCTCTAAGCTAGTAGTATTATGGTGGTCTACAGCAGGACAAAAACAACCTGTTAGTCTCTAACCTAGTAGTATTCTGGTGGTCTACAGCGGGACATAAACAACCTGTTAGTCTCTGTCTCTAACCTAGTAGTATTCTGGTGGTCTACAGCGGGACATAAAACAACCTGTTAGTCTCTAACCTAGTAGTATTCTAGTGGTCTACAGCGGGACATAAACAACCTGTTAGTCTCTAACCTAGTAGTATTCTGGTGGTCTACAGCGGGACATAAACAGAATGTTAGTCTCTGTCTCTAACCTAGTAGTATTCTGGTGATCTACAGCAGCACATAAACAACCTGTTAGTCTCTAACCTAGGAGTATTCTGGTGGTCTACAGCAGGACATAAACAACCTGTTAGTCTCTGTCTCTAACCTAGTAGTATTCTGGTTGTCTACAGCGGGACATAAACAACCTGTTAGTCTCTAACCTAGTAGCATTCTGGTGGTCTACAGCGGGACATAAACAACCTGTTAGTCTCTGTCTCTAACCTAGTAGTATTCTGGTGGTCTACAGCGGGACATAAACAACCTGTTAGTCTCTAACCTAGTAGTATTCTGGTGGTCTACAGCGGGACATAAACAACCTGTTAGTCTCTAACCTAGTAGTATTCTGGTGGTCTACAGCGGGACATAAACAACCTGTTAGTCTCAGTCTCTAACCTAGTAGTATTCTGGTGGTCTACAGCAGGACATAAACAACCTGTTGTAGTCTCTAACCTAGTAGTATTCTGGTGGTCTACAGCGGGACATAAACAACCTGTTAGTCTCTAACCTAGTAGTATTCTGGTGGTCTACAGCGGGACATATACAACCTGTTCGTCTCTAACCTAGTAGTATTCTGGTGGTCTACAGCGGGACATAAACAACCTGTTAGTCTCTAACCTAGTAGTATTCTGGTGGTCTACAGCAGGACATAAACAACCTGTTAGTCTCTAAGCTAGTAGTATTCTGGTGGTCTACAGCGGGACATAAACAACCTGTTAGTAGTCTCTAACCTAGTAGTATTCTGGTGGTCTACAGCAGGACATAAACAACCTGTTATCGTCTCTAACCTAGTAGTATTCTGGTGGTCTACAGCGGGACATAAACAACCTGTTAGTCTCTGTCTCTAACCTAGTAGTATTCTGGTGGTCTACAGCGGGACATAAACAACCTGTTAGTCTCTAACCTAGTAGTATTCTGGTGGTCTACAGCGGGACATAAACAACCTGTTAGTTGTCTCTAACCTAGTAGTATTCTGGTGGTCTACAGCGGGACATAAACAACCTGTTACGTCTCTAACCTAGTAGTATTCTGGTGGTCTACAGCAGGACATAAACAACCTGTTAGTCTCTGTCTCTAACCTAGTAGTATTCTGGTGGTCTACAGCGGGACATAAACAACCTGTTAGTCTCTAACCTAGTAGTATTCTGGTGGTCTACAGCGGGACAAAAACAACCTGTTAGTCTCTAACCTAGTAGTATTCTGGTGGTCTACAGCAGGACATAAACAACCTGTTAGTCTCTAACCTAGTAGTATTCTGGTGGTCTACAGCGGGACATAAACAACCTGTTAGTCTCTGTCTCTAAGCTAGTAGTATTCTGGTGGTCTACAGCAGGACATAAACAACATGTTAGTCTCTAACCTAGTAGAATTCTGGTGGTCTACAGCAGGACATAAACAACCTGTTAGTCTCTAACCTAGTAGTATTCTGGTGGTCTACAGCGGGACATAAACAACCTGTTAGTCTCTAACCTAGTAGTATTCTGGTGGTCTACAGGGGGACATAAACAACCTGTTAGTCTCTAAACTAGTAGTATTCGGGTGGTCTACAGCAGGACATAAACAACCTGTTAGTCTCTGTCTCTAACCTAGTAATATTCTGGTGGTCTACAGCGGGACATAAACAACCTGTTAGTCTCTAAGCTAGTAGTATTCTGGTGGTCTACAGCGGGACAAAAACAACCTGTTAGTCTCGAACCTAGTAGTATTCTGGTGGTCTACAGCAGGACATAAACAACCTGTTAGTCTCTGTCTCTAACCTAGTAGTATTCTGGTGGTCTACAGCGGGACATAAAACAACCTGTTAGTCTCTAACCTAGTAGTATTCTGGTGGTCTACAGCGGGACATAAACAACCTGTTAGTCTCTGTCTCTAACCTAGTAGTATTCTGGTGGTCTAGAGCGGGACATAAACAACCTGTTAGTCTCTGTCTCTAACCTAGTAGTATTCTGGTGGTCTACAGCGGGACATAAACAACCTGTTAGTCTCTAACCTAGTAGTATTCTGGTGGTCTACAGCGGGACATAAACAACCTGTTAGTCTCTGTCTCTAACCTAGTAGTATTCTGGTGGTCTACAGCGGGACATAAACAACCTGTTAGTCTCTGTCTCTAACCTAGTAGTATTCTGGTGGTCTACAGCAGGACATAAACAACCTGTTAGTCTCTGTCTCTAACCTAGTAGTATTCTGATGGTCTACAGCAGGACATAAACAACCTGTTAGTCTCTAACCTAGTAGTATTCTGGTAGTCTACAGCGGGACATAAACAACCTGTTAGTCTCTGTCTCTAACCTCAGAGGTTAATTTACATAGCGGCTGGGCTGTAGTGGGACTGGGCAGGGGGGAACGGTTAGGGTCAGAGGTTAACTTACATAGCGGCTGGGCTGTAGTGGGACTGGGCAGGGGGGAACGGTTAGGGTCAGAGGTTAACTTACATAGCGGCTGGGCTGTAGTGGGACTGGGCAGGGGGGAACGGTTAGGGTCAGAGGTTAACTTACATAGCGGCTGGGCTGTAGCGGGACTGGGCAGGGGGGGAACGGTTAGGGTCAGAGGTTAACTTACATAGCGGCTGGGCTGTAGCGGGACTGGGCAGGGGGAACGGTTAGGGTCAGAGGTTAACTTACATAGCGGCTGGGCTGTAGCGGGACTGGGCAGGGGGTGAACGGTTAGGGTCAGAGGTTAACTTACATAGCGGCTGGGCTGTAGCGGGACTGGGCAGGGGGGAACGGTTAGGGTCAGAGGTTAACTTACATAGCGGCTGGGCTGTAGCGGGACTGGGCAGGGGGGAACGGTTAGGGTCAGAGGTTAACTTACATAGCGGCTGGGAGGTAGTGGGACTGGGCAGGGGGGAACGGTTAGGGTCAGAGGTTAACTTACATAGCGGCTGGGCGGTAGTGGGACTGGGCAGGGGGGAACGGTTAGGGTCAGAGGTTAACTTACCTAGCGGCTGGGCGGTAGTGGGACTGGGCGTTAGGGTCAGAGGTTAACTTACATAGCGGCTGGGCTGTAGTGGGACTGGGCAGGGGGGAACGGTTAGGGTCAGAGGTTAACTTACATAGCGGCTGGGCTGTAGTGGGACTGGGCAGGGGGGGAACGGTTAGGGTCAGAGGTTAACTTACATAGCGGCTGGGCTGCAGTGGGACTGGGCAGGGGGGGAACGGTTAGGGTCAGAGGTTAACTTACATAGCGGCTGGGCTGTAGTGGGACTGGGCAGGGGAAAGTCCTCAGTGAAGTTGACGTTACACATGTCAGTACTGCAGCAGCAGAAGTGATACGTCCCATTCTGGATCTGAGGAGGCAGGTTGGTTACCACGCAACGGTCGTCCCGACACTCCTGCTGGTCGCCAAGGTGAGTCCAACAACCTGGAGGTGACAGGAGGGAGGGAAGATGAAGTGCTGGGGAGAAAGAGAGGCAGTATTTCTGGGCTTCAGCGGACCTTGCTGATCCAGCAGGTAGATGTCCACTACCAGTCAAAAATCTGGACAAACCTACTTATTCAAGGGGTTTTCTTTATTTTTACTATTTTCTACATTGTAGACTAGTACTGAAGACAGAACTATGAAATAACACATATAGAATCATGTTGTAACCAAAAAAAGTGTTAAACAAATCAAAATATATGTTATATTTTAGATTCTTTCAAGTAGCCACCCTTTGCCTTGATGACAGCTTTGCACACTTGGCATTCTCTCAACCAGCTTCATGAGGAATGCTTTTCCAAGAGTCTTGAAGGAGTTCCCACATATGCTGAGCACTTGTCGGCTGCTTTTCCTTCACTCTACGGTTCAACTCATCCCAAACCATCTCAATTGGGTTGAGGTCAGTTGATTGTGGAGGCCAGGTCATCTGATGCATCACTCTCCTTCTTGGTCAAATAGCCCTTACACAGCCTGGAGGTGTGTTGGGTCATTGTCCTGTTGAAAAACAAATGATAGTCCCACTAAGCCCAAACCAGATGGGATGGCGTATTGCTGCAGAAAGCTGTGGTAGCCATGCTACCAATGTCACCAGCAAAGCACCATCACACCACCTCCTCCATGCTTCACAGTGGGAACTGCACATGCGGAGATCATCCGTTCACCTACTCTGCATCTCACAAAGACCAAAAGAATTGAACCAAAAATCTAATTTGGACTCACCAGACCAAAGGACAGATTTCCACCGGTCTAATGTCGGTTGCTCGTGTTTCTTGGCCAAAGCAAGTCACTTCTTCTTATTGGTGTCCATTAGTAGTGGTTTCTTTACGGCAATTCAACAGTTAATTGAAATGCATTCCAGGTGACTACCTCATGAAGCTGGTTGAGAGAATGCCAAGAGTGTGCAAAGCTGTCATCAAGGCAAAGGGTGGCTATTTGAAAAATCTAAAATATATTTTAATTTGTTTAACACTTTTTTGGTTACTACATGATTCCATATGTGTTAGTTCGTAGTTTTGATGTCTTCACTATTATTCTACAATGTAGAAAATAGTAAAAATAAAGAAAAACCCTTGAATGAGTAGGTGTTCTAAAACGTTTGACCGGTAGTGTATATATATATATATATATCTGTAGTGTATGTTAATCAGAGTAGCAGCAGCTATATACAGGGTCAGTAGATGCAGTATGTATAGGGACCAGGGGACTATATACAGGGTCAGTAGATACAGTATGTATAGGGGTCAGGGGACTATATACAGGGTCAGTAGATACAGTATGTATAGGGGTCAGGGGACTATATACAGGGTCAGGGGACTATATACAGGGTCAGTAGATACAGTATGTATAGGGGTCAGGGGACTATATACAGGGTCAGTAGATACAGTATGTATAGGGACCAGGGGACTATATACAGGGTCAGTAGATACAGTATGTATAGGGACCAGGGGACTATATACAGGGTCAGTAGATACAGTATGTATAGGGGTCAGGGGACTATATACAGGGTCAGTAGATACAGTATGTATAGGGACCAGGGGACTATATACAGGGTCAGTAGATACAGTATGTATAGGGACCAGGGGACTATATACAGGGTCAGTAGATACAGTATGTATAGGGACCAGGGGACTATATACAGGGTCAGTAGATAAAGTATGTATAGGGGTCAGGGGACTATATACAGGGTCAGTAGATACAGTATGTATAGGGGTCAGGGGACTATATACAGGGTCAGTAGATACAGTATGTATAGGGGTCAGGGGACTATATACAGGGTCAGTAGATACAGTATGTATAGGGGGAAGGGGACTAGTTATTTTAGGGTGAGGAGCCAGGGTTAGGAGCTAGGGACAGGGTTAGGAGCTAGGGACAGGGTTAGGAGCTAGGGTGAGGAGCTAGGGTTAGGAGCCAGGGTGAGGAGCCAGGGTTAGGAGCTAGGGTTAGGAGCTAGGGTTAGGGGCTAGGGTTAGGGGCTAGGGTTAGGAGCTAGGGTTAGGAGCTAGGGTTAGGAGCTAGGGTGAGTGTTTATGGAAAATAGTGAATTGTGTCCCTCCACAAGGTTCGCTGTACCAGACCGTGTGTGGTGCTGTCACCTTGTTTGACCAGCCTGACATCTCCAGGAGGACTCTTCTCCCAGAGGCCGAAGCAGTGAGATCCTTTAGAGCAGTGGATAGTGGTGTTCTCAGGAGAAACCCGTCCCTCTCCCATCGCCACGCGCTCCATCTCCCACTGCTGCTCAGTGAAGGCACATTCCCTCTCCTTCTGCTGGTCAGCTAAGAGGGGAGGAAGACCAGTGGTCATTCTACATTCAGCAAACAGAGATGGCTCTCAAGAAACACCAGACAGTGTGCAATCAGACAACTACAGCCTCCCCACTACAGCCTCCCCACTACAGCCTCCCAACTACAGCCTCCCAACTACAGCCTCCCAACTACAGCCTCCCCCTGACCTCCCCCCTACAGCCTCCCCACTACAGCCTCCCCCTGACCTCCCCCCACAGCCTCCCCACTACAGCCTCCCCACTACAGTCTCCCTTCTAAAGCCTCCCCCCTACAGCCTCTCCACTACAGCCTCTCCACTACAGTCTCCACCCTACAGCCTCTCCACTACAGTCTCCCCCCTACAGCCTCCCCCTACAGCCTCACCCCTACCTCCCCACTACAGCCTCCCCCTGACCTCCCCCTACCACCAACCCATCTCTTCTCTAATCAGACCCCTACAGCCTCCACTCTACAGCCTCCCCCTGACCTCCCCCAGCCTCCCCACTACAGCCCCCCCCTACAGCCTCACTACAGCCTCCCCACTACAGCCTCCCCCAACTCCCCACTACAGCCTCCCCCTACAGCCTCCCCACTACAGCCTCCCCACTACAGCCTCCCCCAAACTCCCCACTACAGCCTCCCCCTGACCTCCCCCTACCACCAACCCATCTCTTCTCTAATCAGACCCCTACAGCCTCCCCCATACAGCCTCCCCCCTACAGCCTCCCCACTACAGCCTCTTCCAAACTCCCCACTACAGCCTCCCCCTACAGCCTCCCCCCAACAGCCTCCCCCCATACAGCCTCCCCCCATACAGCCTCCCCCTACCACCAACCCATCTCTTCTCTAATCAGACCCCTACAGCCTCCCCCATACAGCCTCCCCCTACAGTCTCCCCCTACCACCAACCCATCTCTTCTCTAATCAGACCCCCTACAGCCTCCCCCCTACAGCCTCCCCCTACAGCCCTCCCCCCTACCACCAACCCATCTCTTCTCTAATCAGACCCCATACAGCCTCCCCCCTACAGCCTCCCCCTACCTGCCCCTACAACCTCCCCCCTACAGCCTCCCCACTACAGCCTCCCCCTACAGCCTCCCCCCTACAGCCTCCTCCCTACAGTCTCCCCCCTACCACCAACCCATCTCTTCTCTAATCAGACCCCTACAGCCTCCCCCATACAGCCTCCCCCTACAGCCTCCCCACTACAGCCTCTCCCAAACTCCCCACTACAGCCTCCCCCTACAGCCTCCCCCTACAGCCTCCCCCTACCACCAACCCATCTCTTCTCTAATCAGACTCCTACAGCCTCCCCCATACAGCCTCCCCATACAGCCTCCCCCATACAGCCTCCCCCATACAGCCTCCCCTGACCTCCCCCTACCACCAACCCATCTCTTCTCTAATCAGACCCCTACAGCCTCCCCCATACAGCCTCCCCCCTACAGTCTCCCCCTACCACCAACCCATCTCTTCTCTAATCAGACCCCCTACAGCCTCCCCCCTACAGCCTCCCCTACCACCAACCCATCTCTTCTCTAATCAGACCCCATACAGCCTCCCCCTACAGCCTCCCCCTACCTGCCCCTACAACCTCCCCCCTACAGCCTCCCCACTACAGCCTCCCCCCTACAGCCTCCCCCTACAGCCTCCTCCCTACAGTCTCCCCCCTACCACCAACCCATCTCTTCTCTAATCAGACCCCTACAGCCTCCCCCATACAGCCTCCCCCCTACAGCCTCCCCACTACAGCCTCTCCCAAACTCCCCACTACAGCCTCCCCCCTACAGCCTCCCCCTGACCTCCCCCTACCACCAACCCATCTCTTCTCTAATCAGACTCCTACAGCCTCCCCCATACAGCCTCCCCCCATACAGCCTCCCCCCATACAGCCTCCCCCATACAGCCTCCCCTACCACCAACCCATCTCTTCTCTAATCAGACCCCTACAGCCTCCCCCCTACAGCCTCCCCCTACAGTCTCCCCCTACCACCAACCCATCTCTTCTCTAATCAGACCCCTACAGCCTCCCCCAGACTCCCCACTACAGACTCCCTACAGCCTCCCCACTACAGCCTCCTCCCCACTACAGCCTCCTCCCCACTACAGCCTCCTCCCCACTACAGCCTCCCCCCTACCACCAACCCACCAGGTGTTGAACCTGAAAACTGAACACAGAGTCCTCATCTCCATGTAGAGAGCTGAGATAGAGGAACACAAGCAATTAACTAATTACTACATTAACCCTGTCTGTCTGTCTGAGATAGAGGAACACAAGCAATTAACTAACGGCCAGTCTGTCTGTCTGTCTGTCTGTCTGTCTGTCTGTCTGTCTCAGCCCTCCACTCCAAGGTCAAGCTGGTCTGGTCCATGTGGGCATTGGCTCCCTGCCAGAAAGACTGGCACTATAATCTCTCCTACTGATAACCAGTCAACCCTGGTCTACTGGTCTACTGTATTCCAGACCCGCTACTACATTAACCCTGGTCTACTGTATTCCAGACCCACTACTACATTAACCCTGGTCCACTGTATTCCAGACCCACTACTACATTAACCCTGGTCCACTGTATTCCAGACCCACTACTACATTAACCCTGGTCTACTGTATTCCAGACCCACTACTACATTAACCCTGGTCTACTGTAATCCAGACCCACTACTACATTAACCCTGGTCTACTGTAATCCAGACCCACTACTACATTAACCCTGGTCTACTGTATTCCAGACCCACCACTACATTAACCCTGGTCTACTGTATTCCAGACCCACTACTACATTAACCCTGGTCTACTGGTCTACTGTATTCCAGACCCACTACTACATTAACCCTGGTCTACTGTATTCCAGACCCACAACTACATTAACCCTGGTCTACTGTATTCCAGACCCACTACTACATTAACCCTGGTCTACTGTATTCCAGACCCACCACTACATTAACCCTGGTCTACTGTATTCCAGACCCACCACGACATTAACCCTGGTCTACTGTATTCCAGCCCCACTACTACATTAACCCTGGTCTACTGTATTCCAGACCCACTACTACATTAACCCTGGTCTACTGTATTCCAGCCCCACTACTACATTAACCCTGGTCTACTGTATTCCAGACCCACTACTACATTAACCCTGGTCTACAGGGTTAGAGACAGGGTTAGAGACTGGGTTAGAGACAGGGTCAGGGTTAGAGACAGGGTCAGGGTTAGAGACAGGGTCAGGGTTAGAGACAGGGTCAGAGACAGGGTTAGAGACAGGGTTAGGGTTAGAGACAGGGTCAGAGACAGGGTCAGAGACAGGGTCAGGGTTAGAGACAGGGTCAGGGTTAGAGACAGGGTCAGGGTTAGAGACAGGGTCAGAGACAGGGTTAGAGACAGGGTTGGGGTTAGAGACAGGGTCAGAGACAGGGTCAGGGTTAGAGACAGGGTCAGGGTTAGAGACAGGGTCAGGGTTAGAGACAGGGTCAGAGACAGGGTTAGAGACAGGGTTAGGGTTAGAGACAGGGTCAGAGACAGGGTTAGAGACAGGGCCAGGGTTAGAGACAGGGCCAGGGTTAGAGACAGGGTCATGGTTAGAGACAGGGTCATGGTTAGAGACAGGGTCATGGTTAGAGACAGGGTCAGGGTTAGAGACAAGGTCAGGGTTAGAGACAGGGTTAGAGACAGGGTTACGGTTAGAGACAAGGTCAGGGTTAGAGACAAGGTCAGGGTTAGAGACAGGGTTAGGGTTAGAGACAGGGTTAGAGACAGGGTTAGAGACAGGGTTAGAGACAGGGTCAGAGACAGGGTTAGAGACAGGGTCAGGGTTAGAGACAGGGTTAGGGTTAGAGACAGGGTTAGAGACAGGGTTAGGGTTAGAGACAGGGTTAGAGACAGGGTCAGGGTTAGAGACAGGGTTAGAGACAGGGTCAGGGTTAGAGACAGGGTTAGGGTTAGAGACAGGGTTAGAGACAGGGTCAGAGACAGGGTTAGAGACAGGGTCAGAGACAGGGTTAGGGTTAGAGACAGGGTTAGAGACAGGGTCAGGGTTAGAGACAGGGTTAGGGACAGAGTCAGGCTTAGAGACAGGGTTAGAGACAGGGTTAGGGTTAGAGACAGAGTCAGAGACAGGGTCAGAGACAGGGTTAGAGGCAGGGTTAGAGGCAGGGTCAGGGTTAGAGACAGGGTTAGAGACAGAGACAGGGTCAGAGACAGGGTCAGGGTTAGAGACAGGGTTAGAGACAGGGACAGGGTCAGAGACAGGGTCAGAGACAGGGTTAGAGACAGGGTCAGGGTTGGAGACAGGGTTAGAGACAGGGTCAGGGTTAGAGACAGGGTCAGAGACAGGGTCAGGGTTAGAGACAGGGTTAGAGACAGGGTCAGGGTTAGAGACAGGGTCTGAGTGAGGGGAGTGTTCCTCTATGGGTCAGGATGTTCATTGGACCAGAGCAGCGGTGTGTTTACCCATGGCCCAGTTATTTGCTAATCTCCCCCCCTCCCCCATCGCTCCCCCGTCCCCCTCCTCACCCCGGCTTCACCAGCGAAAAACAACAACAGCCTGGTTTCTGTTTTCTTTCTCCCTCGCTCAGAGATGGACGTCCTGTGTTCTACAGTCAGAAGGAACCAGCGCTCAGCCAGACTCTCCTCTCGCTGCTCTCCTCTACAAGTCTCCACACTAGAAATTCATATTATGGACCCCTGAAATGTCCTACTGGAAATACATATTATAGACCCCTGAAATGTCCTACTGGAAATACATATTATAGACCCCTGAAATGTCCTACTGGAAATACATATTATAGACCCCTGAAATGTCCTACTGGAAATATATCCCATTATGGACCCCTGAAATGTCCTACTTGAAATACATATTATAGACCCCTGAAATGTCCTACTGGAAATACATCCCATTATAGACCCCTGAAATGTCCTACTTGAAATACATATTATAGACCCCTGAAATGTCCTACTGGAAATATATCCCATTATGGACCCCTGAAATGTCCTACTGGAAATACATCCCATTACAGACCCCTGAAATGTCCTACTGGAAATATATCCCATTATGGACCCCTGAAATGTCCTACTGGAAATACATCCCATTATGGACCCCTGAAATGTCCTACTGGAAATACATCCCATTATGGACCCCTGAAATGACCTACTGGAAATATATCCCATTATAGACCCCTGAAATGTCCTACTGGAAATACATCATATTGGTGGGGCATAATGGCAGGGGAGAGGGGGAGAAGGGTAGGGGAGAGGGGGAGAGGGGCATAATGGTAGAGGAGAGGGGGATAATGGTAGGGGAGAGGGGGATAATGGTAGGGGAGAGGGGGAGAGGGGGATAATGGTAGGGGAGAGGGGGATAATGGTAGGGGAGAGGGGAGAGGGGAGAGGTAATGGTTTATGTTGAAGAAGGGCTGGGGGTGTTTAATCTGTCCCTCTCCATCTGCTCTGCTCTCTCTAGGGTCTGTCTGGGTTCAGGCTGTCCTGCAGACACGATAATCCTCCTGATTAAAGCCAGTATCAACCTAAACCAGACTGAGCCTCAGGGAAAACTGGGATCCTTCACGTTAAGAAAAATCCCCAACCAAAAAAAATTAAAGAAAAAAAGATGCATTAAGTAAATAGCACAGTGGGTCAATCTGGGCACCAACTAAGAGGCTCCACTTCCCTGCTGTTTTGGTGCCCCGACTGCCATGGCGTCTCTAACCCCGAGTCTCTAGCCCCGACCGCCACGGCGTCTCTAGCCCCGACCGCCACGGCGTCTCTAGCCCCGACCGCCACGGCGTCTCTAGCCCCGACCGCCACGGCGTCTCTAACCCCGACTGCCAGGCAGACCATCAGAACTGTACACTATCTATCAGTACAGGCAGGTTGGCCAGCAGGCAGGTCGGCCAGCAGGCAGACCGTCAGAACTGTACACTATCTATCAGTACAGGCAGGTCGGCCAGCAGGCAGACCGTCAGAACTGTACACTATCTATCAGTACAGGCAGGTCGGCCAGCAGGCAGGTCGGCCAGCAGGCAGACCGTCAGAACTGTACACTATCTATCAGTACAGGCAGAATGTTGACTCAACCAATCACAGCTCATCTTTCTCCGTCTCTCTCTCTCTCCCTCTTGGTCCCTCTCGCTCCCTCTCCGAGTAGTTCTTCATCATGTAACCTGCTGAGGGAGTAGCTCCGTCTCTCTCCCTCTCTCTCGCTCCCTCTCCGAGTAGTTTTTCATCAAGTAACCTGCTGAGAGAGTAGCTCCGTCTCTCTCTCTCTCCCTCTCGGTCCCTCTCTCTCCCTCTCCGAGTAGTTCTTCATCATGTAACCTGCTGAGGGAGTATCTCTCTTCCAGGACTCTACAAACAGTCACCAATTCATTTGATTTCCAGTCAGGCTAATTTTACTACTAGACCACGAAGACAGAATATGTATGATAACAGACTAGGGGACAGGGTAGGACAGGGTGGAGACAGAATATGTATGGTAACAGACTAGGGGACAGGGTAGGACAGGGTTGGACAGTGGAGACAGACAGGGTACGGTAGCGTAGAGACAGACAGGGTACGGTAGTGTAGAGACAGACAGGGAACGGTAGTGTAGAGACAGAGAGGGAACGGTAGTGTAGAGACAGACAGGGAACGGTAGTGTAGAGACAGACAGGGTACGGTAGTGTAGAGACAGACAGGGTACGGTAGTGTAGAGACAGACAGGGTACGGTAGTGTAGAGACAGACAGGGTACGGTAGTGTAGAGACAGACAGGGTACGGTATTGTAGAGACAGACAGGGTACGGTAGTGTAGACAGACAGGGTACGGTAGTGGAGAGACAGACATGGTACGGTAGTGGAGAGACAGACAGGGTACGGTAGTGGAGGGTACGGTAGTGGAGAGACAGACAGGGTACGGTAGTGGAGAGACAGACAGGGTACGGTAGTGGAGAGACAGACAGGGTACGGTAGTGTAGTGTAGACAGACAGGGTACGGTAGTGTAGTGTAGACAGACAGGGTACGGTAGTGTAGAGACAGACAGGGTACGGTAGTGTAGAGACAGACAGGGTACGGTAGTGGAGAGACAGACAGGGTACGGTAGTGGAGAGACAGACAGGGTACGGTAGTGTAGAGACAGACAGGGTACGGTAGTGTAGAGACAGACAGGGTACGGTGGTGTAGAGACAGACAGGGTACGGTAGTGTAGAGACAGACAGGGTACGGTAGTGTAGAGACAGACAGGGTACGGTAGTGTAGAGACAGACAGGGTACGGTAGTGGAGACAGACAGGGTACGGTAGTGGAGACAGACAGGGTACGGTAGTGGAGAGAGACTGGGTACGGTAGTGGAGAGACAGACAGGGTACGGTAGTGCAGAGACAGACAGGGTACGGTAGTGTAGAGACAGACAGGGTACGGTAGTGTAGAGACAGACAGGGTACGGTAGTGTAGAGACAGACAGGGTACGGTAGTGGAGACAGACAGGGTACGGTAGTGGAGACAGACAGGGTACGGTAGTGGAGACAGACAGGGTACGGTAGGGGAGACAGACAGGGTACAGTAGTAGAGACAGACAGGGTACGGTAGTGGAGAGACAGACAGGGTACGGTAGTGTAGAGACAGACAGGGTACGGTAGTGGAGACAGACAGGGTACGGTAGTGGAGAGACAGACAGGGTACGGTAGTGTAGAGACAGACTGGGTACGGTAGTAGAGACAGACAGGGTACGGTAGTAGAGACAGACAGGGTACGGTAGTGTAGAGACAGACAGGGTACGGTTGTGGAGACAGACAGGGTACGGTAGTGGAGAGACAGGGTACAGTAGTGGAGAGACAGACAGGGCATTGTAGTGTAAAACCTGCAGAACGAGACAATGGGTGGCCCTGGAGGCACTTCAAGGTAATGTACTGTTTGGTTTACATAGTCATAGGCAAATCAGTGCAATGAAAAAACACACACACACACACACAAAAAACACAACACACACACACACACACACACACACACACACACACACACACACACACACACACACACACACACACACACACACACACACACACACACACACACACACACACACACACACACACACACTCCGCTGTCATCCTCCCACGCTTCATCAAAGAGCAGGCTAAATTACAGGACAGGAAATGGGAGGAGCAGACAGCTAGACATTCTGAGAGTTTTCCATCACCTGATCACCACTCCATTCTTAAACTAGTTTTATATTTCTCATTTCCTCTCTCGACGCTTACGCTTTCCCATCCGCTCTCTCCCTCTCGGTCTCTCTCTCGCTCTCTTTCCCATCCGCTCTCTCCCTCTCTGTCTCTCGCTCTCTTTCCCATCCGCTCTCTTCTCTCTCTCTTATCTGTCAAGGTGTTTCAGAAGCTTTCCTCTCTTATCTGTCAAGGTGTTTCAGAAGCTTTCCTCTCTTATCTGTCAAGGTGTTTCAGAAGCTTTCCTCTCTTATCTGTCAAGGTGTTTCAGAAGCTGGGCATCAACCCATTAGGAGAACACAGGGTGTCCTGTAGGTCTACAGTGTAGACACTCCTAGTATGTTTCTACAACCAACCCATTAGGAGAACACAGGGTGTCCTGTAGGTCTACAATAGCAGATTGTTACACCAGATAATAATGCAATTTAACCAAAGATGTTTTGGTTTCCGTTACTGGGATTACAGGATAGCTACTGTTTGGTGCAGTAGAGAATTTACGATCAACCTTAACTTGGCGATACTATCTTCGTTCTTGATTTGGCCAAACACGTATCGTCTAAAATGTCTGTCCAGTTGCTGAGTTTGAATTTAGAATAATTCTCAGTTAAAAACATTTATTTTTTTGCTCCATGAAGTAATCCAACAATGTGTAAACCGCCATCTTGTCTATTTAAAATCTTCTCTCATCGATCTAGACATGGGTATATTCATTACGCCAATTCTGTTGCGAAATGTTTTGTCTGTTTTAAAACCATTTTTGAAACAGAAACCGTTGACTCCAAACCCTCTTCAACATAACATAAAAGTTGTTGGTTCTTAAACGAAAAGGTGAAGTTCATTTTAACTGTATGGATTCCACGTGTTGCAATTACAATCTGAACAGTCTGCGAAGTGTTTGGCACAAGCTGCACAACTATAAATGATAGATTATAACTACGCTCCAAAGTGGAAGGAAGTCTGCAGGGTTCCTTCCAGCTTCTTACATTTAAGTCATTTAGCAGATGATTTCCGTTTAAGAACAAAACTGAACTCAACAGCGTTTGAAGTAAATGGTTTCTGCTGCAAATCGTTTTGCAACAGAATCTACATAATGAATACACCCCCAGGTGAGTGTTATTATGACATGCGGCACCGTTGGGGTGGACACAGCTGTCTCAAGCAAGAGACAAGATTTGAAATAGACCAGATTGTGTCGTGGAGCAAAAAAAAAAAAAAATATTGATTTATTTTAATAATGGAGAATATTCTCAAATAAAATAGACCACCTGCAACTGGACATTTTTTTTTAGAAGATATACGTTTGGCCGAATCGAGAATGAAGATTGTATCGCCAAGTTAAGGTTAGTCTAAAAGTATCTGTACTACATCAAACACAACCTATCGTGTAAACTCCCAGTAATAAAACGTATTTGTTTAATAAATCCACATGATGTGGTGTAACAACCTGTAGCTAGACAGACCAGTATAGCTGATTTGGACTGTCTGTATCCCAGCTAATAGACAAGCTTCGCCTGATAGGACTGTTGTACTAGTTAACTATCCAGAAGAGACACAACAGGTCCAACAACAACAGGTCGAAACCCTTATCTCATAGTGTTGTTTACTCACCGGTTACCGGACGGAGGACCATCACGTACAGACACGACAGCATCGTCATTTGTTTCAGCAACGCCATTGACTTCACTCTGTTGTACATTTTTGATTTAACTCCCACCCCCAAAAAACTTCACTTAACTTAATGTATTTATATGTCTTTCACGTCAGCTCAATAACTTGAACTGAAGTGTCCAGTATGGAAGAACACATTGAAAAGTAAATGATCACTGATGAGACGGCGTCAGATTGTCCTGCTAACAGCTAGCTAACACGACGGCTAACGTTAGCCAACACAACGTTAGCTGAAAATTACCTCACTAACATTAACAATACACTGGTAGCGTTACTACAGGTAGCTAACTATGTTAAAAGAAACTTGTTTGGGGGTGGAAAAACGGTCTTTTGCCTACAGAAGTCCCAACTTTGCCGTATTTCTTTTCTCCTTTTCAAGGTAACTAGCTAACGTTAGCTAGCTAGCTCCTTTGCTAATGTTAGGCAGCCTTTGATAGCTAACCTTCCTAGCTAACTAACGTTAGGTATTTATTATATACAAAAAGGTCCGTCAAATCCAAATTCCATGTTGACTATTCCCATTGCATAGGTCGTTGTCTTAACAACGTATCCATTCAGGTTTATTTGGTATATTCAGGGGGTTAGTAAATAGGTTTTAGACCCGTCGGGGTGGATAGCCGTCTCTTTCTGCATTTGGCATTGACCGCGGAGGCTCCGGGCAGGGCACCAGACAGCGAGGCTCCGGGCAGGGCGGCGGCGGGGGGAAAACGCCTGGTTGTGTCTCCACTATCAGGTTTGGTGGATGATGAACTGGAAGCTCCCTATCTGCAGACAGGGCTAACTACAACAATACATTCCTACTGGAAGCTGTTGTTCAACTGTATCGCCACCCTGTGGACATAACTCTACTCTACAGACAGCAGGTCCAGAAAAACACTTCTACTGAAATATATATATATATATATATATATATATATATATGAGTTGTCCATCCGATGGCAATATGTCTGTTGAAAGACCCGCACACAGTTACATCAACTCATGTAACAACATGCCAAAAACAATATTGGAATATGAGTCGCATTTTCCTAGTGGCTTGTTTCTGCGTTTTCTTTTTGATTTTAATGGACGATCCCATCATGATCCAGTGTTGTGATGTGTTGATGCACACAAATTAATCCATGCTTTTGTCACTTCTAGGATAGACTACTGCAATGCTCTACTTTCCGGCTACCCGGATAAAGCACTAAATAAACTTCAGTTAGTGCTAAATACGGCTGCTAGAATCCTGACTAGAACCAGAAAATTGTGGTCATATTACTCCAGTGCTAGCCTCTCTACACTGGCTGTTAAGGCAAGGGCTGATTTCAAGGTTTTACTGCTAACCTACAAAGCATGACATGGGCTTGCTCCTACCTATCTTTCCGATTTGGTCCTGCCGTACATACCTACACGTACGCTACGGTCACAAGACGCAGGCCTCCTAACTGTCCCTAGAATTTCTAAGCAAACAGCTGGAGGCAGGGCTTTCTCCTATTGAGCTCCATTTTTTTATGGAATGGTCTCCCTACCCATGTGAGAGACGCAGACTCGGTCTCAACCTTTAAGTCTTTATTGAAGACTCATCTCTTCAGTAGGTCCTATGATTGAGTGTAGTCTGGCCCAGGGGTGTGAAGGTGAACGGAAAGGCTCTGGAGCCTGGACTTGCTGTCTCTGCCTAGCCGGTTCCCCTCTCTCCACTGGGATTCTCTACCTCTAACCACATTACAGGGGCCGAGTCACTGGCTTACTGCTGCTCTTCCAAGCCGTCCCTAGGAGGGGTGCGTCACTTGAGTGGGTTGAGTCACTGACGTGGTCTTCCTGTCTGGGTTGGCGCCCCCCCTTAGGTTGTACCGTGGCGGAGATCTTTGTGGGCTATACTCGGCCTTGTCTCAGGATGGTAAGTTGGTGGTTGAAGATATCCCTCTAGTGGTGTGGGGGCTGTGCTTTGGCAAAATGGGTGGGGTTATATCCTGCCTGTTTGGCCCTGTCCGGGGGTATCATCGGATGGGGCCACAGTGTCTCCTGACCCCTCCTGTCTCAGCCTCCAGTATTTATGCTGCAGTAGTTTATGTGTCGGGGGGCTAGGGTCAGTCTGTTATATCTGGAGTATTTCTCCTGTCTTATCCGGTGTCCTGTGTGAATTTAAGTATGCTCTCTCTAGTTCTCTCTTTCCCTCTTTCTTTCTTTCTTTCTCTCTCGGAGGACCTGAGCCCTAGGACCATGCCTCAGGACTACCTGGCATGATGACTCCTTGCTGTCCCCAGTCCACCTGGCCGTGCTGACCTGTTGCACCCTCGACAACCACTGTGATTATTATTATTTCACCATGCTGGTCATTTATGAACATTTGAACATCTTGGCCATGTTTTGTTATAATCTCCACCCGGCACAGCCAGAAGAGGACTGGCCACCCCTCATAGCCTTGTTCCTCTCTAGGTTTCTTCCTAGGTTTTGGCCTTTCTAGGGAGTTTTTCCTAGCCACTGTGCTTCTACACCTGCATTGCTTGCTGTTTGGGATTTTAGGCTGGGTTTCTGTACAGCACTTTGAGATATCAGCTGATGTAAGAAGGGCTTTATAAATACATTTGATTTGTTTTAGAAAGGTGAACGGAGTTGAATAGTTGTAACGTTGTAGATGGATAGGCCGTTCTCCCCGTGTGATGTTCTTGGCCTGTAATGGGACAGCATAACATCCGGTTAGGGATGAATTCAACGGAACAACTGTTCATTACTCTACAGATTATCATCATTAGTTTCTCTGGGTCGGCTAAGTGAAAGGGAGGCATGCCGAATGGTTTCGCCCCGGTAATAATACACGGTACACGGGTACTTTGAGGACTGGCTTCACGGAGATCCACGGTAACAGACATGGGCACAATCTATTTGGAAAACAAGAGCACTACTTATAGACTGAAACCCAACAGACTTGAGTTACTGCACAAAGTCATCAGTCACCGACGTTAATCTGACATGGCATGAAGGAACGCAGCCCCACGCCAGGGCTGCGTTCAGTACGTTTTTTTTAACGTTCAATTGGAAGGAAACGGTGCTGTACATAACAACCAGTTGAAAACGGGAGGTGTTGGGGGAACGCTGTCAGCATGGCCACTGCCCTTTTAAACGTGTCACTCATTTGCAAACGTACCTCCAAAGTCTGTTCAATAATGTTTTTGGGGGAAACGTGTCGTTCATTACAAACCGTTCCGCAACGTAGCAAACGTTCAAGCCAACTGAACTCTCCCCATCTGGCCGGTGATGCGCCGTTCTAACTAGCCCGGGGACAGAGAGAGAGAAACTAAGGCGGCTTGCATAGTCTCCATAAGGGGCGTCTATCAGTCTACGGATGTTGTTGCATTATTCTGCACCAGATCTGATGAAAAGGTGCACAGCAATATCTCTGGCCACGCATCCCGTTACGAGGAAGTTGACGCGAGGCCCCGATAAACCGGGGACGGCGGAGGAGCAGCTGAGGCAGAGAGGACGTCGTGCTGGATGGTATGTAGCCTAGTAACCATATCACCATGGCGATACAGCAACAGCTTGTTCCTCCATATAGGTTATAATATATAGGTTATTATATATAGGTTATAATATATAGGTTATATAGAGGTTATAATGCACAACTGACAGCTTTATTGAGTATTATGAGGCGTTATACGCGTCTATACCTCGATTGTAAAATATAATATTAAACTAACAACTGATAAGTCAATGCCGCAACTGAGTGATTATTGGAAGACTGGAACTGCTCATGCAACGAGACCTGGGAGTGACGACTGCTAAGGAGAGGAGGTGATTATTGGAAGACTGGAACTGCTCATGCAACGAGACCTGGGAGTGACGACTGCTAAGGAGAGGAGGTGATTATTGGAAGACTGGAACTGCTCATGCAACGAGAACTGGGAGTGACGACTGCTAAGGAGAGGAGGTGATTATTTGAAGACTGGAACTGCTCATGCAACGAGAACTGGGAGTGACGACTGCTAAGGAGAGGAGGCGATTATTGAAAGACTGGAACTGCTCATGCAACGAGAACTGGGAGTGACGACTGCTAAGGAGAGGAGAGCGGACGAATGTAAGAGGGAAACTTCAGTTCAAACTTCTTTGGAAGGCTGTGTGGAGAGGTGGTGGTGGGGGAGGTGATAGTGGGCACAATGTGTAGCTACAGATCAGACTGCTGTGGAAGCTTATGTCATGTGGAATCACTTGTTAGTGTAGTCCAGGGAACAGAATGGAAGGTATGAGGTTTTATGTGATTGCACGCTGCTAAAATTGCTTAATTATTTGTTTTGGATGGTTGGTTGGTTCAACATTGTAAATCGTTGGTTTTGCTAGATAGCTAGCTAACGAGCTAACTGTATCAAACTAGCCATATGCTAACAGCAGCTAGTTAAACTAACTCGTTAGCTAGATAGATTACATTCAATTAGGCTCCATTGTTACTACATTAGGTATATAGTTCTCTCACACTAACGTTAACTAGCTTTTTATTTTTTTTATTGAACCTTTATTTAACTAGGCAAGTCAGTTAAAACCTCTCTAGGACATGTGGGACGCTAGCGTCCCACCCGCGGGACACACTATTCAACAGCCGGTGAAATAGCAGGGCGGCAAATTCAAAACAACACAAATCTCATAATTCAAATTTCTCAAACATACAACTATTATATCCCATTTTAAAGATGAACTTCTCGTTAACTTCTCTAGGGCCAGTGGGACGATTTCGTCCCACCTACGTAACAGCCAGTGGAATCCTGTGGCGCGTTATTGAAATACCTTAGAAATGCTATTACTTCAATTTATCAAACATATGACTATTTTACACCATTTTAAAGACAAGACCCGTTAATCTAACCACACTGTCCGATTTCAAAAAGGCTTTACAACGAAAGCAAAACATTAGATTATGTCAGCAGAGTACCCAGCCATAAATAATCAGACACCCATTTTTCAAGCTAGCATATAATGTCACATAAACCCAAACCACAGCTAAATGCAGCACTAACCTTTGATGATCTTCATCAGATGACAATCTTAGGACATTATGTTATACAATACATGCATGTTTTGTTCAATCAAGTTCATATTTATATCAAAAACCAGCTTTTTACATTAGCATGTGACGTTCAGAACTAGCATACCCCCCGCAAACTTCCGGTGAATTTACTAAATTACTCACGATAAACATTCACAAAAAAACATAACAATTATTTTAAGAATTATAGATACAGAACTCCCCTATGCACTCGCTATGTCCGATTTTAAAATAGCTTTTCGGTGAAAGCACATTTTGCAATATTCTCAGTAGATAGCCCGGCATCACAGGGCTAGCTATTTAGACACCCACCAAGTTAGCACTCACCAAAATCAGATTTACTATAAGAAAAATGTTATTACCTTTGCTGTCTTCGTCAGAATGCACTCCCAGGACTTCTACTTCATTAACAAATGTTGGTTTGGTTCAAAATAATCCATAGTTATGTTCAAATATCCTCTGTTTTGTTCGTGCGTTCAAGACACTATCCGAATAGTAAAGAAGGGTGACGCGCACAACGCATTTCGTGACAAAAAAATTCTAAATATTCCATTACCGTACTTCGAAGCATGTCAACCGCTGTTTAAAATCAATTTTTATGCCATTTTTCTCGTAAAAAAGCGATAATATTCCGACCGGGAATCTGTGTTTAGGTTCAAAGACGAAAGAAAATAAAAACATGGGGTCAAATCAAATCAAATCAAATTTATTTTTATATAGCCCTTCGTACATCAGCTGATATTCTCAAAGTGCTGTACAGAAACCCAGCCTAAAACCCCAAACAGCAAGCAAAGCATGTGAAAGAAGCACGGTGGCTAGGAAAAACTCCCTAGGAAAAACTCCCTAGAAAGGCCAAAAACCTAGGAAGAAACCTAGAGAGGAACCAGGCTATGAGGGGTGGCCAGTCCTCTTCTGGCTGTGCAGGGTGGATATTATAACAGAACATGGTCAAAATGTTAAAATGTTCATAAATGACCAGCATGGTCAAATAATAATAATCATAGTAGTTGTCGAGGGTGCAACAAGCACGTCCGGTGAACAGGTCAGGGTTCCATAGCCGCAGGCAGAACAGTTGAAACTGGAGCAGCAGCACGGCCAGGTGGACTGGGGACAGCAAGGAGTCATCATACCAGGTAGTCCTGAGGCATGGTCCTAGGGCTCAGGTCCTCCGAGAGAAAGACAGAAAGAGAGAAAGAGAGAATTAGAGAGAGCATATTTAAATTCACACAGGACACCGGATAAGACAAGAGAAATACTCCAGATGTAACAGACTGACCCTAGCCCCCGACACATAAACTACTGCAGCATAAATACTGGAGGCTGAGACAGGAGGGATCAGAAGACACTGTGGCCCCATCCGATGATACCCCGGACAGGGCCAAACAGGCAGGATATAACCCCACCCACTTTGCCAAAGCACAGCCCCCACACCACTAGAGGGATGTCTCCAACCACCAACTTACCGTCCTAAGACAAGGCCGAGTATAGCCCACAACGATCTCCGCCATGGCACAACCCAAGGGGGGCGCCAACCCAGACAGGAAGACCACGTCAGTGACTCAACCCACTCAAGTGACGCACCCCTCCCATGGACGGCATGGAAGAACACCAGTAGGCCAGTGACTCAGCCCCTGTAAAAGGGTTAGAGGCAGAGAATCCCAGTGGAAAGAGGGGAACCGGCAAGGCAGAGACAGCAAGGGCGGTTCGTTGCTCCAGCCTTTCCGTTCACCTTCACACTCCTGGGCCAGACTATACTTAATCATAGGACCTACTGAAGAGATAAGTCTTCAGTAAAGACTTAAAGGTTGAGACTGAGTCTGCGTCTCTCACATTGGTAGGCAGACCATTCCATAAAAATGGAGCTCTATAGGAGAAAGCCCTACCTCCAGCCGTTTGCTTAGAAATTCTAGGGACAATTAGGAGGCCTGCGTCTTGTGACCGTAGCGTATGTGTAGGTATGTACGGCAGGACCAAATCGGAAAGATAGGTAGGAGCAAGCCCATGTAATGCTTTGTAGGTTAGCAGTAAAACCTTGAAATCAGCCCTTGCCTTAACAGGAAGCCAGTGTAGGGAGGCTAGCACTGGAGTAATATGATCAAATTTTTTGGTTCTAGTCAGGATTCTAGCAGCCGTATTTAGCACTAACTGAAGTTTATTTAGTGCTTTATCCGGGTAGCCGGAAAGTAGAGCATTGCAGTAGTCCAGCCAAGAAGTAACAAAAGCATGGATTAATTTTTCTGCGTCATTTTTGGACAGAAAATTTCTGATTTTTGCAATGTTACGTAGATGGAAAAAAGCTGTCCTTGAAACAGTCTTGATATGTTCTTCAAAAGAGAGATCAGGGTCCAGAGTAACGCCGAGGTCCTTCACAGTTTTATTTGGGATGACTGTACAACCATCCAGATTAATTGTCAGATTCAACAGAAGATCTCTTTGTTTCTTGGGACCTAGAACAAGCATCTCTGTTTTGTCTGAGTTTAAAAGTAGAAAGTTTGCAGCCATCCACTTCTTTATGTCTGAAACACAGGCTTCTAGCGAGGGCAATTTTGGGGCTTCACCATGTTTCATTTAAATGTACAGCTGTGTGTCGTCCGCATAGCAGTGAAATTTAACATTATGTTTTCGAATGACATCCCCAAGAGGTAAAATATATAGTGAAAACAATAGTGGTCCTAAAACGGAACCTTGAGGAACACCGAAATTTACAATTGATTTGTCAGAGGACAAACCATTCACAGAGACAAACTGATATCTTTCCGACAGATAAGATCTAAACCAGGCCAGAACTTGTCCATGTAGACCAATTTGGGTTTCCAATCTCTCCAAAAGAATGTGGTGATCGATGGTATCAAAAGCGGCACTAAGATCTAGGAGCACGAGGACAGATGCAGAGCCTCGGTCTGACGTCATTAAAAGGTCATTTACCACCTTCACAAGTGCAGTCTCAGTGCTATGATGGGGTCTAAAACCAGACTGAAGCGTTTCGTATACATTGTTTGTCTTCAGGAAGGCAGTGAGTTGCTGTGCAACAGCTTTTTCAAAAATTTTGGAGAGGAATGGAAGATTCGATATAGGCCGATAGTTTTTTATAATTTCTGGATCAAGATTCGGCTTTTTCAAGAGAGGCTTTATTACTGCCACTTTTAGTGAGCTTGGTACACATCCGGTGGATAGAGAGCCGTTTATTATGTTCAACATAGGAGGGCCAAGCACAGGAAGCAGCTCTTTCAGTAGTTTAGTTGGAACAGGGTCCAGTATGCAGCTTGAGGGTTTGGAGGCCATGATTATTTTCATCATTGCGTCAAGAGATATAGTACTAAAACACTTTAGTATCTCCCTTGATCCTAGGTCCTGGCAGAGTTGTGCAGACTCAGGACAATGGAGCTTTGGAGGAATACCCAGATTTAAAGAGGAGTCTGTAATTTGCTTTCTAATGATCATGATCTTTTCCTCAAAGAAGTTCATAAATTTATTACTGCTGAAGTGAAAGCCATCCTCCATTTGCGAAGGCTGCTTTTTAGTTAGCTTTGCGACAGTATCAAAAAGAAATTTCGGATTGTTCTTATTTTCCTCAATTAAGTTGGAAAAATAGGATGATCGAGCAGCAGTAAGGGCTCTTCGATACTGCACGGTACTGTCTTTCCAAGCTAGTCGGAAGACTTCCAGTTTGGTGTGGCGCCATTTCCGTTCCAATTTTCTGGAAGCTTGCTTCAGAGCTCGTGTATTTTCTGTATACCAGGGAGCTAGTTTCTTATGACAGATGTTTTTAGTTTTTAGGGGTGCAACTGCATCTAGGGTATTGCGCAAGGTTAAATTGAGTTCCTCGGTTAGGTGGTTAACTGATTTTTGTCCTCTGACATCCTTGGGTAGGCAGAGGCAGTCTGGAAGGGCATCAAGGAATCTTTGGGTTGTCTGAGAATTTATAGCACGACTTTTAAAGCTCCTTGGTTGGGGTCTGAGCAGATTATTTGTTGCAATTGCAAACGTAATAAAATGGTGGTCCGATAGTCCAGGATTATGAGGAAAAACATTTAGATCCACAACATTTATTCCATGGGACAAAACTAGGTCCAGAGTATGACTGTGGCAGTGAGTAGGTCCAGAGACATGTTGGACAAAACCCACTGAGTCGATGATGGCTCCGAAAGCCTTTTGGAGTGGGTATGTGGACTTTTCCATGTGAATGTTAAAGTCACCAAAAATTAGAATATTATCTGCTATGACTACAAGATCCGATAGGAATTCAGGGAACTCAGTGAGGAACACTGCATATGGCCCAGGAGGCCTATAAACAGTAGCTATAAAAAGTGAGTGAGTAGGCTGCATAGATTTCATGACTAGAAGCTCAAAAGACGAAAACGTCATTGTTGTTTTTTTTTTTGTAAATTGAAATTTGCTATCGTAAATGTTAGCAACACCTCCGCCTTTGCCGGATGCAAGGGGGGTATGGTCACTAATGTAACCAGGGGGTGAGGCCTCATTTAACACAGTAAATTCATCAGGCTTAAGCCATGTTTCAGTCAGGCCAATCACATCAAGATTATTATCAGTGATTAGTTCATTGACTATAACTGCCTTGGAAGTGAGGGATCTAACATTAAGTAACCCAATTTTGAGATGTGAGGTATCACAATCTCTTTCAATAATGGCAGGAATGGAGGAGGTCTTTATACTAGTGAGATAGCTAAAGCGAACACCGCCATTTTTAATTTTGCCCAACCTAGATCGAGGCCCAGACACGGTCTCAATGGGGAAAGCTGAGCTGACTATGCTGACTGTGCTAGTGGCAGACTCCACTAAGCTGGCAGGCTGGCTAACAGCCTGCTGCCTGGCCTGCACCCTATTTCAAAAGGAAGTGTCGACTCGTGCACGCGCCTCAGCCCATTGTCCTCTGATAGACCACTTAACCAAGGCGCTAAAGTTTTTCAGCCAGCGGCTGGAATTACATCATTCAGCTTTTTCCCGGGTTCTGAGAGCCTATGGGAGCCGTAGGAAGTGTCACGTTACAGCAAAGATCCTAAATGTTCAATAAACAGAGCCAAGAAGCCCAAGGAATGGTCAGAGAGGGTACTTCCTGTTTGGAATCTTCTCAGGTTTTTGCCTGCCATATGAGTTCTGTTATACTCACAGACACCATTCAAACAGTTTTAGATGCTTTAGGGTGTTTTCTATCCAAAGCCAATAATTATATGCATATTCTAGTTTCTGGGCAGTAGTAATAACCAGATTAAATCGGTTACGTTTTTTATCCGGCCGTGTAAATACTGCCCCCTAGCCCTAACATGTTAATCCAACCACATTGTCCGATTTCAAAAAGGCTTTACGGCGAAAGCATAACATTAGATTATGTTAGGACAGCGCCGAGACAAGAAAAACCACACAGCCATTTTCCAAGCAAGGAGAGGCGTCACAAAAACCAGAAATACAGCTAAAATGAATCACTAACCTTTGATGATCTTCTTTAGATGGCACTCATAGGACTTCATGTTACACAATACATGTATGTTTTGCTCGATAAAGTTCATATTTATAGCCAAAAAACCAATTTTTCTTTGGCGCGTGATGTTCAGAAATGTTTTGCCTCTCAAAACTTCCGGTGAATGAGCACATCAATTTACAGAAATACTCATCATAAACGTTGATAAAATATTAAACTGTAATTCAAAGAATTATAGATGAACATCTCCTTTATGCAACCGCTGTGACAGATTTCAAAAAAGCTTTACAGCGAAACCACACTTTGCAATAATCTGAGTACAGCGCTCAGACAACAACAACAAGTAATACAGATACCCGCCATTTTGGAGTCAACTAAAATGATAAATAGCATTATAAATATTCACTTACCTTTGATCTTCATCAGAATGCACTCCCAGGAATCCCAGTTCCACAATAAATGTTTGTTTTGTTCGATAAAGTCCATCATTTATGTCCAAATACCTCCTTTTTGTTCGCGCGTTTAGTCCACTACTCCAAATGCAGGAAGCGTGCGTAAAATCTCACGACGCTAAGTCAAAAAAAGTTATATTTACGTTCGTAGAAACATGCCAAACGATGTACAGCATCAATCTTTAGGATGTTTTTATCATAAATCTTCAGTAATATTCCAACCGGACAATTCCAATGTCTTCAGAAATGAAAACGAACACAGATAACTCTAACGGGAGCGCGCGCCACTGAACTCATGTCATTCTCTCAGTCATCTGACTCCAGGAGCTCTTATTCTCTCCCCAGTCACAATGGAAGCATGAAACCATGTTGTAAAGACTGTTGACATCTAGTGGAAGCCGTAGGAAGTGCAAAGTTACCCCACAGACACTGTATACTGGATAGGGAATCACTTGAAAAACTACAAACCTCAGATTTCCACACTTCCTGGTTGGATTTTTCTCAGGTTTTTTCCTGCCATATGAGTTCTGTTATACTCACAGACATCATTCAAACAGTTTTAGAAACTTCAGAGTGTTTTCTGTCCAAATCTACTAATTATATGCATACACACTAGAGGAGAAACACAGCAATCCCCGGCTACCTCCGAACATTCACAGACAACGGTATACTTTTTGTAATTCCTCAACTCAAATGAAATAATAACCCTAGGTCTCCAAGTTATTTTTTCATGTTAAACATGCACTTTAAGCCTGTAGCCTGCAACGTTGATATGTGACACAGTATTGAGTTTGACCTAAAAAGGCAGTGATTGAATGGTATTCAAATGAAGATGGCATGGTATTCAAATGAAGATGGCATGATGGCATGGTATTCAAATGAAGATGACATCGTTATGTGAGGGATCATGAGGTGGAGACACGCCATGTGGGTCTCATTGATGTGAGGGATCATGAGGGTAGTGTGTCTGTTCTGCAGCGTACTCGGGGTAGTGTGTCTGTTCTGCAGCGTACTCGGGGTAGTGTGTCTGTTCTGCAGCGTACTCGGGGTAGTGTGTCTGTTCTGCAGCGTACTCGGGGTGGTGTGTCTGTTCCGCAGCGTACTCGGGGTGGTGTGTCTGTTCCGCAGCGTACTCGGGGTGGTGTGTCTGTTCCGCAGCGTACTCGGGGTGGTGTGTCTGTTCCGCAGCGTACTCGGGGTGGTTTGTCTGTTCCGCAGCGTACTTGGGGTGGTTTGTCTGTTCCGCAGCGTACTCGGGGTGGTTTGTCTGTTCCGCAGCGTACTCGGGGTGGTGTGTCTGTTCCGCAGCGTACTCGGGGTGGTGTGTCTGTTCCGCAGGGTACTCGGGGTGGTGTGTCTGTTCCGCAGGGTACTCGGGGTGGTGTGTCTGTTCCGCAGGGTACTCGGGGTGGTGTGTCTGTTCCGCAGGGTACTCGGGGTGGTGTGTCTGTTCCGCAGGGTACTCGGGGTGGTGTGTCTGTTCCGCAGGGTACTCGGGGTGGTGTGTCTGTTCCGCAGGGTACTCGGGGTGGTGTGTCTGTTCCGCAGGGTACTCGGGGTGGTGTGTCTCTCTTCGGCAGGGTACTCGGGGTGGTGTGTCTGTTCCGCAGGGTACTCGGGGTGGTGTGTCTGTTCCGCAGGGTACTCGGGATGGTGTGTCTGTTCCGCAGGGTACTCGGGGTGGTGTGTCTGTTCCGCAGCGTACTCGTGGTAGTGTGTCTGTTCCGCAGCGTACTCGGGGTAGTGTGTCTGTTCTGCAGCGTACCTCTCTGATGCAGAAGTGTCCAGTCAGTCCCTGCTGGAGGTCTGTCTGACTGTCCTGGACACACTCAGCCTTTTCATCATTGGATTCAAGGTACTCGTCTCGGTCTGTTTTAGCTCAGAGTTGCTCCTCTCTTGATCTGATCTCAGACCTACTACTGTTTCTCCTGACCCAGCTGAAACCTGTCTGTTTCTCCTGACCCAGCTGAAACCTGTCTGTTTCTCCTGACCTGAGGTAGGCTTCATACAGCTAACCCCTGACCTGAGGTAGGCTTCATACAGCTGACCCCTGAACCCTGACCCGAGGTAGGCTTCATACAGCTAACCCCTGACCTGAGGTAGGCTTCATACAGCTAACCCCTGACCCGAGGTAGGCTTCATACAGCTGAACCCTGACCCGAGGTAGGCTTCATACAGCTGAACCCTGACCCGAGGTAGGCTTCATACAGCTGAACCCTGACCCGAGGTAGGCTTCTTACAGCTGAACCCTGACCCGAGGTAGGCTTCTTACAGCTAACCCTGACCTGAGGTAGGCTTCATACAGCTGACCCCTGACCTGAGGTAGGCTTCATACAGCTGACCCCTGACCTGAGGTAGACTTCATACAGCTGACCCCTGACCTGAGGTAGGCTTCATACAGCTGACCCCTGAGCTGAGGTAGGCTTCATACAGCTGACCCCTGAGCTGAGGTAGGCTTCATACAGCTGACCCCTGAGCTGAGGTAGGCTTCATACAGCTGACCCCTGAGCTGAGGTAGGCTTCATACAGCTGACCCCTGAGCTGAGGTAGGCTTCATACAGCTGACCCCTGAGCTGAGGTAGGCTTCATACAGCTGACCCCTGAGCTGAGGTAGGCTTCATACAGCTGACCCCTGAGCTGAGGTAGGCTTCATACAGCTGACCCCTGACCCTAAGCTAGAGGTTATTATTTTATTATGTTAGTTATGACGGCCATCTTTGTCTGTTTGTGTCGTCTGCAGGCAGCCATGTATAATGTCCATGTGGCGTCTCTGGTGACGGAGTAGTGAGGAGGAAAGGAGAGTGTTCATTTTGCTACGCTGCTGCTGCGTTTACACCTGCTGTCCACACGGTGGCGCCACCACCTGGGTCTAACTAGAGGCCTTCTGGAAAATATCCTCTTCTTCAAAACTTTGAATCAAGTTTTATGTCACGTGTGCCGAATACCTACTGTTGTAGACTTTAACATGTTTTTTATTTTATTTTTATTTTACCATTATTTTACCAGGTAAGTTGACTGAGAACACGTTCTCATTTACAGCAACGACCTGGGGAATAGTTTCAGGAGAGAGGAAGGGGAATGAATGAGCCAATTGTAAACTTGGGATGATTAGGTGACCATGATGGTATGAGGGCCAGATTGGGAGTTTAGCCAGGACACCAGGGTTAACACCCCTACTCTTACGATAAGTACCATGGGATCTTTAATGATCTCAGAGAGTCAGGACACCCGTTTAACGTCCCATCCGAAAGACGGCACCCTACACAGGGCAGTGTCCCCAATGTAATGATTGGTTACGAGCCCTTCTCAACGATGCAGAGTTAAAACATTAAATAATGTAACACGGGGAATAATATTAAATACACTGTAATGGAGCTATATACAGGAAGTACCAGATCAATGTGGAGCTATATACCGGAAGTACCAGATCAATGTGGAGCTATATACAGGAAGTACCAGATCAATGTGGAGCTATATACAGGAAGTACCAGATCAATGTGGAGCTGTATACAGGAAGTACCAGATCAATGTGGGGCTGTATACAGGGAGTACCAGATCAATGTGGGGCTGTATACAGGGAGTACCAGATCAATGTGGAGCTATATACAGGGAGTACCAGATCAATGTGGAGCTATATACAGGGAGTACCAGATCAATGTGGAGCTGTATACAGGGAGTACCAGTACCAGATCAATGTGGAGCTGTATACAGGAAGTTCCAGATCAATGTGGTGCTGTATACAGGGAGTACCAGTACCAGATCAATGTGGAGCTATATACAGGGAGTACCAGATCAATGTGGAGCTATATACAGGAAGTACCAGATCAATGTGGAGCTATATACAGGAAGTACCAGATCAATGTGGAGCTGTATACAGGAAGTACCAGATCAATGTGGAGCTATATACAGGAAGTACCAGATCAATGTGGAGCTATATACAGGAAGTACCAGATCAATGTGGAGCTGTATACAGGGAGTACCAGATCAATGTGGAGCTGTATGCAGGGAGTACCAGATCAATGTGGAGCTGTATACAGGAAGTACCAGATCAATGTGGAGCTATATACAGGGAGTACCAGTACCAGATCAATGTGGAGCTGTATACAGGAAGTACCAGATCAATGTGGAGCTATATACAGGGAGTACCAGTACCAGATCAATGTGGAGCTATATACAGGGAGTACCAGATCAATGTGGAGCTGTATACAGGGAGTACCAGATCAATGTGGAGCTATATACAGGGAGTACCAGATCAATGTGGAGCTATATACAGGGAGTACCAGTACCAGATCAATGTGGAGCTATATACAGGGAGTACCAGTACCAGATCAATGTGGAGCTATATACAGGGAGTACCAGATCAATGTGGAGCTGTATACAGGGAGTACCAGATCAATGTGGAGCTATATACAGGAAGTACCAGTACCAGATCAATATGGAGCTACATACAGGAAGTACCAGATCAATGTGGAGCTATATACAGGAAGTACCAGATCAATGTGGAGCTATATACAGGGAGTACCAGATCAATGTGGAGCTACATACAGGAAGTACCAGATCAATGTGGAGCTATATACAGGAAGTACCAGATCAATGTGGAGCTATATACAGGGAGAACCAGATCAATGTGGAGCTATATATATACAGGAAGTACCAGATCAATGTGGAGCTATATATACAGGAAGTACCAGATCAATGTGGAGCTATATATACAGGAAGTACCAGATCAATGTGGAGCTATATACAGGGAGTACCAGATCAATGTGGAGCTATATACAGGGAGTACCAGATCAATGTGGAGCTATATACAGGGAGTACCAGATCAATGTGGAGCTGTATACAGGAAGTACCAGTACCAGATCAATGTGGAGCTGTATACAGGAAGTACCAGATCAATGTGGAGCTGTATACAGGAAGTACCAGATCAATGTGGAGCTATATACAGGAAGTACCAGATCAATGTGGAGCTGTCTTTGTCCACCCGGTACATCCTCCCTTAATCTGGACGACGCTGGGCCAATTGTGCGTCGCCTCATGGGTCTCCCGGTCTCGGAGCCATGCAGTCATTGGTGAACAGGGAATACAGGAGGGGACTGAGGGGCCCCTGTGTTGAGGATCAGCGTGGTGGATGTTGTTACCTTCCCTCACCACCTGGGGGCGGCCCATCAGGAAGTCCAGGATCCAGTTGCTGAGGGAGGTGATTCCATCCCAAGGTCTTTAGCTTAGTGATGAGCTTTGAGGGCTCTATGGTGATGAGCTTTGAGGGCTCTATGGTGATGAGCTTTGAGGGCTCTATGGTGTCGAGCTTTGAGGGCTCTATGGTGTCGAGCTTTGAGGGCTCTATGGTGTCGAGCTTTGAGGGCTCTATGGTGTCGAGCTTTGAGGGCTCTATGGTGATGAGCTTTGAGGGCTCTATGGTGATGAGCTTTGAGGGCTCTATGGTGTTGAGCTTTGAGGGCTCTATGGTGATGAGCTTTGAGGGCTCTATGGTGATGAGCTTTGAGGGCTCTATGGTGATGAGCTTTGAGGGCTCTATGGTGATGAGCTTTGAGGGTTCTATGGTGTTGAACACTGAGCTCTAGTGTATGAACAGCGTTTTCATATAGTTATTTCCCCTCTTGTCCAGGTGGGGGAGGGCAGTGGGGGGGAGCCTCTTGTCCAGGTGGGAGAGGGCAGTGGGGGGGAGCCTCTTGTCCAGGTGGGAGAGGGCAGTGGGGATGGAGCCTCTTGTCCAGGTGGGAGAGGGCAGTGGGGAGGGAGCCTCTTGTCCAGGTGGGAGAGGGCAGTGGGGAGGGAGCCTCTTGTCCAGGTGGGAGAGGGCAGTGGGGAGGGAGCCTCTTGTCCAGGTGGGAGAGGGCAGTGGGGAGGGAGCCTCTTGTCCAGGTGGGAGAGGGCAGTGGGGAGGGAGCCTCTTGTCCAGGTGGGAGAGGGCAGTGGGGAGGGAGCCTCTTGTCCAGGTGGGAGAGGGCAGTGGGGAGGGAGCCTCTTGTCCAGGTGGGAGAGGGCAGTGGGGAGGGAGCCTCTTGTCCAGGTGGGAGAGGGCAGTGGGGAGGGAGCCTCTTGTCCAGTGGGGAGCCTCTAAAACACCTGTCCAAAGGTTAGGGGTTGTCTCTCTGATAGCTAGGGAGGGGCTGTGGTGGTGCTGTGTACTAAAACACCTGGTTAAGGGTTCAGGGTTGTCTTTCTGTTTACGGTACATTTCTTAGATAAGATCCCCTCAGAGGTTCCTGATAACAGCTCTTTCCTCCTAGTCTTCGCCTGATAACAGCTCTAATACTGGAGTCTGACTGGAGGTCACACGTTATGCAATGTGACAGGATAGTCACATCGCCCTCCAGGACATCTACAGCACCTGGTGTCACAGGAAGGCCAACAAGATCACCAGGGCCTCAGCCACCCGAGCCACGCCCTGTTCAGCCTGCTACCTTCCAGGTCACCAGGGACCTCAGCCACCCGAGCCACGCCCTGTTCAGCCCGCTACCTTCCAGAAGATCATCAAGGACCTCAGCCACCCGAGCCACAGCCTGTTCAGCCCGCTACCTTCCAGACGCCTCAGCCACCCGAGCGAGCCACAGCCTGTTCAGCCCGCTACCTTCCAGAAGGCGAGGTCAGTACATGTGCATCAAAGCTGGGACCGAGAGAAGCTGTTTTTCAGTGTACAGTGCCTTGCGAAAGTATTCGGCCCCCTTGAACTTTTCGGCCTTTTGCCACATTTCAGGCTTCAAACATAAAGATATAAAACTGTAATTTTTTGTGAAGAATCAACAACAAGTGGGACACAATCATGAAGTGGAACGAAATTTATTGGATATTTCAAACTTTTTTAACAAATAAAAAACTGAAATTGGGCGTGCAAAATTATTCAGCCCCTTTACTTTCAGTGCAGCAAACTCTCTCCAGAAGTTCAGTGAGGATCTCTGAATGATCCAATGTTGACCTAAATGACTAATGAATCCACCTGTGTGTAGTCAAGTCTCCGTATAAATGCACCTGCTCTGTGATAGTCTCAGAGGTCCGTTTAAAGCGCAGAGAGCATCATGAAGAACAAGGAACACACCAGGCAGGTCCGAGATACTGTTGTGGAGAAGTTTAAAGCCGGATTTGGATACAAAAAGATTTCCCAAGCTTTAAACATCCCAAGGAGCACTGTGCAAGCGATAATATTGAAATGGAAGGAGTATCAGACCACTGCAAATCTACGAAGACCCGGCCGTCCCTCTAAACTTTCAGCTCATAGAAGAAGAAGACTGATCAGAGATGCAGCCAAGAGGCCCATGATCACTCTGGATGAACTGCAGAGATCTACAGCTGAGGTGGGAGACTCTGTCCATAGGACAACAATCAGTCGTATACTGCACAAATCTGGCCTTTATGGAAGAGTGGCAAGAAGAAAGCCATTTCTTAAAGATATCCATAAAAAGTGTCGTTTAAAGTTTGCCACTAGCCACCTGGGAGACACACCAAACATGTGGAAGAAGGTGCTCTGGTCAGATGAAACCAAAATCGAACTTTTTGGCAACAATGCAAAACGTTATGTTTGGCGTAAAAGCAACACAGCTCATCACCCTGAACACACCATCCCCACTGTCAAACATGGTGGTGGCAGCATCATGGTTTGGGCCTGCTTTTCTTCAGCAGGGGCAGGGAAGATGGTTAAAATTGATGGGAAGATGGATGGAGCCAAATACAGGACCATTCTGGAAGAAAACCTGATGGAGTCTGCAAAAGACCTGAGACTGGGATGGAGATTTGTCTTCCAACAAGACAATGATCCAAAACATAAAGCAAAATCTACAATGGAATGGTTCACAAATAAACATATCCAGGCGTTAGAATGGCCAAGTCAAAGTCCAGACCTGAATCCAATCGAGAATCTGTGGAAAGAACTGAAAACTGCTTTTCACAAACGCTCTCCATCCAACCTCACTGAGCTCGAGCTGTTTTGCAAGGAGGAATGGGCAAAAATGTCAGTCTCTCGATGTGCAAAACTGATAGAGACATACCCCAAGCGACTTACAGCTGTAATCACAGCAAAAGGTGGCGCTACAAAGTATTAACTTAAGGGGGCTGAATAATTTTGCACGGCCAATTTTTCAGTTTTTTATTTGTTAAAAAAGTTTGAAATATCCAATAAATTTTGTTCCACTTCATAATTGTGTCCCACTTGTTGTTGATTATTCACAAAAAATTACAGTTTTATATCTTTATGTTTGAAGCCTGAAATGTGGCAAAAGGTCGAAAAGTTCAAGGGGGCCGAATACTTTCGCAAGGCACTGTATATAACTACTGCTGTCCACTTCATATGTATATACTGTATTCTAGTCATGGTTCATCCTATACAACTACTGCTGTCCACTTCATATGTATATACTGTATTCTATATAACTACTGCTGTCTACTTCATATGTTTATACTGTATTCTATATAACTACAGCTGTCCACTTCATATGTATATACTGTATTCTAGTCCTGGTTCATCCTATATAACTACTGCTGTCCACTTCACACACTACCAGCCAAAAGTATGGACACACGTACTCATTCAAGGGTTTTTATTTGTACTATTTTCTACATTGAAGAATAATAGTGAAGACATCAACTATTTTTCATTTTATTTTTATTTCACCTTTGTTTATTTAACCAGGTAGGCAAGTTGAGAACAAATTCGCATTTGCAACTGCGACTTGGCCAAGATAAAGCAAAGCAGTTCGACACAAACAACAACACAGAGTTACACATGGAATAAACAAACATACAGTCAATAATACAGTAGAAAATAGAAAACAAAAAGTCTATATACAGCATGTGCAAATGAGATAAGATAAGGGAGGTAAGGCAATAAATAGGCCATGGTGGCGAAGTAATTACAATATAGCAAATAAACTCTGGAATGGTAGATGTGCAGAAGATGAATGTGCAAGTAGAGATACTGGGGTGCAAAGGAGCAAAATAAATAACAGTATGGGGATGAGGTAGTTGGGTGGGCTGTTTACAGATGGGCTATGTACAGGTGCAGTGATCTGTGAGCTGCTCTGACAGCTGGTGCTTAAAGTTAGTGAGGGAGATATAACTATGAAATAACACCTATGGAATGATGTAGTAACCCAAAAATAATATTTAATATTTGAGATTCTACAAATAGCCACCCTTTGCCTTGGTGACAGCTTTGTACACTGTGGCGGATGAATCAGAATTAGTTGGGTAACATAGATAATTAAGATGTTTTATTTGCATAATATGCTTATGTGAGATACTTGTCATACGTGAATGTATCTGTTAAACCATGTGAAGGGATGGCGTGATTAATGGGGAACCAATTACTTGTCTCCACAATGTCTGGGCGCAATACAGAACTTGACCTTGTGACCTATTCTATGTATCTGTGGCTCGTAATGTACGTTGAGAGGGGTGTATCTTGGCTATAAAAGATCTTTGTACTTTTGTGTAATCACTTTTTCAATGGTTCATTAGATATAGCGCATCATTGAAAGTCAAAGGGCTTTTGCAAAAAGCATCTTAATTATTAAAGATGTAGTTATAAGTATAACTCTGACTGGTGTGTGAAGTTTGTAACTCTCCTCATTTGGTAATGCAGAAATTAGCCACCACAACACTCTTGGCATTCTCTCAACCAGCTTCATGAGGTAGTCACCTGGAATGCATTTGAATTAACTGGTGTGCCTTATTAAAAGTTAAATTGTGTAATTTCTTTCCTTAATGCGTGTGAGCAGTTGTGTTGTGACAAGGTAGGGGGATGTACAGAAGATGGTCTTTTACCAAATAGGGCGCAGTCCATATTATGGCAAGAACAGCTCAAATAAGCAAAGAGGAATGACAGTCCATCATTACTTTAAGACATGAAGGTCAGTCAATACGGAACATTTCAAGATAGTTTGAAAGTTTCTTCAAGTGCCGTCACAAAAACCACCAAGCGCTATGATGAAACTGGCTCTCATGAAGTCCGCCACAGGAAAGGAAGATCCAGAGATACCTCTGCTGCAGAGGATAAGTTCATTAGAGTTACCAGCCTGTCTAAACACACCATTTATATACTGTTTATACACATACGCACTATATACTGTCTATACGCACCAATGTATACGGTCTATACACATCATTATATACTATACATACTGTCTATACACACCATTATATACTGTCTGTACACACCATTATATACTGTCCGTACACACCATTATATACTGTCTGTACACACCATTATATACTGTCTTTACACACCATTATATACTGTCTGTATACACCATTACATACTGTCTATACACACCATTACATACTGTCTATACACACCATTATATACTGTCTATACACACCATTATATACTGTCTATACACACCATTATATACTGTCTGTACACACCATTATATACTGTCTACACACACCATTATATACTGTCTATACACACCATTATATACTCTACACACCATTATATACTGTTTATACACATACGCACTATATACTGTCTATACGCACCAATGTATACGGTCTATACACATCATTATATACTATACATACTGTCTATACACACCATTATATACTGTCTGTACACACCATTATATACTGTCCGTACACACCATTATATACTGTCTGTACACACCATTATATACTGTCTTTACACACCATTATATACTGTCTGTATACACCATTACATACTGTCTATACACACCATTACATACTGTCTATACACACCATTATATACTGTCTATACACACCATTATATACTGTCTATACACACCATTATATACTGTCTGTACACACCATTATATACTGTCTACACACACCATTATATACTGTCTATACACACCATTATATACTCTACACACCATTATATACTGTCTGTACACACCATTATATACTGTCTGTACACACCATTATATACTGTCTATATACACCATTACATACTGCCTATACACACCATTATATACTGTCTATACACACCATTATATACTGTCTATACACACCATTATATACTGTCTATACACACCATTATATACTGTCTGTACACACCATTATATACTGTCTACACACACCATTATATACTGTACACACCATTATATACTGTCTGTACACACCATTATATACTGTCTATATACACCATTACATACTGCCTATACACACCATTATATACTGTCTGTACACACATTACATACTGTCTATACACACCATTATATACTGTCTATACACACCATTATATACTGTACACACCCTTATATACTGTCTGTACACACCATTATATACTGTCTATATACACCATTATATACTGTCTATATACACCATTACATACTGTCTATACACACCATTATATACTGTTTGTACACACCATTACCTACTGTCTATACACACCATTATATACTGTCTGTACACACCATTATATACTGTCTGTACACACCATTATATACTGTCTGTACACACCATTATATACTGTCTATACACACCATTATATACTGTCCATACACACCATTATATACTGTCTATACACACCATTATATACTGTCTGTACACACCATTATATACTGTCTGTACACACCATTATATACTGTCTGTACACACCATTATATACTGTCTGTACACACCATTATATACTGTCTGTACACACATTACATACTGTCTATACACACCATTATATACTGTCTATACACACCATTATATACTGTACACACCCTTATATACTGTCTGTACACACCATTATATACTGTCTGTACACACCATTATATACTGTCTGTACACACATTACATACTGTCTATACACACCATTATATACTGTCTATACACACCATTATATACTGTACACACCCTTATATACTGTCTGTACACACCATTATATACTGTACACACCCTTATATACTGTCTGTACACACCATTATATACTGTCTATATACACCATTATATACTGTCTGTACACACCATTATATACTGTCTGTACACACCATTATATACTGTCTGTACACACCATTATATACTGTCTGTACACACCATTATATACTGTCTGTACACACCATTATATACTGTCTGTACACACCATTATATACTGTCTGTACACACCATTATATACTGTCTGTACACACCATTATATACTGTCTGTACACACCATTATATACTGTCTGTACACACCATTATATACTGTCTGTACACACCATTATATACTGTCTGTACACACCATTATATACTGTCTGTACACACCATTATATACTGTCTGTACACACCATTATATACTGTCTGTACACACCATTATATACTGTCCGTACACACCATTATATACTGTCTGTACACACCATTATATACTGTCTGTACACACCATTATATACTGTCTGTACACACCATTATATACTGTCTGTACACACCATTATATACTGTCTACACACACCATTATATACTGTCTGTACACACCATTATATACTGTCTGTACACACCATTATATACTGTCTATATACACCATTACATACTGCCTATACACACCATTATATACTGTCTGTACACACATTACATACTGTCTATACACACCATTATATACTGTCTATACACACCATTATATACTGTACACACCCTTATATACTGTATGTACACAACATTATATACTGTACACACCCTTATATACTGTCTGTACACACCATTATATACTGTCTGTACACACCATTATATACTGTCTGTACACACCATTATATACTGTCTGTACACACCATTATATACTGTCTATACACACCATTATATACTGTCTATACACACCATTATATACTGTCCATACACACCATTATATACTGTTTATACACACCATTATATACTGTCTATACACACCATTATATACTGTCTATGCACCCCATTATATACTGTCTACGCACACCATTATATACTGTCTATGCACACCATTATATACTGTCTATACACGCCATTATAAACTGTCTGTACACAAACAATAAAATGTTTTCACTTTGCCATGGGGTATTGTGTGTAGATGTTTCCATGGGGTATTGTGTGTAGATGTTTCCATGGGGTATTGTGTGTAGATGTTTCCACTGGGCCATGGGGTATTGTGTGTAGATGTTTCCATGGGGTATTGTGTATAGATGTTTCCATGGGGTATTGTGTGTAGATGTTTCCATGGGGTATTGTGTGTAGATGTTTCCATGGGGTATTGTGTGTAGATGTTTCCACTGGGCCATGGGGTATTGTGTGTAGATGTTTCCATGGGGTATTGTGTATAGATGTTTCCATGGGGTATTGTGTGTAGATGTTTCCATGGGGTATTGTGTGTAGATGTTTCCATGGGGTATTGTGTGTAGATGTTTCCATGGGGTATTGTGTGTAGATGTTTCCACTGGGCCATGGGGTATTGTGTGTAGATGTTTCCATGGGGTATTGTGTGTAGATGTTTCCATGGGGTATTGTGTGTAGATGTTTCCATGGGGTATTGTGTGTAAATGGGTGAAATAAAATATTGATTTTAATCCATTTTGAAATCAGGCTGCAGCCAGATGTGGAATAGTTGAAGGGTGTGAATAGATTCTGAAGTCCCTGTAAATCACTTCCTTGTTTGATTGAAGTATATAAATGCAGTATCATCTTCGACTGATACTTCTGGATTTGGTCGCCAAATAAAACTGGATTGGAAATCACAGGTTTTCCTCCGTTGTAGCAACAGGAAATGCCTCCTATCTGGGACAAAACTGATAAATCCTTCAGTTCTCCCGTCTTTGTCTGGATATGACAGACGATCTGTCTTCTCTAAGGAGGGCCAAGCACTGAATATCCACAAGATATTCTGTTACAGTCAGAGAAGCTTTTTCAAACTGTCCTTCAGTTGACCAGCTGGACTGCTTGTTTTGGTGGTGCTTGTTTTGTCTGTAGGACATTGAACATTGACATGTAAAGGAGAATTTTATGAATGGATCAACAGAAAGATCTGGTATCCTGCAAGAAGAAGTAAGCAAGCAGTAGTTTTGGTAAGTGATATGTTTACTGTCGTTGTGTGTGTGTGTGTGTGTGTGTCTGTGTGTCTGTGTGTGTTTAGTTTAGCGCTCACCAGTGGATTGAGCACAGCCTGCACCAATCCAGTCGCTTCCTGTTAGTAGCTGGCTTAGACAGTAGTTAGCCTGTAATAAATAATGCCTCTAACATTCATTTGACAGCTGCATACCCAGCTAACAACAAACGTTCCCACAACTTTAGAGAACATTCCCTTAAGAGTCTCATTAGGTCATTATATTACGTTTTCATAGGAATGTTTCCAAGAGACCGTTCCCTTAATGTAAAATAGAACTTACCCAGAATGTGGTTACCGTGTTCTCAGAACTAAAGATATTAATGTCCTAGACATGTTTAAATGGGAACGCTGCAAGAACCTTCCTGTTCTGTGGGTTAGGAGACTGTCCCATCAACGTCCCACCAAACATACACAGAACATGGCTGCCATGTTCTCAGAACATATCGATGTTCTAGACCAGGGGTTCTTAAACTTCTCAGCCTGGAACCCAAATGAGAAATTCTCTGTTTTCCTGGGACCCAAGCTTAGGAACATCTGCAACTATACGTAAATATATATATATATTTTTTTTGGTCATTTAGCAGACGCTCTTATCCAGAGCGACTTACAGTAGTGAATGCATACATTTCATACATTTTTTTCCCCCCCCGTACTGGTCCCCCTTGGGAATCGAACCCACAACCCTGGCGTTGCAAACACAATGCTCTACCAACTGAGCCACATGGGAAATATTGGCACATTTCATTGCCCTTATGCCTAAAGCAAATGCAATATAGACAAAAACAAATAAACAATGAAATTAAATAGCCATATAAATATCTATTTATGTTTATTTTCCCCCCATTTAACCTTTCTGGACAGTTCATTCTGGACTGGAACAAACTGACTGATCAGACAGATGCATAACAGCTCACAGGCTTTTTGATAGTTCAATACTAAGTAACGGTAGAGGTTAAAAATGATCAGGACGACTGTACATCTTACTGTAGAAAATATTGTTGAAACGAAAGTCTAGTTTGGAGCTGTTGCTGTTAAAATAGAAGTCATCGTTTTCATTCTGAACTGGAATAAACGGATTTATTCCAGGCTGTAACACATCCGGCCATGATTGGGAGTTCCATAAGGCGGCGCACAATTATCCCAGCGTCGTCCAGGTTTGGACGGGGTAGGCCGTCATTGTAAATAAGAATTTGTTCTTAACTGACTTGACCAGTTAAATGAAGCCACAGGGAAGCCACATAGTTCTAATGAGAGGTGTGCGGCTGGTTGAAGGTTTCAACAATTACAGCGTGTCTATTCTGGGATCAGTTTTTGATAGTGCGACACTGAGGTCATACTCAGCATTGAGACTGTTTCTGTACTTTTTTTAAAAGTAATCCAGAGTTGAGAACCCTGACTGGCATGGGCATGTGGTGCCAACCTACACCAGAACATCTACTGCTTTCTCAGTCAGGCAGGAGACCACTTCCTGTTGTAGATGAACAACCCAGAACTGTGTGAGTGGGTTCTCAGTCAGGCAGGAGACCACTTCCTGTTGTAGATGAACAACCCAGAACTGTGTGAGTGGGTTCTCAGTCAGGCAGGAGACCACTTCCTGTTGTAGATGAACAACCCAGAACTGTGTGAGTGGGTTCTCAGTCAGGCAGGAGACCACTTCCTGTTGTAGATGAACGACCCAGAACTGTGTGAGTGGGTTCTCAGTCAGGCAGGAGACCACTTCCTGTTGTAGATGAACAACCCAGAAGTTGGAGTTTGCCAAAAGGCACCTAAAGACTCTCAGAACATGAGAAACAAGATTCTCTGGTCTGATGAAACCAAGATTGAACTCTTTGGCCTGAATGCCAAGCGTCACGTCTGGAGGAAACCTGGCACCATCCCTACAGTGAAGCATGGTGATGGCAGCATCATGCTGTGGGATGTTTTTCAGCGGCAGGGACTGGGAGACTAGTCAGGATCGAGGAAAAGATGAACGGAGCAAAGTACAATGAGATCCTTGATGAAAACCTGCTTCAGAGCGCTCAGGACCTCAGACTGGGGGCCGAAGGTTCACCTTCCAACAGGACAACGACCCTAAGTACACAGCCAAGACAATGCAGGAGTGGCTTCGGGACAAGTCTCTGAATGTTCTTGAGTGGCCCAGTAAGAGCCCAGACTTGAATCCGATCAAACATCTCTGGAGAGACCTAAAAATAGTTGTGCAGCAACGCTCCCCATCCAACCTGATAGAGCTTGAGAGGATCTGCAGAGAAGAATGGGAGAAACTCCCCAAATACAGGTGTGCCAAGCTTGTAGTGTCATACCCAAGAAGACTCAAGGCTGTAATCGCTGCCAAAGGTGCTTCAACAAAGTACTGAGTAAAGGGTCTGAATACTTATGTAAATAGTTTTTCATTTGTAATAAATTTGCAAAAAAATCTAAAAACCTCTTTTTTGCTTTGTCATTATGGGGTATTGTTTGTAGATTGATAAGGGGAAAAAACGATTTAATCAATTTTAGAATAAGGCTGTAATGTAACAAAATGTGGAAAAAGTAAAAGCGCCTGAATACTTTCCAGCACTGTATTTTTTATTTTCCAATTTACTAAAGTGATAACATCTTTAATCCACACAAAATGAGAAGGCGATTTCCACCAAGATAAAATGAACTTTCTTGCCAACAAACAAAAATAGGCTACAAAGTCTAATAATAGCTAATAGTTTAGCTAAGAGCTTAACATCCACATAGCTAATAGTTTAGCTAGGAGCTTAACATCCACATAGCTAATAGTTTAGCTAGGAGCTTAACGTCCACATAGCTAATAGTTTAGCTAGGAGCTTAACATGCACTAGCTAATAGTTTAGCTAAGAGCTTAACGTCCACATAGCTAATTGTTTAGCTAAGAGCTTATCCACATAGCTAATAGTTTAGCTAAGAGCTTAACATCCACATAGCTAATAGTTTAGCTAAGCGCTTAACATCCACATAGCTAATAGTTTAGCTAAGAGCTTAACGTCCACATAGCTAATAGTTTAGCTAACAGCTTAACATCCACATAGCTAAGAGTTTAGCTAAGAGCTTAACATCCACATAGCTAATAGTTTAGCTAGGAGCTTAACGTCCACATAGCTAATAGTTTAGCTAGGAGCTTAACGTCCACATAGCTAATAGTTTAGCTAGGAGCTTAACATCCACATAGCTAATAGTTTAGCTAAGAGCTTAACGTCCACATAGCTAATATTTTAGCTAAGAGCTTAACGTCCACATAGCTAATAGTTTAGCTAAGAGCTTAACATCTACATAGCTAATAGTTTAGCTAAGCGCTTAACATCCACATAGCTAATAGTTTAGCGTTTAGCTAAGCGCTTAACATCCACATAGCTAATAGTTTAGCTAAGAGCTTAACGTCCACATAGCTAATAGTTTAGCTAACAGCTTAATATCCACATAGCTAATGGTTTAGCTAAGAGCTTAACATCCACATAGCTAATAATTTAGCGAAGCGCTTAACTTCCACATAGCTAATAATTTAGCGAAGAGCTTAACATCCACATAGCTAATAGTTTAGCGAAGAGCTTAACATCCACATAGCTAATAGTTTAGCTAAGAGCTTAACGTCCACATAGCTAATAGTTTAGCTAAGAGCTTAACGTACACATAGCTAATAGTTTAGCTAACAGCTTAACGTCCACATAGCTAATGGTGACCTGGAATCAGTGAAACCATACTCCATTTGGCCTGTTGACCTGGAATCAGTGAAACCATACTCCATTTGGCTTGTTGACCTGGAATCCTATTCAGCTGTAAGGAGAGTTGATCCTTGTACACATTTGGGGATGGTGAGGTCGAGTAAATAGTCTAAATATAACATTTGAATGGTCTGTTTTTTTGGTGAGTAACTTCTTTAAAAATTCTTAGGGATAGCCCCCTTTTTTTCAATTTTCGCCTAAAATGACATACCCAAATCTAATTGCCTGTAGCTCAGCTCCTGAAGCAAGGATATTCATATTCTTGGTACCATTTGAAAGGAAACACTTTGAAGTTTGTGGAAATATGAATTGAATGTAGGAGAATATAACACAATAGATCTGGTAGGAGAAAATACAAAGAAAAAACAAAAAAAAAATTCTACCACCATCTTTGAAATGCATCAGAAAGCTCCCAGTTCTAGCCATCACTATGGTTGTAATTCCAAGATGGCAGCAGTGTATGTGCAAAGTTTCAGACGGATAACTTGAAGTATGAGCGAACTACATGACATTTCGTGTGAAGTCACCCAGGTCCATTTGGGCAAATCGTAAAGGAGACATTTGCTTTCATATTACATTTCTCTGCAAGAATATCATCAAATCTGTATACTTGGACTTTGATTTGCAAAACAACCAGTTTTCATAACTTCATAACTCTGAATATCCTTATAATTTTTGTCCAAAAGAAAAAGGCATGCCGTTGCACAAGGTTAGTAGCTCCATTTTGCGACAGATACAGGGTTTACGGATACTCCCGTGAAGCCCAGCTCATTGGCTATCTAGCTAGCTTTGTTTGACCCCGATTGGTGCTTATTTTACAAAGTTAGAGTCGATCAACTGAAGACCGCCCGCGTCATCGGCGTGCCATGAAGGTGTCGCTCTCTGACCAAATTCAGTGTCCTATAGGATATACTACACCCCTAACGATATAGTGAAGTCTGGTTACGTTCTAGGATCTCTGAGGAATACATACAAAGTGATTTGACTGGTTGAAACAACGTTTAGAGTTAGATTTTCACAGATTCCTTTCTTTGCAAATTGAACGATTGGAAATACAAAATCGATCGTGCATGCTATATGGACCTTTTTAGAATATGAAAAAGGATTTTATCTAACAAAATGACACTTCATGTTATCACTGTGACCTTTTGGATGATAAATCAGAGCAAATTTTCAGAATGTAAGCACACATTTCACTTTCGCGGTGAAAAAAGTGTTTTGTTAGGAGCTCTCCTCAAACAATAGCATGGCATTTTTCCTCAGTAATAGCTACTGTAAATTGGACAAGAATTTGAGCTTTCAGCCGATATAAGACACTTCTATGTACCGACGTTTGTTGTTTCTCTAAAATCTGTGATCTTGACACAAGGCACTGCATGATTTACAACTGTCCCGTTGACGTGGCGCCTATCCCAGAATGCCTCCTGGCACTCTGGTGTCCACCGGAAATGAGCATGCATCTTTGTAAGCTCATGAAGGGGTTTAGCTACAGCAGCGAAATACAAATCTATTAGGCTGGGGCCATTCATGAACTTTCAGAATTTTCTGGGAATCTGTGGGGATGCCGTGTTTGGAAATGATGTGTCCAATGTAGGCCACCTGTCAGCGGAAGAGACAGCACTTGGAGGGTTTCAATTTCAGGTTGGCTTGGCATAGCCGATCGAACACAGGAGATGAAACATGATGTCATCTAGATATACTAGGCAGGTCTCCCATTGCATTCTGGCCAGGACGTTGTCCATTAGACGTTGAAACGTCGCTTGTGCGTTGCAGAGCCCAAAAGGCATCACATTCCACTCAGAGGCCCTTGCTGCTGCAGAAAGCGGCCGCCTTACAGGACCTGGGAGTAAGTCCAAAGTACTAAACCATTTGGCCGTCGACAGGGTATCTAGAGTGTCTTGGATATGAGGAAGTGGATATGCATCCTTAACAGTAGGCTCATTTAGAGCCCTGTAGTCCACACATAGACGGTATGTCTGGTCCTCGAGCCCTGTAGTCCACACATAGACGGTATGTCTGGTCCTCGAGCCCTGTAGTCCACACATAGACGGTATGTCTGGTCCTCGAGCCCTGTAGTCCACACATAGACGGTATGTCTGGTCCTCGAGCCCTGTAGTCCACACATAGACGGTGTGTCTGGTCCTCGAGCCCTGTAGTCCACACATAGACGGTATGTCTGGTCCTTTTTGCCTACCATGACTATTGTTGAAACCCAGCTGCCGTGGCTTGGAGAGGTAACTCTAGTTTCAAGACTTTGCTGGTCGGCATTGAGCTGCTTTTTAAATGTCATCTGCCGTGATTGCTGCTTCGCAGGTGGCCCAGGCAACACGCAGGTGGCCCAGGCAACACGCAGGCGGCCCAGGCAACACGCAGGCGGCCCAGGCAACACGCAGGCGGCCCAGGCAACACGCAGGCGGCCCAGGCAACACGCAGGCGGCCCAGGCAACACGCAGGCGGCCCAGGCAACACGCAGGCGGCCCAGGCAACACGCAGGCGGCCCAGGCAACACGCAGGCGTCCCAGGCAACACGCAGGCGTCCCAGGCAACACGCAGGCGGCCCAGGCAACACGCAGGCGGCCCAGGCAACGTCTGAATATCATGCTGTACAAGACTAGTGCGACCAAGATCATTACAGTTACTGTGAGATTCCTTCTGATTGGCTCGATAACATCATTACAAGTTACTGTGATATTCCTTCTGATTGGCTCGATAACATCATTACAGGTTACTAAGAGATTCCTTCTGATTGGCTCGATAACATCATTACAAGTTACTGTGAGATTCCTTCTGATTGGCTCGATAACATCATTACAGATTACTGTGAGATTCCTTCTGATTGGCTCGATAACATCATTACAGGTTACTATGAGATTCCTTCTGATTGCCTCGATAACATCATTACAGGTTACTGTGAGATTCCTTCTGATTGGCTCGATAACGTCATTACAAGTTACTGTGAGATTCCTTCTGATTGGCTCGATAACATCATTACAGGTTACTGTGAGATTCCTTCTGATTGGCTCGATAACATCATTACAGTTACTGTGAGATTCCTTCTGATTGGCTCAATAACATCATTACAAGTTACTGTGAGATTCCTTCTGATTGGCTCGATAACATCATTACAGTTACTGTGAGATTCCTTCTGATTGGCTCGATAACGTTATGGAAAAAGGGTTTATTGTATAGATAACTCTTGCTATGTAAAAAAATCTTGGACTAGTTTTCAGGCCTTTTGTGTGGGTTTTGAGTGGTCATTGGTCCAGAGATTTTAGCTTGACCTGGCAACCCTGAAACACAAACACACACACACACACACACACACACACACACACACACACACACACACACACACACACACACACACACACACACACACCCCTCCAGTCCTCCCCACCACCCACTCAGCAATCAGCCTGCCTCACTGCCTGACAGTCAGCAGCAGGTCACAGTTAAATAGATATTTTTTAAGATAAATGCCATGGCGGCCGCGGTGCATTTTACAAATAGCCTAAAAACCAGCAACCCACGACCAATACATTTTCACCCGCGACATCGTTTTCAAAGTAGCCTAATTTGGCAGGAAAACTGCGAACATGGCAACAATGTTTACAGCAATTATATTGCTTCTTTCACTTTTTTGATCAGAAAAGAGATGACAATTACTGCTTCGGATATTCTGCCGTCCAAGATAATTTATACCAAGATAACTTAAACCCGAAACTGTGGCAGCTGCAGACAAATATGAGTGTTTCTCCAGTTGGTAGCTCTTTCAGGGAAATCCAACCCTTTGCTGCGGCCTACTTTAAAAATGTCCCATTCAGCTAATCACGCCCATTGATACCGTCCGGAAGAGCAACAAGATATCAAACTATGTTATCAATACATAGTTAAGCAAAATGAATTAAACACTAAATTAAACTGGTCACAACTGGTTGGAGTGCCGGGAAACGTGTTACATCATTGGTGGACAACAGCGCCCCCCTGATTCCCATCTTTCAATAAAAACAAATTTTTATTAGATCAGATAGATGTGTTGTAAATGCTACCAAATAATGACATTAACAAATACAATGTGTTGAGAGTAGGATGACTCCCCTAGTGGGTCGCAAACCCAGGAGTAGGGTGACTCCCCTAGTGGGTCGCAAACCCAGGAGTAGGGTGACTCCCTTAGTGAGTCGCAAACCCAGGAGTAGGATGACTCCCCTAGCGGGTCGCGAACCTAGGAGTAGGGAGACTCCCCTAGCGAGTCGCAAACCCAGGAGTAGGGGGACTCCCCTGGCGAGTCGCAAACCCAGGAGTAGGGGGACTCCCCTGGCGACTCGCAAACCCAGGAGTAGGGTGACTCCCCTAGCGAGTCGCAAACCCAGGAGTAGTGTGACTCCCTTAGCGAGTCGCGAACCCAGAAGTAGGGAGACTCCCCTAGCGGGTCGCGAACCCAGGAGTAGGGAGACTCCCCTAGCGGGTCGCGAACCCAGGAGTAGGGAGACTCCCCTAGCGGGTCGCGAACCAAGGAGTAGGGTTAATATGCCCCACCAACATTAGACAACTATACAAAAAACTGTTGAAATAAAAATAGTTGAAATAAGTAAATCAATCAATGATGAGAGAGAATCGTTAAGTCAACGGATAACTGACACTGACATGGTGGAGTAGCAGATCTGAATGCCGTGAACCAAGAGGCTGCGAGTTCAAATCCCGGCTGAGGACATGTTGAATTATAATTACTGTATAAATGAACATGCAGAATGTATTTCAAAGTGTGTCAAATATATATCAGTTTTAAAACACTGTTAAAATCCCTGTGTGTGGGAGTATCCCTAACCTAAGAGCTGTGATTGGATCAGTGGTTCACCAATCAGGGCCTTGATGGGCTTGGCAGCAGTATCAAGGCATGCTGTGTAATAAAATACACAGAAATGTTCTTGGAACGGTCCCATGAAATGGGTCTAGAACATTGATATCTTATGTTCTGAGAACATGGAAACCATGTTCTGTGTATTTGTGATGTGACGTTGATGGAATATTCTCCTAACCCTCAGAAAACTGGACAGCGGAATGTTCTTGAAATGTTCTCATGGAACATGTCTAGAATATTAATGTTCTGGACCGACTACAAAAATCTGGAGTTTCCCCGCAACGCCAAACGCCTCAACTCCTGGCAAGCTAGATGGGCCCTGCTGTTAACACGATTCAACTTCTCCCTCTCATACTGGCCGGGAACCAAGAATGTCAAGCCGGATACACTGTCTCGCTGTTATAGAGCCACGGCTATTACCCAAGAGCCCCGGGACCATCCTTCCCACCTCATGTCAGGCTACACTGTCTCGCCGTTATAGAGCCACGGCTATTACCCAAGAGCCCCGGGACCATCCTTCCCACCTCATGTCAGGCTACACTGTCTCGCCGTTATAGAGCCACGGCTATTATCCAAGAGCCCCGGGACCATCCTTCACACCTCATGTCAGGCAACGGCACTCAGTTGTAATAACATGCAGAATGTATTTCAAAGTGTGTCAAATATATCAGTTTTAAAACACTGTTAAAATCCCTGTGTGTGGGAGTATCCCTAACCTAAGAGCTTTGATTGGATCAGTGGTTCACCAATCAGGGCCTTGATGGACTTGGCAGCAGTAACAAGGCATGCTGTGTAATAAAATACACAGAAATGTTCCTGGAACGGTCCCATGAAATGGGTCTAGAACATTGATATCTTATGTTCTGAGAACATGGCAACCATGTTCTGTGTATTTGTGATGTGACGTTGATGGAATATTCTCCTAACCCTCAGAAAACTGGGCACCGGAATATTCTTGAAATGTTCTCATGAAACGTTTCTATAACGTTAATGTTGTATATTCTTGACATTAATGGAATTCTCTCCTAACTTTAACACCAAAACATACAAAAAAAAGGTTCTTAGAAGGTTTTTGTTTTACATAAATAGAATGTACCTTTAATGGAAAACTGGACCCTGAAACATTAAGGGGATCTACCGGTAACATTTATGAAAACGTTCTCTCTCCATAGAATTGTTAGCTGGGTAGCTGCTCCACTCTGTTCTGTTGCAACATCATTTATGGGCCTGTTGATTAGGACCTATTCATTATTATTTCAATCACTGGCTGAGCTAAGAGATAGTGACTTATATGACGTTCAGGGCCGGGGTTTAGCGATGTATATAGGGTTACAGAGGGTAGGAGAGGATGTGTGGCGTTGGGACTGGAAGACTGGCAGCTGAGTCTTAACGAAACGTCTCTCTGTCCCGTGTAAAATAACTCCTCCTCTCCCTCTCTCCAACGTAACACATCATAGACGGGGGCTTGTTTGTGTTATGTGTGTCTCATTCAATGAGATGAAAAAGGAGACAAAGACCATGGTTCATCTGTGAGTGGCTGTGTAACTCTCACTGTTTATTCATTCTGTACGATCCACTGGTTCTGATCTGCTGGATTTAATATACAAAAATGTGTGTTTTTTGACAAGAGGGAGAAAAAAAAAAAATACTTTTTGAATACTGTTGACATGAGTTAGATTGATGTAGGAAAGTAATGTGTTATTGTTGTTAACTTGGCATAGAGTCTTTTAATGCATTGCTCTTTGAACTCCAGCCGAGATAATACTACCAGGTCAAGAGAAACGTGTTGGGTCATTACTAATTCCCTGATGCACGTGAGGGTTATCTGCCAAGTAGCTGATTAGCCGTAGCCACGTCACTCAGCAAGTAGCATCAGCTGGTCTGCTACTTTTCATTCTACTAAATAGTGAAGCCAGGGGTTATATAATGTACTGTACTAGTCTATCTGGTTAAATAGTGAAGCCAGGGGTTATATACTGTACTGTACTAGTCTATCTGGTTAAATAGTGAAGCCAGGGGTTATATACTGTACTGTACTAGTCTATCTGGTTAAATAGTGAAGCCAGGGGTTATATACTGTACTGTACTAGTCTATCTGGTTAAATAGTGAAGCCAGGGGTTATATACTGTACTGTACTAGTCTATCTGGTTAAATAGTGCAGCCAGGGGTTATATACTGTACTGTACTAGTCTATCTGGTTAAATAGTGAAGCCAGGGGTTATATACTGTACTGTACTAGTCTATCTGGTTAAATAGTGAAGCCAGGGGTTATATACTGTACTGTACTAGTCTATCTGGTTAAATAGTGAAGCCAGGGGTTATATACTGTACTGTACTAGTCTATCTGGTTAAATAGTGAAGCCAGGGGTTATAAACTGTACTGATGTCTCTCTGTCATTTAAACCCCTAAATCCGGTCCTCTATCACATCTCTCTCTGTATATATCCTCTCTCATACTTCTCTTTCTCTTTTTCCTCTCTCTCTCTTTCTCCTCTCTCTGTCTCTCCTCTCTCTCTCTTTCGCCTCTCTCTGTCTCTCCTTAAAATCAAATGTTATTATAAATGTCTCTCTCTCTCTCTCTCTCTACTATATCTCTCTATATGAGAGGACCCTCATCATTCTCCCTGAGTCATACAGTAATTACTGATAGAAAGCTGATTCTGTTCAATATAGTTCTGTACCTGTATCTCTCCCCCCTGGCCCCTGTCCCCATATTTTACCTGTCCCACCTGTCCTCTGGTGTTGTGTGAGGTGAGGGCTCTGCTGGGGGACAGGTTCTGTACCTGTATCTCTCCCCCCCTGGCCCCTGTCCCCATATTTTTCACCTGTCCCACCTGTCCTCTGGTGTTGTGTGAGGTGAGGGCTCTGCTGGGGGACAGGTTCTGTACCTGTATCTCTTCCCCCCTGGCCCCTGTCCCCATATTTTACCTGTCCCACCTCTCCTCTGGTGTTGTGTGAGGTGAGGGCTCTGCTGGGGGACAGGTTCTGTACCTGTATCTCTCCCCCCCTGGCCCCTGTCCCCATATTTCACCTGTCCCACCTGTCCTCTGGTGTTGTGTGAGGTGAGGGCTCTGCTGGGGGACAGGTTCTGTACCTGTATCTCTCCTCCCTGGCCCCTGTCCCCATATTCACCTGTCCCACCTCTCCTCTGGTGTTGTGGCACAAGGCACCATAAAGACAGGGCACAGTCCAGTGGGAGGTGCATTGTGGGAGGTGAGGGCTCTGCAGGGGGACAGGTGATGTACCAGTCCAGTGGGAGGTGCATTGTGGGAGGTGAGGACTCTGCTTGGGGACAGGTTATAAAAGCCCCGTGCAGAGTCTTCCTCGGGATCAGAGGGAGATACTTCCTGATATACTAACCATAATCCTTCTGGACTGTCTTGGACCGTGACTCCCCTTGTGAAGGATATTGAACAGAGAGAGGACTAGGAGTCTTCTCAAGTCACTGCAGCCATGACAGGTGGGTGAGAGGAGAAGGGAAATACTGAATACAACTCCATCATCTCCCAGAGGATCACAGTATCTTTGTGGAATATTTCTGAATGTTTCTTTCAGAATTTGATATAGACAATAAAACCACGATAAACATGAAATGCATTCAGTCCCGATTTAATCAATTTTCATAGAATTAACTATTTATAATAATTTACTCTGCAAAAATGATCAAAATATTTTTAAACTGTTAATTCTACTAATTTAATGCTAATTATATTTTGCTGTACTGAAGAAGGATCTTTTTGGATCATTTTATCATTGATTCGATGTTTGGTCAGTTTGCGTGATTGTGTCAAGATTGAGTTTTTCCGCATTCATTTTGTATTATTTCAATGTATAGGATTCATACAATACATTATATATTATATAATGAACTCCCTAACCAATTTCCTTGAATGTGAGCAGCCATTTCTGTACTGGTATATGATGAGGTGGAATCTCCCTTTGTACAAACACCTTTTTTGCAGCTGTGGTCGCTGCCAACCACACACTTCTTCGGCGTTCTGATAAGTTTAACACTGAACCGTCATCATGATTGTGTCATGAACTCTTTATTATGTTGGATAATGACTAACACTGAATTACCTTTTCCCCTGACAGACAAAGACATCGATGTGAAGAAGCCCAAAAGAAAGGTAAGAACCAGACCCCCACACCTTTCATGCTGTCTCTCTCTCTCTCCCTCCCCTCTCTCTCTCTCTCTCTCTCTCCCCTCTCTCTCTCTCTCTCTCTCTCTCTCTCTCTCTCTCTCTCTCTCTCTCTCTCTCTCTCTCTCTCTCCCCTCTCTCTCTCTCTCTCCCCTCTCTCTCCCTCTCTCTGTCTGTCTGTCTGTCTGTCTGTCTGTCTGTCTGTCTGTCTGTCTGTCTGTCTGTCTGTCTGTCTCTCTGTCTGTCTCCTCTCTCTCTCTCTCTGTCTCTCTCTCTCTCTCTCTCTCTCTCTCTCTCTCTCTCTCTCTCTCTCTCTCTTTCTCTCTCTTTCTCTCTCTGGGTTGTTTATCTTTTTTCATCAACTTGCAGTTTCACTCAAAGCTGTCGTTAAGAAAATATTTCATGTAAGTACCAACATGCAAGATTATAAGGTCCAGCTTTATGTGCGTTCTCACTGTCTATCATTCTGTTATCACTCCTCTATTCATCGCAGTTGCAGTGAAACGGTTACACAATATGCTTGTGTTTCTAGTTCCAACAGTAATACCTAGCAATATGCTTGTGTTTCTAGCTCCAACAGTGCAGTAATACCTAGCAATATGCTTGTGTTTCTAGCTCCAACAGTAATACCCAGCAATATGCTTGTGTTTCTGGCTCCAACAGTAATACCTAGCAATATGCTTGTGTTTCTAGCTCCAACAGTAATACCTAGCAATATGCTTGTGTTTCTAGCTCCAACAGTAATACCTAACAATATGCTTGTGTTTCTAGCTCCAACAGTACAGTAATACCGAGCAATATGCTTGTGTTTCTAGCTCCAACAGTAATACCTAGCAATATGCTTGTGTTTCTAGCTCCAACTGTACAGTAATACCTAGCAATATGCTTTTGTTTCTAGCTCCAACAGTAATCCAGAGCAATATGCTTTTGTTTCTAGCTCCAACAGTAATACCTAACAATATGCTTGTGTTTCTAGCTCCAACAGTAATACCGAGCAATATGCTTGTGTTTCTAGCTCCAACAGTACAGTAATACCTAGCAATATGCTTGTGTTTCCAGCTCCAACAGTAATACCCAGCAATATGCTTGTGTTTCTAGCTCCAACAGTACAGTAATACCCAGCAATATGCTTGTGTTTCTAGCTCCAACAGTACAGTAATACCTAGCAATATGCTTGTGTTTCTAGCTCCAACAGTAATACCTAGCAATATGCTTGTGTTTCTAGCTCCAACAGTACAGTAATACCTAGCAATATGCTTGTGTTTCTAGCTCCAACAGTAATACCTAGCAATATGCTTGTGTTTCTAGCTCCAACAGTACATTAATACCTAGCAATATGCTTGTGTTTCTAGCTCCAACAGTACATTAATACCTAGCAATATGCTTGTGTTTCTAGCTCCAACAGTAATACCTAGCAATATGCTTGTTTTTCTAGCTCCAACAGTACAGTAATACCTAGCAATATGCTTGTGTTTCTAGCTCCAACAGTACAGTAATACCTAGCAATATGCTTGTGTTTCTAGCTCCAACAGTAATACCTAGCAATATGCTTGTGTTTCTAGCTCCAACAGTAATACCTAGCAATATGCTTGTGTTTCTAGCTCCAACAGTAATACCTAGCAATATGCTTGTGTTTCTAGCTCCAACAGTACATTAATACCTAGCAATATGCTTGTGTTTCTAGCTCCAACAGTACATTAATACCTAGCAATATGCTTGTGTTTCTAGCTCCAACAGTAATACCTAGCAATATGCTTGTTTTTCTAGCTCCAACAGTACAGTAATACCTAGCAATATGCTTGTGTTTCTAGCTCCAACAGTACAGTAATACCTAGCAATATGCTTGTGTTTCTAGCTCCAACAGTAATTCCTAGCAATATGCTTGTGTTTCTAGCTCCAACAGTAATACCTAGCAATATGCTTGTGTTTCTAGCTCCAACAGTAATACCTAGCAATATGCTTGTGTTTCTAGCTCCAACAGTAATACCCAGCAATATGCTTGTGTTTCTAGCTCCAATAGTAATACCTAGCAATATGCTTGTGTTTCTAGCTCCAACAATGCTATAATACCTAGCAATTATATAGTTATATAGGATGCTGTGTATAGACAGTAGTTTTATAGGATGGAGAGTATATATAGTATGGGCAGTATAAGAATAGAAAAGGTGTGTACTGCAGTAGTTATATAGGATGATCCAGGCTACAGACAATCCCAGATTACAAAGGGAAAACCAGTCACGTCACGGACACCGACGTCTTGCTTCCAGACAAGTTAAACACCTTCTTCACCCGTTTTGAGGATAACACAGTGCCACCGATGCGGCCCGCTACCAAGGACTGTGCGCTCTCCTTCTCCGTGGCCGCCGTGAGTAAGACATTTAAATGTGTTAACCCTCGCAAGGCTGCCGGCCCAGACGGCATCCCTAGCCGCGTCCTCAGATCATGATCAGACCAGCTGGCTGTAGTGTTTACGGACATATTCAATCTCTCCTTATCCCAGTCTGCTGTCCCCACTTGCTTCAAGATGGCCACTATTGTTCCTGTACCCAAGAAAGCAAAGATAACTGAACTAAATGACTATCGCCCTGTAGCACTCACTCCTGTCATCATGAAGTGCTTTGAGAGGCTAGTTAAGGATCATATCACCTCCACCTTACCTGAAACCTTAGACCCACTCCAATTTGCTTACCGCCCCAACAGATCCACAGACGATGCAATTGCCATCCCACTGCACACTGCCCTATCCCATCTGGACAAGAGGAATACCTATGTAAGAATGCTGTTCATTGACTATAGCTCAGCATTCAACACCATAGTACCCTCCAAGCTCATCATTAAGGGGCCCTGGGTCTCAACCCCGCCCCTGCTGTGCAACTGGGTCCTGGACTTCCTGACGGGCCGCCCCCCAGGTGGTGAAGGTAGGAAACATCACCTCCACTAGGCTGACCTACACAGGGGCCCAACAAGGGTGCATGCTCAGCCCCCTCCTGTACTTCCTGTTCATCCACGACTGCGTGGCCATGCACGCCTCCAACTCAACCATCAAGTTTGCAGACGACACAACAATAGTGGGTGGGCTTGATTACCAACGATGACGAGACAGCCTACAGGGAGGATGTGAGGGCTCTGGTGGAGTGGTACCAGGAAAGCAACCTCTCACTCAACGTCAACAAAACAAAGGAGATGATTGTGGACTTCAGGAAACAGCAGAGGGAGCACCCCCCTATCCACATTGAAGGGACAGTAGTGGAGAAGGTAGAAAGTTTTAAGTTCGTTGGCGTACACATCACTGACGATCTGAAATGGTCCACCCACACAGACAGTGTGGTGAAGAAGGCTGAGACTCTCGGACCACACCCCCACCTAAAATCTGCTGCTACCCATCTCATCCCGAGGCTCTTGGACTATTTCCTTCAAACCAGTGGAAGTATTCAATTTTACTGCTTTACTCATCTCACATGTATCTACTGTATTATAATCTACTGCTTTACTCATCTCATATGTATCTACTGTATTCTATTCTACTGCTTTACTCATCTCATATGTATCTACTGTATTCTATTCTACTGTATTTTACTCATCTCACATGTATCTACTGTATTCTATTTTACTGCTTTACTCATCTCATATGTATCTACTGTATTCTATTCTACTGCTTTACTCATCTCATATGTATATACTGTATTCTATTTTACTGTATTCTATTTTACTGTATTTTTAGCCAATGCCACTCCGACATTGCTGGTCCTGATATTTATATCTTTTTTAATTCCATTATTTTACTTTTAGATTTGTGTGTATTATGGGTGTTGTTGTGTATTGTTAGATATTACTGCACTGTTGGAGTTAGGAACACAAGCATTTAGTTTAGATATTACTGTTGGAGCTAGAAACACAAGCATTTAGTTAGACACTACTGCACTGTTGGAGCTGGGAACACAAGCATTTAGTTAGATACTACTGTTGGTGCTGGGAACACAAGCATTTAGTTAGATACTACTGTACTGTTGGAGCTAGGAACACAAGCATTTAGTTAGATATTACTGTTGGAGCTAGAAACACAAGCATTTAGTTAGACACTACTGCACTGTTGGAGCTGGGAACACAAGCATTTAGTTAGATACTACTGCACTGTTGGAGCTAGAAACACAAGCATTTAGTTAGATATTACTGCACTGTTGGAGCTGGGAACACAAGCATTTAGTTAGATACTACTGTTGGAGCTAGAAACACAAGCATTTAGTTAGATACTACTGTTGGAGCTAGAAACACAAGCATTTAGTTAGATATTACTGTTGGAGCTGGGAACACAAGCATTTAGTTAGATACTACTGCACTGTTGGAGCTGGGAACACAAGCATTTAGTTAGATATTACTGTTGGAGCTGGGAACACAAGCATTTAGTTAGATATTACTGCACTGTTGGAGCTGGGAACACAAGCATTTAGTTAGATATTACTGCACTGTTGGAGCTGGGAACACAAGCATTTAGTTAGATACTACTGTTGGAGCTGGGAACACAAGCATTTAGTTAGATATTACTGTTGGAGCTGGGAACACAAGCATTTAGTTAGATACTACTGCACTGTTGGAGCTGGGAACACAAGCATTTAGTTAGATATTACTGTTGGAGCTGGGAACACAAGCATTTAGTTAGATATTACTGCACTGTTGGAGCTGGGAACACAAGCATTTAGTTAGATATTACTGCACTGTTGGAGCTGGGAACACAAGCATTTAGTTAGATACTACTGTTGGAGCTGGGAACACAAGCATTTAGTTAGATATTACTGTTGGAGCTGGGAACACAAGCATTTAGTTAGATATTACTGCACTGTTGGAGCTGGGAACACAAGCATTTAGTTAGATATTACTGTTGGAGCTAGGAACATTTCACTACACCTACAAAAACATCTGCTAAACATGTGTATTTGCCAAATAACATTTGATTTGGTGACGTAAAGGTGACCTCCAAATCTGTCTGCTCCTCTGTGTCCAGGTGGATGTCTGCGGGTATCCTCTCAGTATCTTCTTCATCGTGGTCAATGAGTTCTGCGAACGTTTCTCCTACTATGGCATGCGAGGTGAGCCAATCCCACAACACACCTCTCTATGGTAACAGAGAGCTGAGCCAATCACACCTCTCTATGGTAACAGATAGCAGAGAGGTGAGCCAATCACATCTCTCTATGTTAACAGATAGCAGAGAGCAGAGCCAATCACACCTCTCTATGTTAGCAGAGAGCTGAGCCAATCACACCTCTCTATGTTAACAGATAGCAGAGAGCTGAGCCAATCACACCTCTCTATGTTAACAGATAGCAATGAGCAGAGCCAATCACATCTCTCTATGTTAACAGATAGCAGAGCCAATCACACCTCTCTATGTTAACAGATAGCAGAGAGCAGAGCCAATCACAACTCTCTATGTTAACAGATAGCAGAGAGCAGAGCCAATCACACCTCTCTATGTTAACAGATAGCAGAGAGCAGAGCCAATCACAACTCTCTATGTTAGCAGAAAGCAGAGCCAAACACACCTCTCTATGTTAACAGATAGCAGAGAGCTGAGCCAATCACACCTCTCTATGTTAACAGATAGCAGAGCCAATCACACCTCTCTATGTTAACAGATAGCAGAGAGCAGAGCCAATCGCACCTCTCGATGTTAACAGATAGCAGAGCCAATCACATCTCTCTATGTTAACAGATAGCAGAGAGCTGAGCCAATCACAACTCTCTATGTTAGCAGAGAGCTGAGCCAATATCACCTCTCTATGTTAACAGATAGCAGAGAGCTGAGCCAATCACACCTCTCTATGTTAACAGATAGCAATGAGCAGAGCCAATCACATCTCTCTATGTTAACAGATAGCAGAGCCAATCACACCTCTCTATGTTAACAGATAGCAGAGAGCAGAGCCAATCACAACTCTCTATGTTAGCAGAAAGCAGAGCCAAACACACCTCTCTATGTTAACAGATAGCAGAGAGCTGAGCCAATCACACCTCTCTATGTTAACAGATAGCAGAGCCAATCACACCTCTCTATGTTAACAGATAGCAGAGAGCAGAGCCAATCACACCTCTCGATGTTAACAGATAGCAGAGCCAATCACATCTCTCTATGTTAACAGATAGCAGAGAGCTGAGCCAATCACAACTCTCTATGTTAGCAGAAAGCTGAGCCAATCACAACTCTCTATGTTAGCAGAAAGCAGAGCCAAACACACCTCTCTATGTTAACAGAGAGCAGAGCCAATCACACCTCTCGATGTTAACAGATAGCAGAGCCAATCACATCTCTCTATGTTAACAGATAGCAGAGAGCTGAGCCAATCACACCTCTCTATGTTAACAGATAGCAGAGAGCTGAGCCAATCATACCTCTCTATGTTAACAGATAGCAATGAGCAGAGCCAATCACATCTCTCTATGTTAACAGATAGCAGAGCCAATCACACCTCTCTATGTTAACAGATAGCAGAGAGCAGAGCCAATCACAACTCTCTATGTTAACAGATAGCAGAGAGCAGAGCCAATCACACCTCTCTATGTTAACAGATAGCAGAGAGCTGAGCCAATCACACCTCTCTATGTTAACAGATAGCAATGAGCAGAGCCAATCACATCTCTCTATGTTAACAGATAGCAGAGCCAATCACACCTCTCTATGTTAACAGATAGCAGAGAGCAGAGCCAATCACAACTCTCTATGTTAACAGATAGCAGAGAGCAGAGCCAATCACACCTCTCTATGTTAACAGATAGCAGAGAGCAGAGCCAATCACAACTCTCTATGTTAGCAGAAAGCAGAGCCAAACACACCTCTCTATGTTAACAGATAGCAGAGAGCTGAGCCAATCACACCTCTCTATGTTAACAGATAGCAGAGCCAATCACACCTCTCTATGTTAACAGATAGCAGAGAGCAGAGCCAATCGCACCTCTCGATGTTAACAGATAGCAGAGCCAATCACATCTCTCTATGTTAACAGATAGCAGAGAGCTGAGCCAATCACAACTCTCTATGTTAGCAGAGAGCTGAGCCAATATCACCTCTCTATGTTAACAGATAGCAGAGAGCTGAGCCAATCACACCTCTCTATGTTAACAGATAGCAATGAGCAGAGCCAATCACATCTCTCTATGTTAACAGATAGCAGAGCCAATCACACCTCTCTATGTTAACAGATAGCAGAGAGCAGAGCCAATCACAACTCTCTATGTTAGCAGAAAGCAGAGCCAAACACACCTCTCTATGTTAACAGATAGCAGAGAGCTGAGCCAATCACACCTCTCTATGTTAACAGATAGCAGAGCCAATCACACCTCTCTATGTTAACAGATAGCAGAGAGCAGAGCCAATCACACCTCTCGATGTTAACAGATAGCAGAGCCAATCACATCTCTCTATGTTAACAGATAGCAGAGAGCTGAGCCAATCACAACTCTCTATGTTAGCAGAAAGCTGAGCCAATCACAACTCTCTATGTTAGCAGAAAGCAGAGCCAAACACACCTCTCTATGTTAACAGAGAGCAGAGCCAATCACACCTCTCGATGTTAACAGATAGCAGAGCCAATCACATCTCTCTATGTTAACAGATAGCAGAGAGCTGAGCCAATCACACCTCTCTATGTTAACAGATAGCAGAGAGCTGAGCCAATCATACCTCTCTATGTTAACAGATAGCAATGAGCAGAGCCAATCACATCTCTCTATGTTAACAGATAGCAGAGCCAATCACACCTCTCTATGTTAACAGATAGCAGAGAGCAGAGCCAATCACAACTCTCTATGTTAACAGATAGCAGAGAGCAGAGCCAATCACACCTCTCTATGTTAACAGATAGCAGAGAGCTGAGCCAATCACACCTCTCTATGTTAGCAGATATCAGTGTTTACTACAGAATGTAAATAACTCTTTGGTAGTTACATTGCATTGACCAATGTTAGGTTCTGTTGTGGTTCTGTTCTCCTCCCTAGTGGTGTTGGTGCTGTAGATGGACATATTGAGTGGTTCTGTTCTCCTCCCTAGTGGTGCTGGTGCTGTAGATGGACATATTGAGTGGTTCTGTTGTGGTTCTGTTCTCCTCCCCAGTGGTGCTGGTGCTGTAGATGGACATATTGAGTGGTTCTATTGTGGTTCTGTTCTCCTCCCTAGTGGTGTTGGTGCTGTAGGTGGACATATTGAGTGGTTCTGTTGTGGTTCTGTTCTCCTCCCTAGTGGTGCTGGTCCTGTAGATGGACATATTGAGTGGTTCTGTTGTGGTTCTGTTCTCCTCCCTAGTGTTGCTGGTCCTGTAGATGGACATATTGAGAGGTTCTGTTGTGGTTCTGTTCTCCTCCCCTAGTGGTACTGGTGCTGTAGATGGACATATTGAGTGGTTCTGTTCTCCTCCCTAGTGGTGTTGGTGCTGTAGATGGACATATTGAGTGGTTCTGTTGTGGTTCTGTTCTCCTCCCTAGTGGTGATGGTGCTGTAGATGGACATATTGAGTGGTTCTGTTGTGGTTCTGTTCTCCCCCCTAGTGGTGTTGGTGCTGTAGATGGACATATTGAGTGGTTCTGTTGTGGTTCTGTTCTCCTCCCTAGCGGTGTTGGTGCTGTAGATGGACATATTGAGTGGTTCTGTTGTGGTTCTGTTCTCCTCCCTAGTGGTGTTGGTGCTGTAGATGGACATATTGAGTGGTTCTGTTGTTGTTCTGTTCTCCTCCCTAGTGGTGTTGGTGCTGTAGATGGACATATTGAGTGGTTCTGTTGTGGTTCTGTTCTCCTCCCTAGCGGTGCTGGTGCTGTAGATGGACATATTGAGTGGTTCTGTTGTGGTTCTGTTCTCCTCCCTAGTGGTGTTGGTGCTGTAGATGGACATATTGAGTGGTTCTGTTCTCCTCCCTAGTGGTGCTGGTGCTGTAGATGGACATATTGAGTGGTTCTGTAGTGGTTCTGTTCTCCTCCCCAGTGGTGCTGGTGCTGTAGATGGACATATTGAGTGGTTCTATTGTGGTTCTGTTCTCCTCCCTAGTGGTGTTGGTGCTGTAGGTGGACATATTGAGTGGTTCTGTTGTGGTTCTGTTCTCCTCCCTAGTGGTGCTGGTCCTGTAGATGGACATATTGAGTGGTTCTATTGTGGTTCTGTTCTCCTCCCTAGTGGTGTTGGTGCTGTAGATGGACATATTGAGTGGTTCTGTTGTGGTTCTGTTCTCCTCCCTAGTGGTGATGGTGCTGTAGATGGACATATTGAGTGGTTCTGTTGTGGTTCTGTTCTCCCCCCTAGTGGTGTTGGTGCTGTAGATGGACATATTGAGTGGTTCTGTTGTGGTTCTGTTCTCCTCCCTAGCGGTGTTGGTGCTGTAGATGGACATATTGAGTGGTTCTGTTGTGGTTCTGTTCTCCTCCCTAGTGGTGTTGGTGCTGTAGATGGACATATTGAGTGGTTCTGTTGTTGTTCTGTTCTCCTCCCTAGTGGTGTTGGTGCTGTAGATGGACATATTGAGTGGTTCTGTTGTGGTTCTGTTCTCCTCCCTAGCGGTGCTGGTGCTGTAGATGGACATATTGAGTGGTTCTGTTGTGGTTCTGTTCTCCTCCCTAGTGGTGTTGGTGCTGTAGATGGACATATTGAGTGGTTCTGTTCTCCTCCCTAGTGGTGCTGGTGCTGTAGATGGACATATTGAGTGGTTCTGTAGTGGTTCTGTTCTCCTCCCCAGTGGTGCTGGTGCTGTAGATGGACATATTGAGTGGTTCTATTGTGGTTCTGTTCTCCTCCCTAGTGGTGTTGGTGCTGTAGGTGGACATATTGAGTGGTTCTGTTGTGGTTCTGTTCTCCTCCCTAGTGGTGCTGGTCCTGTAGATGGACATATTGAGTGGTTCTGTTGTGGTTCTGTTCTCCTCCCTAGTGGTGCTGGTCCTGTAGATGGACATATTGAGAGGTTCTGTTGTGGTTCTGTTCTCCTCCCTAGTGGTGCTGGTCCTGTAGATGGACATATTGAGTGGTTCTGTTGTGGTTCTGTTCTCCTCCCTAGTGGTGCTGGTCCTGTAGATGGACATATTGAGAGGTTCTGTTGTGGTTCTGTTCTCCTCCCTAGTGGTACTGGTGCTGTAGATGGACATATTGAGTGGTTCTGTTCTCCTCCCTAGTGGTGTTGGTGCTGTAGATGGACATATTGAGTGGTTCTGTTGTGGTTCTGTTCTCCTCCCTAGTGGTGATGGTGCTGTAGATGGACATATTGAGTGGTTCTGTTGTGGTTCTGTTCTCCCCCCCTAGTGGTGTTGGTGCTGTAGATGGACATATTGAGTGGTTCTGTTGTGGTTCTGTTCTCCTCCCTAGCGGTGTTGGTGCTGTAGATGGACATATTGAGTGGTTCTGTTGTGGTTCTGTTCTCCTCCCTAGTGGTGTTGGTGCTGTAGATGGACATATTGAGTGGTTCTGTTGTTGTTCTGTTCTCCTCCCTAGTGGTGTTGGTGCTGTAGATGGACATATTGAGTGGTTCTGTTGTGGTTCTGTTCTCCTCCCTAGCGGTGCTGGTGCTGTAGATGGACATATTGAGTGGTTCTGTTGTGGTTCTGTTCTCCTCCCTAGTGGTGTTGGTGCTGTAGATGGACATATTGAGTGGTTCTGTTCTCCTCCCTAGTGGTGCTGGTGCTGTAGATGGACATATTGAGTGGTTCTGTTGTGGTTCTGTTCTCCTCCCCAGTGGTGCTGGTGCTGTAGATGGACATATTGAGTGGTTCTATTGTGGTTCTGTTCTCCTCCCTAGTGGTGTTGGTGCTGTAGGTGGACATATTGAGTGGTTCTGTTGTGGTTCTGTTCTCCTCCCTAGTGGTGCTGGTCCTGTAGATGGACATATTGAGTGGTTCTGTTGTGGTTCTGTTCTCCTCCCTAGTGTTGCTGGTCCTGTAGATGGACATATTGAGAGGTTCTGTTGTGGTTCTGTTCTCCTCCCTAGTGGTACTGGTGCTGTAGATGGACATATTGAGTGGTTCTGTTCTCCTCCCTAGTGGTGTTGGTGCTGTAGATGGACATATTGAGTGGTTCTGTTGTGGTTCTGTTCTCCTCCCTAGTGGTGATGGTGCTGTAGATGGACATATTGAGTGGTTCTGTTGTGGTTCTGTTCTCCCCCCTAGTGGTGTTGGTGCTGTAGATGGACATATTGAGTGGTTCTGTTGTGGTTCTGTTCTCCTCCCTAGCGGTGTTGGTGCTGTAGATGGACATATTGAGTGGTTCTGTTGTGGTTCTGTTCTCCTCCCTAGTGGTGTTGGTGCTGTAGATGGACATATTGAGTGGTTCTGTTGTTGTTCTGTTCTCCTCCCTAGTGGTGTTGGTGCTGTAGATGGACATATTGAGTGGTTCTGTTGTGGTTCTGTTCTCCTCCCTAGCGGTGCTGGTGCTGTAGATGGACATATTGAGTGGTTCTGTTGTGGTTCTGTTCTCCTCCCTAGTGGTGTTGGTGCTGTAGATGGACATATTGAGTGGTTCTGTTCTCCTCCCTAGTGGTGCTGGTGCTGTAGATGGACATATTGAGTGGTTCTGTAGTGGTTCTGTTCTCCTCCCCAGTGGTGCTGGTGCTGTAGATGGACATATTGAGTGGTTCTATTGTGGTTCTGTTCTCCTCCCTAGTGGTGTTGGTGCTGTAGGTGGACATATTGAGTGGTTCTGTTGTGGTTCTGTTCTCCTCCCTAGTGGTGCTGGTCCTGTAGATGGACATATTGAGTGGTTCTATTGTGGTTCTGTTCTCCTCCCTAGTGGTGTTGGTGCTGTAGATGGACATATTGAGTGGTTCTGTTGTGGTTCTGTTCTCCTCCCTAGTGGTGATGGTGCTGTAGATGGACATATTGAGTGGTTCTGTTGTGGTTCTGTTCTCCCCCCTAGTGGTGTTGGTGCTGTAGATGGACATATTGAGTGGTTCTGTTGTGGTTCTGTTCTCCTCCCTAGCGGTGTTGGTGCTGTAGATGGACATATTGAGTGGTTCTGTTGTGGTTCTGTTCTCCTCCCTAGTGGTGTTGGTGCTGTAGATGGACATATTGAGTGGTTCTGTTGTTGTTCTGTTCTCCTCCCTAGTGGTGTTGGTGCTGTAGATGGACATATTGAGTGGTTCTGTTGTGGTTCTGTTCTCCTCCCTAGCGGTGCTGGTGCTGTAGATGGACATATTGAGTGGTTCTGTTGTGGTTCTGTTCTCCTCCCTAGTGGTGTTGGTGCTGTAGATGGACATATTGAGTGGTTCTGTTCTCCTCCCTAGTGGTGCTGGTGCTGTAGATGGACATATTGAGTGGTTCTGTAGTGGTTCTGTTCTCCTCCCCAGTGGTGCTGGTGCTGTAGATGGACATATTGAGTGGTTCTATTGTGGTTCTGTTCTCCTCCCTAGTGGTGTTGGTGCTGTAGGTGGACATATTGAGTGGTTCTGTTGTGGTTCTGTTCTCCTCCCTAGTGGTGCTGGTCCTGTAGATGGACATATTGAGTGGTTCTGTTGTGGTTCTGTTCTCCTCCCTAGTGGTGCTGGTCCTGTAGATGGACATATTGAGAGGTTCTGTTGTGGTTCTGTTCTCCTCCCTAGTGGTGCTGGTCCTGTAGATGGACATATTGAGTGGTTCTGTTGTGGTTCTGTTCTCCTCCCTAGTGGTGCTGGTCCTGTAGATGGACATATTGAGAGGTTCTGTTGTGGTTCTGTTCTCCTCCCTAGTGGTACTGGTGCTGTAGATGGACATATTGAGTGGTTCTGTTCTCCTCCCTAGTGGTGTTGGTGCTGTAGATGGACATATTGAGTGGTTCTGTTGTGGTTCTGTTCTCCTCCCTAGTGGTGATGGTGCTGTAGATGGACATATTGAGTGGTTCTGTTGTGGTTCTGTTCTCCCCCCTAGTGGTGTTGGTGCTGTAGATGGACATATTGAGTGGTTCTGTTGTGGTTCTGTTCTCCTCCCTAGCGGTGTTGGTGCTGTAGATGGACATATTGAGTGGTTCTGTTGTGGTTCTGTTCTCCTCCCTAGTGGTGTTGGTGCTGTAGATGGACATATTGAGTGGTTCTGTTGTTGTTCTGTTCTCCTCCCTAGTGGTGTTGGTGCTGTAGATGGACATATTGAGTGGTTCTGTTGTGGTTCTGTTCTCCTCCCTAGCGGTGCTGGTGCTGTAGATGGACATATTGAGTGGTTCTGTTGTGGTTCTGTTCTCCTCCCTAGTGGTGTTGGTGCTGTAGATGGACATATTGAGTGGTTCTGTTCTCCTCCCTAGTGGTGCTGGTGCTGTAGATGGACATATTGAGTGGTTCTGTAGTGGTTCTGTTCTCCTCCCCAGTGGTGCTGGTGCTGTAGATGGACATATTGAGTGGTTCTATTGTGGTTCTGTTCTCCTCCCTAGTGGTGTTGGTGCTGTAGGTGGACATATTGAGTGGTTCTGTTGTGGTTCTGTTCTCCTCCCTAGTGGTGCTGGTCCTGTAGATGGACATATTGAGTGGTTCTGTTGTGGTTCTGTTCTCCTCCCTAGTGGTGCTGGTCCTGTAGATGGACATATTGAGAGGTTCTGTTGTGGTTCTGTTCTCCTCCCTAGTGGTACTGGTGCTGTAGATGGACATATTGAGTGGTTCTGTTCTCCTCCCTAGTGGTGTTGGTGCTGTAGATGGACATATTGAGTGGTTCTGTTGTGGTTCTGTTCTCCTCCCTAGTGGTGATGGTGCTGTAGATGGACATATTGAGTGGTTCTGTTGTGGTTCTGTTCTCCCCCCTAGTGGTGTTGGTGCTGTAGATGGACATATTGAGTGGTTCTGTTGTGGTTCTGTTCTCCTCCCTAGCGGTGTTGGTGCTGTAGATGGACATATTGAGTGGTTCTGTTGTGGTTCTGTTCTCCTCCCTAGTGGTGTTGGTGCTGTAGATGGACATATTGAGTGGTTCTGTTGTTGTTCTGTTCTCCTCCCTAGTGGTGTTGGTGCTGTAGATGGACATATTGAGTGGTTCTGTTGTGGTTCTGTTCTCCTCCCTAGCGGTGCTGGTGCTGTAGATGGACATATTGAGTGGTTCTGTTGTGGTTCTGTTCTCCTCCCTAGTGGTGTTGGTGCTGTAGATGGACATATTGAGTGGTTCTGTTCTCCTCCCTAGTGGTGCTGGTGCTGTAGATGGACATATTGAGTGGTTCTGTAGTGGTTCTGTTCTCCTCCCCAGTGGTGCTGGTGCTGTAGATGGACATATTGAGTGGTTCTATTGTGGTTCTGTTCTCCTCCCTAGTGGTGTTGGTGCTGTAGGTGGACATATTGAGTGGTTCTGTTGTGGTTCTGTTCTCCTCCCTAGTGGTGCTTGTCCTGTAGATGGACATATTGAGTGGTTCTGTTGTGGTTCTGTTCTCCTCCCTAGTGGTGCTGGTCCTGTAGATGGACATATTGAGAGGTTCTGTTGTGGTTCTGTTCTCCTCCCTAGTGGTACTGGTGCTGTAGATGGACATATTGAGTGGTTCTGTTCTCCTCCCTAGTGGTGTTGGTGCTGTAGATGGACATATTGAGTGGTTCTGTTGTGGTTCTGTTCTCCTCCCTAGTGGTGATGGTGCTGTAGATGGACATATTGAGTGGTTCTGTTGTGGTTCTGTTCTCCCCCCTAGTGGTGTTGGTGCTGTAGATGGACATATTGAGTGGTTCTGTTCTCCTCCCTAGCGGTGTTGGTGCTGTAGATGGATATATTGAATGGTTCTGTTGTGGTTCTGTTCTCCTCCCTAGTGGTGTTGGTGCTGTAGATGGACATATTGAGTGGTTCTGTTGTGGTTCTGTTCTCCTCCCTAGTGGTGCTGGTCCTGTAGATGGACATATTGAGTGGTTCTGTTGTGGTTCTGTTCTCCTCCCTAGTGGTGCTGGTCCTGTAGATGGACATATTGAGAGGTTCTGTTGTGGTTCTGTTCTCCTCCCTAGTGGTACTGGTGCTGTAGATGGACATATTGAGTGGTTCTGTTCTCCTCCCTAGTGGTGTTGGTGCTGTAGATGGACATATTGAGTGGTTCTGTTGTGGTTCTGTTCTCCTCCCTAGTGGTGATGGTGCTGTAGATGGACATATTGAGTGGTTCTGTTGTGGTTCTGTTCTCCCCCCTAGTGGTGTTGGTGCTGTAGATGGACATATTGAGTGGTTCTGTTCTCCTCCCTAGCGGTGTTGGTGCTGTAGATGGATATATTGAATGGTTCTGTTGTGGTTCTGTTCTCCTCCCTAGTGGTGTTGGTGCTATAGATGGACATATTGAGTGGTTCTGTTGTTGTTCTGTTCTCCTCCCTAGTGGTGTTGGTGCTGTAGATGGACATATTGAGTGGTTCTGTTGTGGTTCTGTTCTCCTCCCTAGCGGTGCTGGTGCTGTAGATGGACATATTGAGTGGTTCTGTTGTGGTTCTGTTCTCCTCCCTAGTGGTGTTGGTGCTGTAGATGAACATATTGAGTGGTTCTGTTCTCCTCCCTAGTGGTGTTGGTGCTGTCGATGGACATATTGAGTGGTTCTGTTCTCCTCCCTAGTGGTGCTGGTGCTGTAGATGGACATATTGAGTGGTTCTGTTGTGGTTCTGTTCTCCTCCCTAGTGGTGTTGGTGCTGTAGATGGACATATTGAGTGGTTCTGTTGTGGTTCTGTTCTCCCCCTAGTGGTGCTGGTGCTGTAGATGGACATATTGAGTGGTTCTGTTGTGGTTCTGTTCTCCTCCCTAGCGGTGCTGGTGCTGTAGATGGACATATTGAGTGGTTCTATTCTCCTCCCTAGTGGTGCTGGTGCTGTAGATGGACATATTGAGTGGTTCTGTTGTGGTTCTGTTCTCCTCCCTAGTGGTGCTGGTGCTGTAGATGGACATATTGAGTGGTTCTATTGTGGTTCTGTTCTTCTCCCTAGTGGTGGTGGTGCTGTAGGTGGACATATTGAGTGGTTCTGTTGTGGTTCTGTTCTCCTCCCTCGTGGTGCTGGTCCTGTAGATGGACATATTGAGTGGTTCTGTTCTCCTCCCTAGTGGTGCTGGTGCTGTAGATGGACATATTGAGTGGTTCTGTAGTGGTTCTGTTCTCCTCCCCAGTGGTGCTGGTGCTGTAGATGGACATATTGAGTGGTTCTATTGTGGTTCTGTTCTCCTCCCTAGTGGTGTTGGTGCTGTAGATGGACATATTGAGTGGTTCTGTTGTGGTTCTGTTCTCCTCCCTAGTGGTGCTGGTCCTGTAGATGGACATATTGAGTGGTTCTGTTGTGGTTCTGTTCTCCTCCCTAGTGGTGCTGGTCCTGTAGATGGACATATTGAGAGGTTCTGTTGTGGTTCTGTTCTCCTCCCTAGTGGTACTGGTGCTGTAGATGGACATATTGAGTGGTTCTGTTCTCCTCCCTAGTGGTGTTGGTGCTGTAGATGGACATATTGAGTGGTTCTGTTGTGGTTCTGTTCTCCTCCCTAGTGGTGATGGTGCTGTAGATGGACATATTGAGTGGTTCTGTTGTGGTTCTGTTCTCCCCCCTAGTGGTGTTGGTGCTGTAGATGGACATATTGAGTGGTTCTGTTCTCCTCCCTAGCGGTGTTGGTGCTGTAGATGGATATATTGAATGGTTCTGTTGTGGTTCTGTTCTCCTCCCTAGTGGTGTTGGTGCTGTAGATGGACATATTGAGTGGTTCTGTTGTTGTTCTGTTCTCCTCCCTAGTGGTGTTGGTGCTGTAGATGGACATATTGAGTGGTTCTGTTGTGGTTCTGTTCTCCTCCCTAGCGGTGCTGGTGCTGTAGATGGACATATTGAGTGGTTCTGTTGTGGTTCTGTTCTCCTCCCTAGTGGTGTTGGTGCTGTAGATGAACATATTGAGTGGTTCTGTTCTCCTCCCTAGTGGTGCTGGTGCTGTAGATGGACATATTGAGTGGTTCTGTTGTGGTTCTGTTCTCCTCCCTAGTGGTGTTGGTGCTGTAGATGGACATATTGAGTGGTTCTGTTGTGGTTCTGTTCACCCCCTAGTGGTGCTGGTGCTGTAGATGGACATATTGAGTGGTTCTGTTGTGGTTCTGTTCTCCTCCCTAGCGGTGCTGGTGCTGTAGATGGACATATTGAGTGGTTCTATTCTCCTCCCTAGTGGTGCTGGTGCTGTAGATGGACATATTGAGTGGTTCTGTTGTGGTTCTGTTCTCCTCCCTAGTGGTGCTGGTGCTGTAGATGGACATATTGAGTGGTTCTATTGTGGTTCTGTTCTTCTCCCTAGTGGTGGTGGTGCTGTAGGTGGACATATTGAGTGGTTCTGTTGTGGTTCTGTTCTCCTCCCTCGTGGTGCTGGTCCTGTAGATGGACATATTGAGTGGTTCTGTTGTGGTTCTGTTCTCCTCCCTAGCGGTGTTGGTGCTGTAGATGGACATATTGAGTGGTTCTTTTCTCCTCCCTAGTGGTGCTGGTGCTGTAGATGGACATATTGAGTGGTTCTGTTGTGGTTCTCTTCTCCTCCCTAGTGGTGCTGGTGCTGTAGATGGACATATTGAGTGGTTCTATTGTGGTTCTGTTCTTCTCCCTAGTGGTGGTGGTGCTGTAGGTGGACATATTGAGTGTTTCTGTTGTGGTTCTGTTCTCCTCCCTCGTGGTGCTGGTCCTGTAGATGGACATATTGAGTGGTTCTGTTGTGGTTCTGTTCTCCTCCCTAGCGGTGTTGGTGCTGTAGATGGACATATTGAGTGGTTCTGTTCTCCTCCCTAGTGGTGCTGGTGCTGTAGATGGACATATTGAGTGGTTCTGTTGTGGTTCTGTTCTCCTCCCCAGTGGTGCTGGTGCTGTAGATGGACATATTGAGTGGTTCTATTGTGGTTCTGTTCTCCTCCCTAGTGGTGTTGGTGCTGTAGGTGGACATACTGAGTGGTTCTGTTGTGGTTCTGTTCTCCTCCCTAGTGGTGCTGGTCCTGTAGATGGACATATTGAGTGGTTCTGTTGTGGTTCTGTTCTCCTCCCTAGTGGTGCTGGTCCTGTAGATGGACATATTGAGAGGTTCTGTTGTGGTTCTGTTCTCCTCCCTAGTGGTACTGGTGCTGTAGATGGACATATTGAGTGGTTCTGTTCTCCTCCCTAGTGGTGTTGGTGCTGTAGATGGACATATTGAGTGGTTCTGTTGTGGTTCTGTTCTCCTCCCTAGTGGTGTTGGTGCTGTAGATGGACATATTGAGTGGTTCTGTTGTGGTTCTTTTCTCCCCCCTAGTGGTGTTGGTGCTGTAGATGGACATATTGAGTGGTTCTGTTGTGGTTCTGTTCTCCTCCCTAGCGGTGTTGGTGCTGTAGATGGACATATTGAGTGGTTCTGTTGTGGTTCTGTTCTCCTCCCTAGTGGTGTTGGTGCTGTAGATGGACATATTGAGTGGTTCTGTTGTTGTTCTGTTCTCCTCCCTAGTGGTGTTGGTGCTGTAGATGGACATATTGAGTGGTTCTGTTGTGGTTCTGTTCTCCTCCCTAGTGGTGTTGGTGCTGTAGATGGACATATTGAGTGGTTCTGTTCTCCTCCCTAGTGGTGCTGGTGCTGTAGATGGACATATTGAGTGGTTCTGTTCTCCTCGCTAGTGGTGCTGGTGCTGTAGTTGGACATATTGAGTGGTTCTGTTGTGGTTCTGTTCTCCTCCCTAGTGGTGTTGGTGCTGTAGATGGACATATTGAGTGGTTCTGTTCTCCTCCCTAGTGGTGTTGGTGCTGTTGATGGACATATTGAGTGGTTCTTTTCTCCTCCCTAGTGGAGTTGGTGCTGTAGATAGACATATTGAGTGGTTCTGTTGTGGTTCTGTTCTCCTCCCTAGTGGTGCTGGTGCTGTAGATGGACATATTGAGTGGTTCTGTTGTGGTTCTGTTCTCCTCCCTAGCGGTGTTGGTGCTGTAGATGGACATATTGAGTGGTTCTGTTCTCCTCCCTAGTGGTGTTGGTGCTGTAGATGGACATATTGAGTGGTTCTGTTGTGGTTCTGTTCTGCTCCCTAGTGGTGTTGGTGCTGTAGATGGACATATTGAGTGGTTCTGTTGTGGTTCTTTTCTCCCCCCTAGTGGTGTTGGTGCTGTAGATGGACATATTGAGTGGTTCTGTTGTGGTTCTGTTCTCCTCCCTAGCGGTGTTGGTGCTGTAGATGGATATATTGAATGGTTCTGTTGTGGTTCTGTTCTCCTCCCTAGCGGTGCTGGTGCTGTAGATGGACATATTGAGTGGTTCTGTTGTGGTTCTGTTCTCCTCCCTAGTGGTGTTGGTGCTGTAGATGGACATATTGAGTGGTTCTGTTCTCCTCCCTAGTGGTGCTGGTGCTGTAGATGGACATATTGAGTGGTTCTGTAGTGGTTCTGTTCTCCTCCCCAGTGGTGCTGGTGCTGTAGATGGACATATTGAGTGGTTCTATTGTGGTTCTGTTCTCCTCCCTAGTGGTGTTGGTGCTGTAGGTGGACATATTGAGTGGTTCTGTTGTGGTTCTGTTCTCCTCCCTAGTGGTGCTGGTCCTGTAGATGGACATATTGAGTGGTTCTGTTGTGGTTCTGTTCTCCTCCCTAGTGGTGCTGGTCCTGTAGATGGACATATTGAGAGGTTCTGTTGTGGTTCTGTTCTCCTCCCTAGTGGTACTGGTGCTGTAGATGGACATATTGAGTGGTTCTGTTCTCCTCCCTAGTGGTGTTGGTGCTGTAGATGGACATATTGAGTGGTTCTGTTGTGGTTCTGTTCTCCTCCCTAGTGGTGATGGTGCTGTAGATGGACATATTGAGTGGTTCTGTTGTGGTTCTGTTCTCCCCCTAGTGGTGTTGGTGCTGTAGATGGACATATTGAGTGGTTCTGTTCTCCTCCCTAGCGGTGTTGGTGCTGTAGATGGATATATTGAATGGTTCTGTTGTGGTTCTGTTCTCCTCCCTAGTGGTGTTGGTGCTGTAGATGGACATATTGAGTGGTTCTGTTGTTGTTCTGTTCTCCTCCCTAGTGGTGTTGGTGCTGTAGATGGACATATTGAGTGGTTCTGTTGTGGTTCTGTTCTCCTCCCTAGCGGTGCTGGTGCTGTAGATGGACATATTGAGTGGTTCTTTTGTGGTTCTGTTCTCCTCCCTAGTGGTGTTGGTGCTGTAGATGAACATATTGAGTGGTTCTGTTCTCCTCCCTAGTGGTGTTGGTGCTGTCGATGGACATATTGAGTGGTTCTGTTCTCATCCCTAGTGGTGCTGGTGCTGTAGATGGACATATTGAGTGATTCTGTTGTGGTTCTGTTCTCCTCCCTAGTGGTGTTGGTGCTGTAGATGGACATATTGAGTGGTTCTGTTGTGGTTCTGTTCTCCCCCTAGTGGTGCTGGTGCTGTAGATGGACATATTGAGTGGTTCTGTGGTGGTTCTGTTCTCCTCCCTAGCGGTGCTGGTGCTGTAGATGGACATATTGAGTGGTTCTATTCTCCTCCCTAGTGGTGCTGGTGCTGTAGATGGACATATTGAGTGGTTCTGTTGTGGTTCTGTTCTCCTCCCTAGTGGTGCTGGTGCTGTAGATGGACATATTGAGTGGTTCTATTGTGGTTCTGTTCTTCTCCCTAGTGGTGGTGGTGCTGTAGGTGGACATATTGAGTGGTTCTGTTGTGGTTCTGTTCTCCTCCCTCGTGGTGCTGGTCCTGTAGATGGACATATTGAGTGGTTCTGTTGTGGTTCTGTTCTCCTCCCTAGCGGTGTTGGTGCTGTAGATGGACATATTGAGTGGTTCTGTTCTCCTCCCTAGTGGTGCTGGTGCTGTAGATGGACATATTGAGTGGTTCTGTTGTGGTTCTGTTCTCCTCCCTAGTGGTGCTGGTGCTGTAGATGGACATATTGAGTGGTTCTATTGTGGTTCTGTTCTTCTCCCTAGTGGTGGTGGTGCTGTAGGTGGACATATTGAGTGTTTCTGTTGTGGTTCTGTTCTCCTCCCTCGTGGTGCTGGTCCTGTAGATGGACATATTGAGTGGTTCTGTTGTGGTTCTGTTCTCCTCCCTAGCGGTGTTGGTGCTGTAGATGGACATATTGAGTGGTTCTGTTCTCCTCCCTAGTGGTGCTGGTGCTGTAGATGGACATATTGAGTGGTTCTGTTGTGGTTCTGTTCTCCTCCCCAGTGGTGCTGGTGCTGTAGATGGACATATTGAGTGGTTCTATTGTGGTTCTGTTCTCCTCCCTAGTGGTGTTGGTGCTGTAGGTGGACATACTGAGTGGTTCTGTTGTGGTTCTGTTCTCCTCCCTAGTGGTGCTGGTCCTGTAGATGGACATATTGAGTGGTTCTGTTGTGGTTCTGTTCTCCTCCCTAGTGGTGCTGGTCCTGTAGATGGACATATTGAGAGGTTCTGTTGTGGTTCTGTTCTCCTCCCTAGTGGTACTGGTGCTGTAGATGGACATATTGAGTGGTTCTGTTCTCCTCCCTAGTGGTGTTGGTGCTGTAGATGGACATATTGAGTGGTTCTGTTGTGGTTCTGTTCTCCTCCCTAGTGGTGTTGGTGCTGTAGATGGACATATTGAGTGGTTCTGTTGTGGTTCTTTTCTCCCCCCTAGTGGTGTTGGTGCTGTAGATGGACATATTGAGTGGTTCTGTTGTGGTTCTGTTCTCCTCCCTAGCGGTGTTGGTGCTGTAGATGGACATATTGAGTGGTTCTGTTGTGGTTCTGTTCTCCTCCCTAGTGGTGTTGGTGCTGTAGATGGACATATTGAGTGGTTCTGTTGTTGTTCTGTTCTCCTCCCTAGTGGTGTTGGTGCTGTAGATGGACATATTGAGTGGTTCTGTTGTGGTTCTGTTCTCCTCCCTAGTGGTGTTGGTGCTGTAGATGGACATATTGAGTGGTTCTGTTCTCCTCCCTAGTGGTGCTGGTGCTGTAGATGGACATATTGAGTGGTTCTGTTCTCCTCGCTAGTGGTGCTGGTGCTGTAGTTGGACATATTGAGTGGTTCTGTTGTGGTTCTGTTCTCCTCCCTAGTGGTGTTGGTGCTGTAGATGGACATATTGAGTGGTTCTGTTCTCCTCCCTAGTGGTGTTGGTGCTGTTGATGGACATATTGAGTGGTTCTTTTCTCCTCCCTAGTGGAGTTGGTGCTGTAGATAGACATATTGAGTGGTTCTATTGTGGTTCTGTTCTCCTCCCTAGTGGTGCTAGTGCTGTAGATGGACATATTGAGTGGTTCTGTTGTGGTTCTGTTCTCCTCCCTAGCGGTGTTGGTGCTGTAGATGGACATATTGAGTGGTTCTGTTCTCCTCCCTAGTGGTGCTGGTGCTGTAGATGGACATATTGAGTGGTTCTGTTGTGGTTCTGTTCTCCTCCCTAGTGGTGCTGGTGCTGTAGATGGACATATTGAGTGGTTCTATTGTGGTTCTGTTCTTCTCCCTAGTGGTGGTGGTGCTGTAGGGGGACATATTGAGTGGTTCTGTTGTGGTTCTGTTCTCCCCTCTCGTGGTGCTGGTCCTGTAGATGGACATATTGAGTGGTTCTGTTGTGGTTCTGTTCTCCTCCCTAGCGGTGTTGGTGCTGTAGATGGACATATTGAGTGGTTCTGTTCTCCTCCCTAGTGGTGCTGGTGCTGTAGATGGACATATTGAGTGGTTCTGTTGTGGTTCTGTTCTCCTCCCCAGTGGTGCTGGTGCTGTAGATGGACATATTGAGTGGTTCTATTGTGGTTCTGTTCTCCTCCCTAGTGGTGTTGGTGCTGTAGGTGGACATACTGAGTTGTTCTGTTGTGGTTCTGTTCTCCTCCCTAGTGGTGCTGGTCCTGTAGATGGACATATTGAGTGGTTCTGTTGTGGTTCTGTTCTCCTCCCTAGTGGTGCTGGTCCTGTAGATGGACATATTGAGAGGTTCTGTTGTGGTTCTGTTCTCCTCCCTAGTGGTACTGGTGCTGTAGATGGACATATTGAGTGGTTCTGTTCTCCTCCCTAGTGGTGTTGGTGCTGCAGATGGACATATTGAGTGGTTCTGTTGTGGTTCTGTTCTCCTCCCTAGTGGTGTTGGTGCTGTAGATGGACATATTGAGTGGTTCTGTTGTGGTTCTTTTCTCCCCCCTAGTGGTGTTGGTGCTGTAGATGGACATATTGAGTGGTTCTGTTGTGGTTCTGTTCTCCTCCCTAGCGGTGTTGGTGCTGTAGATGGACATATTGAGTGGTTCTGTTGTGGTTCTGTTCTCCTCCCTAGTGGTGTTGGTGCTGTAGATGGACATATTGAGTGGTTCTGTTGTTGTTCTGTTCTCCTCCCTAGTGGTGTTGGTGCTGTAGATGGACATATTGAGTGGTTCTGTTGTGGTTCTGTTCTCCTCCCTAGTGGTGTTGGTGCTGTAGATGGACATATTGAGTGGTTCTGTTCTCCTCCCTAGTGGTGCTGGTGCTGTAGATGGACATATTGAGTGGTTCTGTTCTCCTCCCTAGTGGTGTTGGTGCTGTAGATGGACATATTGAGAGGTTCTGTTGTGGTTCTGTTCTCCTCCCTAGCGGTGCTGGTCCTGTACTTCAGGTACTTCCTGAAGTGGGACGATGACCTGGCCACCTCTATCTATCACACCTTCATCGCTCTCTGCTACCTGACTCCTATACTGGGAGCCATTGTGGCCGACTCCTGGCTTGGGAAGTTCAAGTGAGTCCAAACCAAGTACATCAACTTATTATCTGATCTTCCATAGAATAACTGGGGATTGTGGTTCTCTTGCTTGTAGTTGTCTGCCCTCCTGGTAAATCCCTTTCATTTGTTTTTCTCCCCTTCTCTCTCCTCTCTCTCTCCCCTCTCTCTCTCCCCCTCTCTCCCCTCTCGTTCTTCCTCTCTCTCCCTCTCTCTCCCTCTCTCTCCCTCTCTCTCCCTCACTCTCTCTCTCTCTCTCTCTCCTCTCTCTCTCTCTCTCTCTCTCTCTCTCTCTCTCTCCCCTCTCTCCCCTCTCGCTCTCCCTCTCTCTCTCTCCCTCTCTCTCTCTCTCTCTCTTTCCTCTCTCTCTTTCCTCTCTCTCTTTCCTCTCTCTCTTTCCTCTCTCTCTTTCCTCTCTCTCTCTGTTGTATCTCTTTCTCTCTCTCTCTCTCTCTCTCTCTCTCCCTTTCCTCTCTCTCCCCAGGACTATTGTCTATTTATCCATCGTCTATACGGTGGGACAGGTTGTCATGGCAGTAAGCGCCATACACGACATCACAGACACGGACAGGGACGGGACCCCTGACAACATGACCTTCCATGTGTGAGTTCATCCGTTGTTCACCCTAAACACAACCTCCTATATAAGCCTGTACCACAGGGTACAGTACAGCGTTGTAAGAAGATTAGAGTTGTGTAAACTTAGTCAATTAAGTTGACTCAACTTCTATGATATGAGTTCCTTTAGTTGAAGTGATAAGTGCTGTTGTCTCCCCTCAGGGCCATGTCTATGGTTGGCCTGTTCCTCATCGCTCTGGGGACAGGGGGCATCAAACCCTGTGTCGCTGCCTTCGGAGGAGACCAGTTTGAAGACCACCAGGTTGGTAACACTAGCGGAGCAGCCATTTTAGAGTCCGTCTCTACCGACCTCGGTCATTACGGTGGTGTAGACTCCATTTTAGAGTCTGTCTCTACCGACCTCGGTCATTACGGTAGTGTGGACTCCATTTTAGAGTCTGTCTCGGTCATTACGGTGGTGTAGACTCCATTTTAGAGTCTGTCTCGGTCATTACGGTGGTGTAGACTCCATTTTAGAATCTGTCACTGTCATTACGGTGGTGCGGACTCCATTTTAGTCTGTCTCGGTCATTACGGTAGTGTAGACTCCATTTTAGAGTCTGTCTCGGTCATTACGGTGGTGTAGACTCCATTTTAGAGTCTGTCTCGGTCATTACGGTAGTGTAGACTCCATTTTAGAATCTGTCTCGGTCATTACGGTAGTGTGGACTCCATTTTAGAGTCTGCCTCGGTCATTACGGTGGTGTAGACTCCATTTTAGAGTCTGGCTCTACCGACCTCAGTCATTACGGTAGTGTAGACTCCATTTTAGAGTCTGCCTCGGTCATTACGGTGGTGTGGACTCCATTTTAGAGTCTGTCTTGGTCATTACGGTGGTGTGGACTCCATTTTAGAGTCTGTCTCTACCGACCTCGGTCATTACGGTAGTGTAGACTCCATTTTAGAGTCTGTCTCTACCGACCTCGGTCATTACGGTGGTGTAGACTCCATTTTAGAGTCTGTCTCGGTCATTACGGTAGTGTAGACTCCGTTTTAGAGTCTGTCTCGGTCATTACGGTAGTGTAGACTCCATTTTAGAGTCTGCCTCGGTCATTACGGTAGTGTAGACTCCATTTTAGAATCTGTCTCGGTCATTACGGTAGTGTAGACTCCATTTTAGAGTCTGCCTCTACCGACCTCGGTCATTACGGTAGTGTAGACTCCATTTTAGAGTCTGTCTCGGTCATTACGGTGGTGTAGACTCCATTTTAGAGACTGACTCGGTCATTACGGTAGTGTAGACTCCATTTTAGAGTCTGTCTCGGTCATTACGGTAGTGTAGACTCCATTTTAGAGTCTGTCTCGGTCATTACGGTAGTGTGGACTCCATTTTAGAGTCTGTCTCGGTCATTACGGTAGTGTGGACTCCATTTTAGAGTCTGCCTCGGTCTTTACGGTAGTGTCGACTCCATTTAAGAGTCTGTCTCGGTCATTACGGTAGTGTAGACTCCATTTTAGAGTCTGTCTCTACCCCCCTCGTCATTACGGTGGTGTGGACTCCATTTTAGAGTCTGTCTCTACCGACCTCGGTCATTACGGTAGTGTAGACTCCATTTTAGAGTCTGCCTCGGTCATTACGGTAGTGTAGACTCCATTTTAGAGTCTGCCTCGGTCATTACGGTAGTGTGGACTCCATTTTAGAGTCTGCCTCGGTCATTACGGTGGTGTAGACTCCATTTTAGAGTCTGTCTCTACCGACCTCGGTCATTACGGTAGTGTAGACTCCATTTTAGAGTCTTCCTCGGTCATTACGGTAGTGTAGACTCCATTTTAGAGTCTGCCTCGGTCATTACGGTAGTGTAGACTCCATTTTAGAGTCTGCCTCGGTCATTACGGTAGTGTAGACTCCATTTTAGAGTCTGCCTCTACCGACCTCGGTCATTACGGTGGTGTAGACTCCAGATGATCAGCATGTTTTATCAACGTGTCTTTCATTATCAGTGCTGATGGTGCTGATTCAGCAGAACACCTTCCAGATGGTTGTTTATTAACCATCAGCCCTGGTTACCTGCTGGAAGGGGCATTTAGGTCAAAGGTTACAGAGCGTCATGTTGCTGAATGTGGATGAATCTGAACACCTTGATTCTCCAGCAGATAGATGGTGCTGCTCTGTTTGCTGGCTAGTTATGGTTAGACACAAGTGTCAAGGTCAGATGTTTGCAGGTTTAAACCCTGTTTTCCTGTCCATGTCTCCTGTTCCTAACCTGGTCTCCTGTCCACATCTCCTGTTCTCCTGTCCATGTCTCCTGTCCATGTCTCCTGTCCATGTCTCCTGTCCATGTTTCCTGTCCATGTCTCCTGTTCCTAACCTTGTCTCCTGTCCATGTCTCCTGTCCATGTCTCCTGTTCCTAACCTGGTCTCCTGTCCATGTCTCCTGTCCATGTCTCCTGTTATAAACCTGTTCTCCTGTCCATGTCTCCTGTCCATGTCTCCTGTCCATGTCTCCTGTCCACGTCTCCTGTTATAAACCTGTTCTCCTGTCCATGTCTCCTGTCCATGTCTCCTGTTATAAACCTGTTCTCCTGTCCATGTCTCCTGTCCATGTCTCCTGTCCATGTCTCCTGTTCTGAACCTGTTCTCCTGTCCATGTCTCCTGTCCATGTTTCCTGTCCATGTTTCCTGTCCATGTCTCCTGTCCATGTCTCCTGTTATAAACCTGTTCTCCTGTCCATGTCTCCTGTCCATGTCTCCTGTCCATGTCTCCTGTCCACGTCTCCTGTCTACGTCTCCTGTCCACGTCTCCTGTCCACGTCTCCTGTCCATGTCTCCTGTCCATGTCTCCTGTCCATGTCTCCTGTCCACGTCTCCTGTCCACGTCTCCTGCGTCTCCAGGAGAAACAGAGGAGCACGTTCTTCTCCATTTTCTACCTGTCAATCAATGCTGGTAGTCTCCTGTCCACCGTCATCACACCCATCCTCAGAGGTACGACGATACTCTCTCCCTAAACTAACACAATACCTGGTCAGACTTTACACTACTAACCCTAAACTAACACAATACCTGGTCAGACTTTACACTACTAACCCTAAACTAACACAATACCTGGTCAGATTTTACACTACTAACACAATACCTGGTCAGACTTTACACTACTAACCCTAAACTAACACAATACCTGGTCAGACTTTACACTACTAACCCTAAACTAACACAATACCTGGCCAGACTTTACACTACTAACCCTAAACTAACACAATACCTGTTCAGACGTTACATGACCATCGTTACGCCTGTGTAATAGGGCAAGTTTCTCCATCCAATAGCCCAGTAATTCAGGAGCATGTTTGTTCCCTCCTCCAGGCCAGGAGTGCGGTATCCACTCCCAACAGAAGTGTTATCCTCTGGCCTTCGGCGTCCCTGCAGCCCTCATGGTGGTGGCTCTCAGTTGAGTACTGTTACCCTCGTTTTATAACCCTGTCCTCTTTTCCACTACATGGAGGAGCTTCCTTCCTTTCCTCGCCTATATCAATCATCAGTATTGATCTGAACTCTGTCTGTCCGTAGGATCTCACATGTGACTCTCTGTCTAGTTAACAGAGGTCGACGTCTTTCTGTGTTTCCACAGTCGTGTTCATTATGGGCAGTGGCATGTACAACAAGACTGCTCCTAAAGGCAACATTATGCTGGAGGTCTGCAAGTGTATCGGGGTAAGACAGTCTAATAACATACAGACAGTAAGGGGATGAGACAGTCTAATAACATACAGACAGTAAGGGATGAGACAGTCTAGTAACATGCAGACAGTAAGAGATGAGACAGTCTAATAAAATACAGACAGTAAGGAGGTAAGACAGTCTAATACCATACAGACAGTAAGGGATGAGACAGTCTAATAGCATACAGACAGTAAGGGATGAGACAGTCTAATAACATACAGACAGTAAGGGGATGAGACAGTCTAATACCATACAGACAGTAAGGGATGAGACAGTCTAATAACATACAGACAGTAAGGGATGAGACAGTCTAGTAACATGCAGACAGTAAGTGGGTAAGACAGCTGTCAAATAACATACAGACAGTAAGGGGATGAGACAGTCTAATAACGTACAGACAGTAAGGAGGTAAGACAGTCTAATACTATACAGACAGTAAGGGATGAGACAGTCTGATAACGTGCAGACAGTAAGGGGATGAGACAGTCTAATAACATACAGACAGTAAGGGATGAAACAGTCTAATAACATGCAGACAGTAAGGGATGAGACAGTCTAATAACATACAGACAGTAAGGAGGTAAGACATTCTAATACCATACAGACAGTAAGGGATGAGACTGTCTAACATACAGACAGTAAGGGATGAGACAGTCTAATAACATGCAGAAAGTAAGGGATGAGACAGTCTGGTGACATACAGACAGTAAGGGATGAGACAGTCTAATAACATGCAGACAGTAATGGATGAGACAGTCTAATAACATACAGACAGTAAGGGATGATACAGTCTAATAACATACAGACAGTAAGGGATGAGACAGTCTAATAACATACAGACAGTAAGGAGGTAAGACAGTCTAATACCATACAGACAGTAAGGGATGAGACAGTCTAATACCATACAGACAGTAAGGGATGAGACAGTCTAATACCATACAGACAGTAAGGGATGAGACAGTCTAATACCATACAGACAGTAAGGGGATGAGACAGTCTAATAACATACAGACAGAGACAGTAAGGGATGAGACAGTCTAATAACATACAGACAGTAAGGGATGAAACAGTCTAATAACATGCAGACAGTAAGGGATGAGACAGTCTAATAACATACAGACAGTAAGGAGGTAAGACATTCTAATACCATACAGACAGTAAGGGATGAGACAGTCTAATAACATACAGACAGTAAGGGGATGAGACAGTCTAATACCATACAGACAGTAAGGGGGTAAGACAGTCTAATAACATACAGACAGTAAGGGGGTAAGACAGTCTAATAACATACAGACAGTAAGGGATGAGACAGTCTAATAACATACAGACAGTAAGGAGGTAAGACAGTCTATTACCATACAGACAGTAATGGATGGGACAGTCTAATAACATACAGACAGTAAGGGGATGAGACAATCTAATAACATACAGACAGTAAGGAGGTAAGAGTCTAATAACATACAAGGGATGAGACAGTCTAATAACATGCAGACAGTAAGGGATGAGACAGTCTAATAACATGCAGTCTATTACCATACAGACAGTAAGGGGGTGAGACAGTCTAATACCATACAGACAGTAAGGGATGAGACAGTCTAATACCATACAGACAGTAAGGGATGAGACAGTCTAATACCATACAGACAGTAAGGAGATGAGACAGTCTAATACCATACAGACAGTAAGGAGATGAGACAGTCTAATACCATACAGACAGTAAGGGATGAGACAGTCTAATACCATACAGACAGTAAGGGATGAGACAGTCTATTACCATACATACAGTAAGGGATGAGACAGTCTAATACCATACAGACAGTAAGGGATGAGACAGTCTAATACCATACAGACAGTAAGGGATGAGACAGTCTAATACCATACAGACAGTAAGGAGATGAGACAGTCTAATACCATAAAGACAGTAGAAGACTTGCAGTGTCGTATCTTTCCATGTGAAACTCTGCAGGATGTGAATGTGATATTCAACAACAACGTCTGGATTTGAGCAGAGCTGTTAAGTGTTTTTGTGTTCTTTCGCTCCTCTCTAGTTTGCCGTAAAGAACCGCTTCAGGCATCGCAGCAAGAAGTTCCCTAAGAGAGAACACTGGATGGACTGGGCCGATGAGAAGTATGACGTAGGTCCATGTTCATTGTTCTATGGGAAAACCAGCACTACCAAAATAGCAGTTCATATAACTGTTGAAAATGAAAGTCAACTGAAGGATGTTTACAACACAGAGAACTCATTAATAAATCCTTCTTCTCCTCTTCTTCCTCCTCCTCTCTTCTCCTCCTCCTCCTCTCCTCCTCCTCTCCTCTCTCCTCCTCCTCCTCCTCCTCCTCCTCCTCTCTCGTCCTCCTTCTCCTCTCCTCTCTCCTCTCCTCCTCCTCTCCTCCTCTCTCCTCTCCTCTCCTCTCCTCTCCTCTCCTCTCCTCTCCTCTCCTCTCTCCTCTCCTCTCCTCTCCTCTCCTCTCCTCTCCTCTCCTCTCCTCTCCTCTCCTCTCCTCTCCTCTCCTCCTCCTCCCTGTCCTCCTCTCTCCTCCTCCTCTCCTCTCCTCTCCTCCTCCTCCCCGTCCTCCTCTCTCCTCCTCCTCTCCTCTCTGATCTCCTCCTCCTCTCCTCCAGAAATTGCTGGTGGCCCAGGTGAAGATGGTGCTGAAAGTTCTGTTTCTCTACATCCCCCTTCCCATGTTCTGGACTCTGTTTGACCAACAGGTAAGAACCCTAACCATAAAACCCATCAATCTAAATAACATAATAAAAAAAAATCCCCATCAAAATCTGTCAGTTTAAGATTGAGATATCTGTTTCAGCTAGAGAGATCTGTTTCAGCTAGAGAGATCTGTTTCAGCTAGACAGATCTGTTTCAGCTAGACAGATCTGTTTCAGCTAGACAGATCTGTTTCAGCTAGACAGATCTGTTTCAGTTAGAGAGATCTGTTTTAACTAGAGATCTGTTTCAGCTAGAGAGATCTGTTTCAACTAGAGAGATCTGTTTCAACTAGAGAGATCTGTTTCAGCTAGACAGATCTGTTTCAGCTAGACAGATCTGTTTCAACTAGATAGATCTGTTTCAACTAGATAGATCTGTTTCAGCTAGAGAGATCTGTTTCAACTAGAGATCTGTTTCAGCTAGAGAGATCTGTTTCAGCTAGAGAGATCTGTTTCAACTAGATATATCTGTTTCAGCTAGAGAGATATGTTTCAACTAGAGATCTGTTTCAACTAGAGATCTGTTTCAACTAGATAGATCTGTTTCAGCTAGAGAGATCTGTTTCAACTAGATAGATCTGTTTCAACTAGATAGATCTGTTTCAACTAGACAGATCTGTTTCAGCTAGACAGATCTGTTTCAAATAGACAGATCTGTTTCAGCTAGAGATATCTGTTTCAGCTAGAGAGATCTGTTTCCGCTAGAGAGATCTGTTTCAACTAGATAGATCTGTTTCAGCTAGACAGATCTGTTTCAACTAGAGATCTGTTTCAGCTAGACAGATCTGTTTCAACTAGAGATCTGTGTCAGCTAGAGAGATCTGTTTCAGCTAGAGAGATCTGTTTCAGCTAGAGAGATCTGTTTCAGCTAGATAGATCTTTTTCAGCTAAAGAGATCTGTTTCAACTAGAGATCTGTTTCAACTAGAGATCTGTTTCAGGTAGAGATATCTGTTTCAACTAGAGATCTGTTTCAGCTAGAGTGATCTGTTTCAGCTAGAGTGATCTGTTTCAGCTAGAGTGATCTGTTTCAGCTAGAGTGATCTGTTTCAGCTAGACAGATCTGTTTCAGCTAGAGAGATCTGTTTCAGCTAGACAGATCTGTTTCAGCTAGATATATCTGTTTCAACTAGAGAGATCTGTTTCAGCTAGACAGATCTGTTTCAGCTAGATATATCTGTTTCAACTAGACAGATCTGTTTCAACTAGAGAGATCTGTTTCAGCTAGAGAGATCTGTTTCAGCTAGATATATTTTTTGCGTTGGCTGCGTCTCAAACCAATGATCCGCCAATGTTCTGCATCTGCAGTGAAAGGTGGCAGAGCTAGAGCGGTGTTTGTCAGACCATCAGACACTTCATCTGAAGGTAACTGGTACTGGTTTGAAAAAATAATGGAATTATGAAGGTAGTTTTGAACCGACCCAAAAAATGGGGTTAAATATGTGTAAAAAATATTGCCTGAGCTTTCTTCTATCTCCTAGATTTCAGACAGACACTTCAAAACCTTATTATTATGATTTATTTTGTGAGTTTTTTGTTGCCATTTATGAATGTGCTACTCAGTGGGATTCTATGGGCTATAGCCAAATTCAATATATATATTTTGATACCTAAAGGGGTATCGCTTAACCCCTAAGACTACTTACCCTAACCCCTAAGACTACTCACCCTAACCCCTAACCCTAACCCCTAACCCCTAAGACTACTCACCCTAACCCCTAACCCCTAAGACTACTCACCCTAACCCCTAACCCTAACCTCTAACCCCTAAGACTACTCACCCTAACCCCTAACCCCTAAGACTACTCACCCTAACCCCTAAGACTACTCACCCTAACCCCTAAGACTACTCACCCTAACCCCTAACCCCTAAGACTACTCACCCTAACCCCTAACCCCTAAGACTACTCACCCTAACCCCTAAGACTACTCACCCTAACCCCTAAACCTAACCCCTAACCCCTAAGACTACTCACCCTAACCCCTAACCCCTAAGACTACTCACCCTAAACCCCTAAGACTACTCACCCTAACCCCTAAGACTACTCACCCTAACCCCTAACTCCTAAGACTACTCACCCTAACCCCTAACCCCTAAGACTCATCATCCTAACCCCTAAGACTACTGTCGTGTCTTTGGCTATGCCGGATTAAGTGATATGACATGCTAACTTATAAAATGATTTCTCTGTAATTAATATTACCTGATTAAGCTAATCATGTAAATGTAATTAACCAGAAAGTCGGGGCACCACGGAAGAACGTTTATAGAGCTGTTATCTTCCGAATAAACTCTTAAAATACTTTGTAATATTTTACCTCGATAGCAGTCAATATTAACCCTTGTCTTATTTTCAGTCTCATAATGAAAGTTGTAAATTCTTGGCTATCTTCACGAACCCTGGCTAACAAGTTGAGTCAGCAATACAACATTGGGTTTAATTATTTATTTACTAAATACCTAACTAATCACACAGAATTACAAATACACAGAATACAATGATGTCATACAGAAAACGTCCTGGTGGACGGAACCTGTATGAAAGCTAGTTACACAAAGGAAAGGGGGTTGGGCTTGAATGAAAGAGCGGGAAGATTTAGGAACACAGAAACAGCAGCTATGCTATCGTAAATACATTATCTTATGCATTCTAAATTACCGCCCATTTGGAAAAGGAAAATGCTATAAATATTTACTCTGAGCTGCGCTTCGGTAGATTGGTCGTAGATGCTGGCCGGGTTGGCCAACAGATCTCCCTGTTTTCGGAAGAATGTCAATGGTGGTCCATTGGATACGTGGTGGTATCTTCGTCTGGTTGTTAGACTGGATCCGTCGTCCGTCCTTTCCTAACCCACGTTAGCAGCGGCCGCTGCTAACTCAACGGCTAGGAAGTAGCACTTCTGTAGTGAATAAGCTCAAAGTTCATACCAGTTCATACCAGAGCTCACGCCGAGGTTGGCTTAGTTCTGTTCTTGACATGTGTGTCCTTCTAACGTAGAGGCTGCAGACCTCACGTACTGGAACAACGTGGTTATCTTTTCGTCAAAGGATTATATAGTGTTGAGGGGGAGGGAGGTGTTTCATCGTTTATAACCCCTGTCTCTTCACAGGGTTGGGCCACTGATCGAGCAGGGCACTTTCCTTATGAAAACCCAAATCTCTCATTCGGAAGCTAAAATTACATTTCATCTCCTAACAAACATTTTCAATATCAAACATTTCAATTGCATAACAATTCCATGTGACTCTGATAACTAGAGGGCGTATACTTTTCTCAGGTACAGTTTATGTTGTCCTGTCATCAGTCATAATGTCTCAGATGACAACCGAACTGACATACATACTCATTACGTTCCCAAGCATATTTCCAACTGGTTTTATTAACAAAATATGTGGTTCCTTTTCCCCATTTGTTTGATGTTCCCAGACTCTCTATATTTAACACAGGCTATTCAAGTCCTTCAGTAGACTCAGAGAGGGGATGGTAGAAAGGTATTTATGGGGGGGGTCATAAACCTTACCCACAGGCCAACGTCATGACACTACTCACCCTAACCCCTAACCCCTAAGACTACTCACCCTAACCCAAACAGCCCTGCTAGATATTAAGGATACTTTGTACCATAGAATCCCAGACTCCACCTTGGCAGTAGACTGTGCCAGTATTTTAAGGCAGTTGAGATCCTCCTAAACGGCGTTGTCCCTCTCCTCAGGGCTCCAGATGGACCCTCCAGGCCACCACCATGGACGGAAACTTTGTACGTGTAATTCAACCCTCACAAACAACAATGACATGATACTATTGATGAAACGATATTTTGAATTCGATATTAAAGACACCGAAGGACGTGTTTACCTGAATGAAAGATACCCAAGGACACGCGTAGATAACTGCTGTTTCTACTCCATAGGGAATTCTCACTGTGCAGCCAGATCAGATGCAGGTGAGCCACGTCCCCTACCTTTATATGCTAACAACTTATACTAACTGTATTAACTCTTTAAATGATATACTAACTCTATATACTAACTATACTAACTCTATAGCCACGTCCCCTACCTTTATATGCTAACAACTTACACTAACTATATTAACTCATGATATACTAACTCTATATACTAACTATTATAACTCTATAGCCACGTCCCCTACCTTTATATGCTAACAACTTACACTAACTGTATTAACTCTTTAAATGATATACTAACTCTATATACTAACTATACTAACTCTATAGCCACGTCCCCTACCTTTATAGGCTAACAACTTACACTAACTGTATTAACTCTTTAAATGATATACTAACTCTATATACTAACTATACTAACTCTATATGCTATAATCTAAATATCAACTCTATACTGTAAACTATATTCTAACTCTATATACTAACTATACTAACTCTATAGCCACGTCCCCTACCTTTATATGCTAACAACTTACACTAACTGTGTTAACTCTTTAAATGATATACTAACTCTATAGCCACGTCCCCTACCTTTATAGGCTAACAACTTACACTAACTGTATTAACTCTTTAAATTATATACTAACTCTATATGCTATAATCTACCTTTATATGCTAACAACTTACACTAACTGTGTTAACTCTTTAAATGATATACTAACTCTATAGCCACGTCCCCTACCTTTATAGGCTAACAACTTACACTAACTGTATTAACTCTTTAAATGATATACTAACTCTATATACTAACTATACTAACTCTATAGCCACGTCCCCTACCTTTATATGCTAACAACTTACACTAACTGTATTAACTCTTTAAATGATATACTAACTATATATACTATAATCTATATATCAACTCTATACTGTAAACTATATTCTAACTCTATATACTAACTATACTAACTCTATAGCCACGTCCCCTACCTTTATATGCTAACAACTTACACTAACTGTGTTAACTCTTTAAATGATATACTAACTCTATAGCCACGTCCCCTACCTTTATAGGCTAACAACTTACACTAACTGTATTAACTCTTTAAATTATATACTAACTCTATATGCTATAATCTACCTTCATATGCTAACAACTTACACTAACTGTGTTAACTCTTTAAATGATATACTAACTCTATATACTAACTATACTAACTCTATAGCCACGTCCCCTACCTTTATATGCTAACAACTTACACTAACTGTATTAACTCTTTAAATTATATACTAACTCTATATGCTATAATCTACCTTTATATGCTAACAACTTACACTAACTGTTTTAACTCTTTAAATGATATACTAACTCTATAGCCACGTCCCCTACCTTTATAGGCTAACAACTTACACTAACTGTATTAACTCTTTAAATGATATACTAACTCTATATACTAACTATACTAACTCTATAGCCACGTCCCCTACCTTTATATGCTAACAACTTACACTAACTGTATTAACTCTTTAAATGATATACTAACTATATATACTATAATCTATATATCAACTCTATACTGTAAACTATATTCTAACTCTATAGCCACGTCCCCTACCTTTATATGCTAACAACTTACACTAACTGTATTAACTCTTTAAATTATATACTAACTCTATATACTAACTATACTAACTCTATAGCCACGTCCCCTACCTTTATATGCTAACAACTTACACTAACTGTCTTAACTCTTTAAATTATATACTAACTCTATATGCTATAATCTACCTTTATATGCTAACAACTTACACTAACTGTATTAACTCTTTAAATGATATACTAACTCTATATACTAACTATACTAACTCTATATACTAACTATACTAACTCTATATACTATAATCTATATATCAACTCTATACTGTAAACTATATTCTAACTCTATATACTGTAAACTATATACTAACTATACTAACTCTATATACTATAATCTATATATCAACTGTATACTGTATACTATATTCTAACTCTATATACTGTAAACTATATACTAACTCTATATACTAACTATACTAACTCTATATGCTATAATCTATATATCAACTCTATACTGTAAACTATATTCTAACTCACTATACTAACTCTATATACTATAATCTATATATCAACTCTGTACTGTAAACTATATTCTAACTCTATATACTGTAAACTATATACTAACTCTATATACTATAATCTATATATCAACTCTATACTGTAAACTATATTCTAACTCTATATACTGTAAACTATATACTAACTCTATATACTATAATCTATATATCAACTCTATACTGTAAACTATATTCTAACTCTATATACTGTAAACTATATACTAACACTATATACTATAATCTATATATCAACTCTATACTGTAAACTATATACTGTAAACTATATACTAACTCTATATACTATAAGCCATATACTATCTCTATATAGTAACTATACTAACTGTATATACTATAATCTATATATTAACTCTATACTATAAGTTATATACTAACTCTATATACTGTAAACCATTTACTAACTCTATATAGTAACTATACTAACTCTATATACTATAATCTATATTCTAACGCTATATACTGTAAACTATACTAACTCTATATACTATAATCTATATTCTAACTTTATATACTGTAAACTATATTCTAACTTTATATACTATCATCTATATATCAACTCTATACTATAAACTATATTCTAACTCTGTATACTAACTCTATATAGTAACTATACTAATTGTATATGCTATAAACTAACTCTATACTCTATACTAAACTATACTCTAACTCTATATAATGTAAACAATATACGAACTCTAAATACAGTAAATTTAAACTAACTCTATATACTATAAACTAAATATGAACTCTACATCGTAATTATACTAACTGTAAATACTATTAACTATATACTAACTCTGTATACTATAAACTATATATGAACTCTACATAGTAACTATACTAACTGTAAATGGTATTAACTATATACTAACTCTATATACTAACTCTACTTACTCTTTATACTATAAACTATGTATTAACTATATATACTAACTATACTAACTCTATATACTAACTCTATATACTAACTATATTAACTCTATATACTAACTATACTAACTCTATATACTATATACTAACTCTATATACCAACTACACTAACTCTATATGCTAACTATGCTAACTCTATACACTATAAACTATATAATAACTCTATATACTAACTATAATAACTCTATATACTATAAACTAACTCTATATACTAACTATACTAACTCTATATACTATATACTAACTCTGTATACTAACTATATTAACTCTATATACTAACTATATTAACTCTAATTACTAACTATACTAACTCTATATACTATATACTAACTCTATATACTATATACTAACTCTATATACTAACTATACTAACTCTGTATGCTAACAATACTAACTCTATATACTATATACTAACTCTATATACAAACTATATTAACTCTATATACTAACTCTATATACTATATACTAATCTATATGCTAACTATACTAACTCTATAAACTATACACTAACTATATTAACTCTATATACTAACTATACTTACTCTATATACTAACTATACTAACTCTATATACTAACTCTCCTAACTCTATATGCTAACTCTATATACTAACTCTATCTACTAACTATACATACTAACTCTACTAACTATACTAACTCTATATACTAATTATACTAACTCTATATACTAACTCTACTAACTCTATATACTAACTCTATATACTAACTATACTAACTATACATACTAACTCTACTAACTCTATATACTAACTCTATATACTAACTATACATACTAACTATGCTAACTCTATATACTAACTATATATTAAATACTAACTATACATACTAACTATACTAACTCTATATACTAACTATACATACTAACTATACTAACTCTATATACTAACTATATACTAAGTACTAACTATATATCCTGCCTATGCTAACTCTATATAATATATATTCTAACTCTATATAATATGTACTAACTCTATATAATATATATACTAACTCTATATAATATATATACTAACTCTATATAATATATTATCTCTATATAATATATATACTAACTCTATATAATATATACTAACTCTATACAATATATATACTAACTCAATACAATATATATACTAACTCTATATAATATATATTAACTCTATATAATATATATACTAACTCAATAAACTATATATACTAACTCTATAAACTATATATACTAACTCTATATAATATATATACCAACTCTATATAATATATACTAACTCTATATACTATATACTAACTCTATATACGAACTATACTAACTCAATATACTAACTATACTAACTCTATATCATATATACTAACTCTGTATACTAACTATACTAACTCTATATAATATATATACTAACTCTATATAATATATACTAACTCTATATACTATATACTAACTCAAAATACTAACTATACTAACTCTATATAATATATACTAACTCTATATACTAAATAAACTAACTCTATATACTAACTATACTAACTCTATATACTATATACTAACTCTGTATACTAACTATATTAACTCTATATACTAACTATATTAACTCTAATTACTAACTATACTAACTCCATATACTATATACTAACTCTATATACTATATACTAACTCTATATACTAACAATACTAACTCTATATACTATATACTAACTCTATATACGAACTATATTAACTCTATATACTAACTATACTAACTCTATATACTATATACTAATCTATATGCTAACTATACTAACTCTATAAACTATATACTAACTATATTAACTCTATATACTAACTATACTAACTCTATATACTAACTATACTTACTCTATATACTAACTATACTAACTCTATATACTAACTCTCCTAACTCTATATACTAACTCTATATACTAACTCTATGTACTAACTATACATACTAACGCTACTAACTCTATATACTAACTATACTAACTCTATATACTAACTATACTAACTCTATATACTAACTCTACTAACTCTATATACTAACTCTATATACTAACTATACTAACTATACATACTAACTATACTAACTCTATATACTAACTCTACTAACTCTATATACTAACTCTATATACTAACTATACATACTAACTATACTAACTCTATATACTAACTATATATTAACTACTAACTATACATACTAACTATACTAACTCTATATACTAACTATACATACTAACTATACTAACTCTATATACTAACTATATACTAACTACTAACTATATATCCTGCCTATGCTAACTCTATATAATATATATTCTAACTCTATATAATATGTACTAACTCTATATAATATATATACTAACTCTATATAATATATATACTAACTCTATATAATATATTATCGCTATATATTATATATACTAACTCTATATAATATATACTAACTCTATACAATATATATACTAACTCTATACAATATATATACTAATTCTATATAATATATATTATCTCTATATAATATATATACTAACTCAATAAACTATATATACTAACTCTATAAACTATATATACTAACTCTATATAATATATATACCAACTCTATATAATTTAAACTAACTCTATATACTATATACTAACTCTATATACGAACTATACTAACTCAATATACTAACTATACTAACTCTATATAATATATACTAACTCTGTATACTAACTATACTAACTCTATATAATATATATACTAACTCTATATAATATATACTAACTCTATATACTATATAGTAACTCAATATACTAACTATAATAACTCTATATACTAACTATACTAACTCTATATAATATATACTAACTCTATATTCTAACTATACTAACTCTATATAATATATACTAACTATACTAAATAAATATACCATACCCCTCTGGCCTTATAAATATACCATACCCCTCTGGCCTTATAAATATACCATACCCCTCTGGTCTTATAAATATACCATACCCCTCTGGCCTTATAAATATACCATACCCCTCTGGCCTTATAAATATACCATACCCTTCTGGCCTTATAAATATACCATACCCCTCTGGCCTTATAAATATACCATACCCCTCTGGCCTTATAAATATACCATACCCCTCTGGCCTTATAAATATACCATACCCCTCTGGCCTTATAAATATACCATACCCCTCTGGCCTTATATATATACCATACCCCTCTGGCCTTATAAATATGCCATACCCCTCTGGTCTTAATAATATACCATACCCCTCTGGCCTTATTGTTTAAATATATACTATAATTTGTAGGTGTGACATGCTCTTCCCATGTACTGCTTCCTCTCTGTCAGACTGTCAACCCAATCCTGATCCTGGCCCTGGTTCCCATCATGGACAGCCTGGTCTACCCTCTCATAAAGAAATGCCACCTGAACTTTACGTGAGTTGAGTGACCTGCAGTATTAATAACAGAGGATCACAGACTGGGCCTCACGTTGTACTGCTGATACCACAAAGACTGGGCCTCACGTTGTACTACTGATACCACACAGACTGGGCCTCACGTTGTACTGCTGATACCACACAGACTGGGCCTCACGTTGTACTGCTGATACCACACAGACTGGGCCTCACGTTGTACTACTGATACCACACAGACTGGGCCTCACGTTGTACTACTGATACCACACAGACTGGGCCTCACGTTGTACTACTGATACCACACAGACTGGGCCTCACGCTGTACTGCTGATGCGTCTGATACCACACAGACTGGGCCTCACGTTTTACTGCTGATGCCTCTGATACCACACAGACTGGGCCTCACGTTGTACTACTGATAGGACACAGACTGGGCCTCACGTTGTATTGCTGATACCACACAGACTGGGCCTTACGTTGTACTACTGATACCACACAGACTGGGCCTCACGTTGTACTACTGATACCACACAGATTGGGCCTCACGTTGTACTACTGATACCACACAGACTGGGCATCACGTTGTACTGCTGATACCACACAGACTGGGCCTCACGTTGTACTGCTGATACCACAAAGACTGGGCCTCACGTTGTACTACTGATACCACACAGACTGGGCCTCACGTTGTACTGCTGATACCACACAGACTGGGCCTCACGTTGTACTGCTGATACGACACAGACTGGGCCTCACGTTGTACTGCTGATACCACACAGACTGGGCCTCACGTTGTACTGCTGATGCCTCTGATACCACACAGACTGGGGCTCACGTTGTACTACTGATACCACACAGACTGGGCCTCACGTTGTACAACAGATACCACACAGACTGGGCCTCACGTTGTACTACTGATGCCTCTGATACCACACAGACTGGGGCTCACGTTGTACTACTGATACCACACAGACTGGGCCTCACGTTGTACAACAGATACCACACAGACTGGGCCTCACGTTGTACTACTGATACCACACAGACTGGGCCTCACGTTGTACTACTGATACCACACAGACTGGGCCTCACGTTGTACTGCTGATGCCTCTGATACCACACAGACATGGCCTCACGTTGTACTGCTGATGCCTCTGATACCACACAGACTGGGGCTCACGTTGTACTACTGATACCACACAGACTGGGCCTCACGTTGTACAACAGATACCACACAGACTGGGCCTCACGTTGTACTACTGATACCACACAGACTGGGCCTCACGTTGTACTACTGATACCACACAGACTGGGCCTCACGTTGTACTACTGATACCACACAGACTGGGCCTCATGTTGTACTGCTGATACCATACAGACTGGGCCTCACGTTGTACTGCTGATACCACAAAGACTGGGCCTCACGTTGTACTGCTGATACCACACAGACTGGGCCTCACGTTGTACTGCTGATACCACACAGACTGGGCCTCACGTTGTACTGCTGATACCTCACAGACTGGGCCTCACGTTGTACTACTGATACCACACAGACTGGTCCTCACGTTGTACTGCTGATACCACATAGACTGGGCCTCACGTTGTACTGCTGATACCACACAGACTGGGCCTCACGTTGTACTACTGATACCACACAGACTTGGCCTCACGTTGTACTGCTGATACCACACAGACTGGGCCTCACGATGTACTGTGATACCATACAGACTGGGCCTCACGTTGTACTACTGATACCACACAGACTTGGCCTCACGTTGTACTGCTGATACCACACAGACTGGGCCTCACGTTGTACTACTGATACCACACAGACTGGGCCTCACGTTTTACTGCTGATACCACACAGACTGGGCCTCACGTTGTACTACTGATACCACACAGACTGGGCCTCACGTTGTAGTACTGATGCCTCTGATACAACACATACTGGGCCTCACGTTGTACTGCTGATACCACACTGACAGGGCCTCACGTTGTACTGCTGATACCACACAGACTGGGCCTCACGTTGTACTACTGATACCACACAGACTGGGCCTCACGTTGTACAACAGATACCACACAGACTGGGCCTCACGTTGTACTACTGATGCCTCTGATACCACACAGACTGGGGCTCACGTTGTACTACTGATACCACACAGACTGGGCCTCACGTTGTACAACAGATACCACACAGACTGGGCCTCACGTTGTACTACTGATACCACACAGACTGGGCCTCACGTTGTACTACTGATACCACACAGACTGGGCCTCACGTTGTACTGCTGATGCCTCTGATACCACACAGACATGGCCTCACGTTGTACTGCTGATGCCTCTGATACCACACAGACTGGGGCTCACGTTGTACTACTGATACCACACAGACTGGGCCTCACGTTGTACAACAGATACCACACAGACTGGGCCTCACGTTGTACTACTGATACCACACAGACTGGGCCTCACGTTGTACTACTGATACCACACAGACTGGGCCTCACGTTGTACTACTGATACCACACAGACTGGGCCTCATGTTGTACTGCTGATACCATACAGACTGGGCCTCACGTTGTACTGCTGATACCACAAAGACTGGGCCTCACGTTGTACTGCTGATACCACACAGACTGGGCCTCACGTTGTACTGCTGATACCACACAGACTGGGCCTCACGTTGTACTGCTGATACCTCACAGACTGGGCCTCACGTTGTACTACTGATACCACACAGACTGGTCCTCACGTTGTACTGCTGATACCACATAGACTGGGCCTCACGTTGTACTGCTGATACCACACAGACTGGGCCTCACGTTGTACTACTGATACCACACAGACTTGGCCTCACGTTGTACTGCTGATACCACACAGACTGGGCCTCACGATGTACTGTGATACCATACAGACTGGGCCTCACGTTGTACTACTGATACCACACAGACTTGGCCTCACGTTGTACTGCTGATACCACACAGACTGGGCCTCACGTTGTACTACTGATACCACACAGACTGGGCCTCACGTTTTACTGCTGATACCACACAGACTGGGCCTCACGTTGTACTACTGATACCACACAGACTGGGCCTCACGTTGTAGTACTGATGCCTCTGATACAACACATACTGGGCCTCACGTTGTACTGCTGATACCACACTGACAGGGCCTCACGTTGTACTGCTGATACCACACAGACTGGGCCTCACGTTGTACTACTGATACCACACAGATTGGGCCTCACATTGTACTACTGATACAACACAGACTGGGCCTCACGTTGTACTACTGATACCACACAGACTGGGCCTCACGTTGTACTGCTGATACCACAGACTGGGCCTCACGTTGTACTACTGATACCACACAGACTGGGCCTCACGTTGTACTACTGATACCACACAGACTGGGCCTCACGTTGTACTACTGATACCACACAGACTGTGCCTCACGCTGTACTGCTGATGCCTCTGATACCACACAGACTGGGCCTCACGTTTTACTGCTGATGCCTCTGATACCACACAGACTGGGCCTCACGTTGTACTACTGATAGGACACAGACTGGGCCTCACGTTGTATTGTTGATACCACACAGACTGGGCCTTACGTTGTACTACTGATACCACACAGACTGGGCCTCACGTTGTACTACTGATACCACACAGATTGGGCCTCACGTTGTACTACTGATACCACACAGACTGGGCATCACGTTGTACTGCTGATACCACACAGACTGGGCCTCACGTTGTACTGCTGATACCACAAAGACTGGGCCTCACGTTGTACTACTGATACCACACAGACTGGGCCTCACGTTGTACTGCTGATACCACACAGACTGGGCCTCACGTTGTACTGCTGATACGACACAGACTGGGCCTCACGTTGTACTGCTGATACCACACAGACTGGGCCTCACGTTGTACTGCTGATACCACACAGACTGGGCCTCACGTTGTACTGCTGATACCTCACAGACTGGGCCTCACGTTGTACTACTGATACCACACAGACTGGTCCTCACGTTGTACTGCTGATACCACATAGACTGGGCCTCACGTTGTACTGCTGATACCACACAGACTGGGCCTCACGTTGTACTACTGATACCACACAGACTGGGCCTCACGTTGTACTGCTGATACCACACAGACTGGGCCTCACGATGTACTGTGATACCATACAGACTGGGCCTCACGTTGTACTACTGATACCACACAGACTTGGCCTCACGTTGTACTGCTGATACCACACAGACTGGGCCTCACGTTGTACTACTGATACCACATAGACTGGGCCTCACGTTTTACTGCTGATACCACACAGACTGGGCCTCACGTTGTACTACTGATACCACACAGACTGGGCCTCACGTTGTAGTACTGATGCCTCTGATACAACACATACTGGGCCTCACGTTGTACTGCTGATACCACACTGACAGGGCCTCACGTTGTACTGCTGATACCACACAGACTGGGCCTCACGTTGTACTACTGATACCACACAGATTGGGCCTCACATTGTACTACTGATACAACACAGACTGGGCCTCACGTTGTACTACTGATACCACACAGACTGGGCCTCACGTTGTACTGCTGATACCACAGACTGGGCCTCACGTTGTACTACTGATACCACACAGACTGGGCCTCACGTTGTACTACTGATACCACACAGACTGGGCCTCACGTTGTACTACTGATACCACACAGACTGGGCCTCACGCTGTACTGCTGATGCGTCTGATACCACACAGACTGGGCCTCACGTTTTACTGCTGATGCCTCTGATACCACACAGACTGGGCCTCACGTTGTACTACTGATAGGACACAGACTGGGCCTCACGTTGTATTGCTGATACCACACAGACTGGGCCTTACGTTGTACTGCTGATACCACACAGACTGGGCCTCACGTTGTACTACTGATACCACACAGACTGGGCCTCACGTTGTACTGTTGATACCACACAGACTGGGCCTCACGTTGTACTGCTGATATGACACAGATTGGGCCTCACGTTGTACTGCTGATACCACACAGACTGGGCCTCACGTTGTACTGCTGATACCACACAGACTGGGCCTCACGTTGTACTGCTGATACCTCACAGACTGGGCCTCACGTTGTACTACTGATACCACACAGACTGGTCCTCACGTTGTACTGCTGATACCACATAGACTGGGCCTCACGTTGTACTGCTGATACCACACAGACTGGGCCTCACGTTGTACTACTGATACCACACAGACTTGGCCTCACGTTGTACTGCTGATACCACACAGACTGGGCCTCACGATGTACTGTGATACCATACAGACTGGGCCTCACGTTGTACTACTGATACCACACAGACTTGGCCTCACGTTGTACTGCTGATACCACACAGACTGGGCCTCACGTTGTACTACTGATACCACACAGACTGGGCCTCACGTTGTACTACTGATACCACACAGACTGTGCCTCACGCTGTACTGCTGATGCCTCTGATACCACACAGACTGGGCCTCACGTTTTACTGCTGATGCCTCTGATAATACACAGACTGGGTCTCACGTTGTACTACTGATAGGACACAGACTGGGCCTCACGTTGTATTGTTGATACCACACAGACTGGGCCTTACGTTGTACTACTGATACCACACAGACTGGGCCTCACGTTGTACTACTGATACCACACAGATTGGGCCTCACGTTGTACTACTGATACCACACAGACTGGGCATCACGTTGTACTGCTGATACCACACAGACTGGGCCTCACGTTGTACAACAGATACCACACAGACTGGGCCTCACACTGTAATGCTGATGCCTCTGATACCACACAGACATGGCCTCACGTTGTACTGCTGATGCCTCTGATACCACACAGACTGGGGCTCACGTTGTACTACTGATACCACACAGACTGGGCCTCACGTTGTACAACAGATACCACACAGACTGGGCCTCACGTTGTACTACTGATACCACACAGACTGGGCCTCACGTTGTACTACTGATACCACACAGACTGGGCCTCACGTTGTACTACTGATACCACACAGACTGGGCCTCATGTTGTACTGCTGATACCATACAGACTGGGCCTCACGTTGTACTGCTGATACCTCACAGACTGGGCCTCACGTTGTACTACTGATACCACACAGACTGGGCCTCACGTTGTACTGCTCATACCACACAGACTGGGCCTCACGTTGTACTGCTGATACCACAAAGTCTGGGCCTCACGTTGTACTACTGATACCACACAGACTGGGCCTCACGATGTACTGCTGATACCACACAGACTGGGCCTCACGTTGTACTGCTGATACCTCACAGACTGGGCCTCACATTGTACTACTGATTCCACATCGACTGGGCCTCACGTTGTTCTGCTGATACCACACAGACTGGGTCTCACGTCGTCCTGCTGATACCTCACAGACTGGGCCTCACGTTGTACTACTGATACCACACAGACTGGGCCTGACGTTGTACTGCTGATACCACACAGACTGGGCCTCACGTTGTACTGCTGATACCACACAGACTGGGCCTCACGTTGTACTGCTGATACCTCACAGACTGGGCCTCACTTTGTACTACTGATACCACACAGACTGGGCCTCACGTTGTAATGCTGATACCACACAGACTGGGCCTCACGTTGTACTACTGATACCACACAGACTGGGCCTCACGTTGTAATGCTGATGCCTCTGATACCACACAGACTGGGCCTCACGTTGTACTACTGATACCACACAGACTGGGCCTCACGTTGTGCTACTGATACCACACAGACTGGACATCACGTTGTACTACTGATACCACACAGACTGGGTCTCACGTTGTCCTGCTGATGCCTCTGATACCACACAGACTGGGCCTCACGTTGTACTGCCGATGCCTCTGATACCACACAGACTGGGCCTCACGTTGTACTACTGATACCACACAGACTGGGCCTCACGTTGTACTCCAGATACCACACAGACTGGTTCTCACGTTGTACTGCTGATACCACACAGACTGGGCCTCACGTTGTACTACTGATACCACACAGACTGGGCCTCACGTTGTACTACTGATACCACACAGATTGGGCCTCACGTTGTACTGCTGATACCACACAGACTGGGTCTCACGTTGTCCTGCTGATACCTCACAGACTGGGCCTCACGTTGTACTGCTGATACCACACAGACTGGGCCTCACGTTGTACTGCTGATACACACAGACTGGATCTCATGTTGTACTGCTGATACCACACAGTTTGGGCCTCATGTCGTACTGCTGATACCACACAGACTGGGCCTCTCGTTGTAATACTGATACCATACAGACTGGGCCTCACGTTGTACTGCTCATACCACACTGACTGGGCCTCACGTTGTACTGCTGATACCACAAAGACTGGGCCTCACGTTGTACTACTGATACCACACAGACTGGGCCTCACGATGTACTGCTGATACCACACAGACTGGGCCTCACGTTGTACTGCTGATACCTCACAGACTGGGCCTCACATTGTACTACTGATACCACATCGACTGGGCCTCACGTTGTACTGCTGATACCACACAGACTGGGTCTCACGTCGTCCTGCTGATACCTCACAGACTGGGCCTCACGTTGTACTACTGATACCACACAGCCTGGGCCTCACGTTGTACTGCTGATACCACACAGACTGGGCCTGACGTTGTACTGCTGATACCACACAGACTGGGCCTCACGATGTACTGTGATACCATACAGACTGGGCCTCACGTTGTACTACTGATACCACACAGACTTGGCCTCACGTTGTACTGCTGATACCACACAGACTGGGCCTCACGTTGTACTACTGATACCACACAGACTGGGCCTCACGTTGTACTACTGATACCACACAGACTGTGCCTCACGCTGTACTGCTGATGCCTCTGATACCACACAGACTGGGCCTCACGTTTTACTGCTGATGCCTCTGATAATACACAGACTGGGTCTCACGTTGTACTACTGATAGGACACAGACTGGGCCTCACGTTGTATTGTTGATACCACACAGACTGGGCCTTACGTTGTACTACTGATACCACACAGACTGGGCCTCACGTTGTACTACTGATACCACACAGATTGGGCCTCACGTTGTACTACTGATACCACACAGACTGGGCATCACGTTGTACTGCTGATACCACACAGACTGGGCCTCACGTTGTACAACAGATACCACACAGACTGGGCCTCACACTGTAATGCTGATGCCTCTGATACCACACAGACATGGCCTCACGTTGTACTGCTGATGCCTCTGATACCACACAGACTGGGGCTCACGTTGTACTACTGATACCACACAGACTGGGCCTCACGTTGTACAACAGATACCACACAGACTGGGCCTCACGTTGTACTACTGATACCACACAGACTGGGCCTCACGTTGTACTACTGATACCACACAGACTGGGCCTCACGTTGTACTACTGATACCACACAGACTGGGCCTCATGTTGTACTGCTGATACCATACAGACTGGGCCTCACGTTGTACTGCTGATACCTCACAGACTGGGCCTCACGTTGTACTACTGATACCACACAGACTGGGCCTCACGTTGTACTGCTCATACCACACAGACTGGGCCTCACGTTGTACTGCTGATACCACAAAGTCTGGGCCTCACGTTGTACTACTGATACCACACAGACTGGGCCTCACGATGTACTGCTGATACCACACAGACTGGGCCTCACGTTGTACTGCTGATACCTCACAGACTGGGCCTCACATTGTACTACTGATTCCACATCGACTGGGCCTCACGTTGTTCTGCTGATACCACACAGACTGGGTCTCACGTCGTCCTGCTGATACCTCACAGACTGGGCCTCACGTTGTACTACTGATACCACACAGACTGGGCCTGACGTTGTACTGCTGATACCACACAGACTGGGCCTCACGTTGTACTGCTGATACCACACAGACTGGGCCTCACGTTGTACTGCTGATACCTCACAGACTGGGCCTCACTTTGTACTACTGATACCACACAGACTTGGCCTCACGTTGTAATGCTGATACCACACAGACTGGGCCTCACGTTGTACTACTGATACCACACAGACTGGGCCTCACGTTGTAATGCTGATGCCTCTGATACCACACAGACTGGGCCTCACGTTGTACTACTGATACCACACAGACTGGGCCTCACGTTGTGCTACTGATACCACACAGACTGGACATCACGTTGTACTACTGATACCACACAGACTGGGTCTCACGTTGTCCTGCTGATGCCTCTGATACCACACAGACTGGGCCTCACGTTGTACTGCCGATGCCTCTGATACCACACAGACTGGGCCTCACGTTGTACTACTGATACCACACAGACTGGGCCTCACGTTGTACTCCAGATACCACACAGACTGGTTCTCACGTTGTACTGCTGATACCACACAGACTGGGCCTCACGTTGTACTACTGATACCACACAGACTGGGCCTCACGTTGTACTACTGATACCACACAGATTGGGCCTCACGTTGTACTGCTGATACCACACAGACTGGGTCTCACGTTGTCCTGCTGATACCTCACAGACTGGGCCTCACGTTGTACTGCTGATACCACACAGACTGGGCCTCACGTTGTACTGCTGATACACACAGACTGGATCTCATGTTGTACTGCTGATACCACACAGACTGGGCCTCATGTCGTACTGCTGATACCACACAGACTGGGCCTCTCGTTGTAATACTGATACCATACAGACTGGGCCTCACGTTGTACTGCTCATACCACACTGACTGGGCCTCACGTTGTACTGCTGATACCACAAAGACTGGGCCTCACGTTGTACTACTGATACCACACAGACTGGGCCTCACGATGTACTGCTGATACCACACAGACTGGGCCTCACGTTGTACTGCTGATACCTCACAGACTGGGCCTCACATTGTACTACTGATACCACATCGACTGGGCCTCACGTTGTACTGCTGATACCACACAGACTGGGTCTCACGTCGTCCTGCTGATACCTCACAGACTGGGCCTCACGTTGTACTACTGATACCACACAGCCTGGGCCTCACGTTGTACTGCTGATACCACACAGACTGGGCCTGACGTTGTACTGCTGATACCACACAGACTGGGCCTCACGTTGTACTGCTGATACCACACAGACCTGGCCTCACGTTGTACTACTGATACCACACAGACTTGGCCTCACGCTGTACTGCTGATGCCTCTGATACCACACAGACTGGGCCTCACGTTGTACTGCTGATGCCTCTGATACCACACAGACTGGGCCTCACGTTGTACTACTGATACCACACAGACTGGGCCTCACGTTGTACTACTGATACCACACAGACTGGGCCTCACGTTGTACTACTGATACCACACAGATTGGGCCTCACGTTGTACTGCTGATACCACACAGACTGGGTCTCACGTTGTCCTGCTGATACCTCACAGACTGGGCCTCACGTTGTACTGCTGATACCACACAGACTGGGCCTCACGTTGTACTGCTGATACCACACAGACTGGGCCTCACGTTGTACTGCTGATACCTCACAGCCTGGCCTCACGTTGTACTACTGATACCACACAGACTGGGCCTCACGTTGTACTGCTGATACCACACAGACTGGGCCTCACGTTGTACTGCTGATACCTCACAGCCTGGCCTCACGTTGTACTACTGATACCACACAGACTGGGCCTCACGTTGTACTGCTGATACCACACAGACTGGGCCTCACGTTGTACTACTGATACCACACAGACTGGGCCTCACGTTGTACTACTGATACCACACAGACTGGGCCTCACGCTGTACTGTTGTGCCTCTGATACCACACAGACTGGGCCTCACGTTGTACTACTGATACCACACAGACTGGGCCTCACGTTGTACTGCTGATACCACACAGACTGGGCCTCACGTTGTACTACTGATACCACACAGACTTGGCCTCACGCTGTACTGCTGATGCCTCTGATACCACACAGACTGGGCCTCACGTTGTACTGCTGATGCCTCTGATACCACACAGACTGGGCCTCACGTTGTACTACTGATACCACACAGACTGGGCCTCACGTTGTACTACTGATACCACACAGACTTGGCCTCACGCTGTACTGCTGATGCCTCTGATACCACACAGACTGGGCCTCACGTTGTACTGCTGATGCCTCTGATACCACACAGACTGGGGCTCACGTTGTACTACTGATACCACACAGGCTGTGCCTCACGTTGTACAACAGATACCACACAGACTGGGCCTCACGTTGTACTACTGATACCACATAGACTGGGCCTCACGTTGTACTACTGATACAACACAGACTGGGCCTCATGTTGTACTGCTGATACCACACAGACTGGGTCTCACGTATTAATACTGATACCATACAGACTGGGCCTCACGTTGTACTGCTGATACCTCACAGACTGGGCCTCACATTGTACTACTGATACCACACAGACTGGGCCTCACGTTGTACTACTGATACCACACAGACTGGGCCTCACGTTGTACTACTGATACCACACAGACATGGCCTCACGTTGTACTGCTCATACCACACAGACTGGGCCTCACGTTGTACTGCTGATACCACACAGACTGGGCCTGACGTTGTACTGCTGATACCACACAGACTGGGCCTCACGTTGTACTACTGATACCACACAGACTGTGCCTCACGTTGTACTGCTGATGCCTCTGATACCACACAGACTGGGCCTCACGTTGTACTACTGATACCACACAGACTGGGCCTCACGTTGTACTGCTGATGCCTCTGATACCACACAGACTGGGCCTCATGTTGTACTACTGATACCACACAGACTGGGCCTCACGTTGTACTACTGATACCACACAGACTGGACATCATGTTGTACTACTGATACCACTCAGACTTGGCCTCACGCTGTACTGCTGATGCCTCTGATACCACACAGACTGGGCCTCACTTTGTACTGCTGATGCCTCTGATACCACACAGACTGGGCCTCACGTTGTACTACTGATACCACACAGACTGGGCCTCACGTTGTACTACAGATACCACACAGACTTGTTCTCACGTTGTACTGCTGATACCACACAGACTGGGCCTCACGTTGTACTACTGATACCACACAGACTGGGCCTCACGTTGTACTACTGATACCACACAGATTGGGCCTCACGTTGTACTGCTGATACCACACAGACTGGGTCTCACGTTGTCCTGCTGATACCTCACAGACTGGGCCTCACGTTGTACTGCTGATACCACACAGACTGGGCCTCACGTTGTACTGCTGATACCTCACAGACTGGGCCTCACGTTGTACTGCTGATAGCTCACAGACTGGGCCTCACGTTGTACTACTGATACCACACAGACTGGGCCTCACGTTGTACTGCTGATACCATACAGACTGGGCCTCACGTTGTACTGCTGATACCACACAGACTGGGCCTCTAGTTGTACTGCTGATACCACACAGACTGGGCCTCACGTTGTACTGCTGATACCACACAGACTGGGCCTCACGTTGTACTACTGATACCACACAGACTGGGCCTCACGATGTACTGCTGATACCACACAGACTGGGCCTCACGTTGTACTGCTGATACCACACAGACTGGGCCTGACGTTGTACTGCTGATACCACACAGACTGGGCCTCACGTTGTACTACTGATACCACACAGACTGTGACTCACGTTGTACTGCTGATGCCTCTGATACCACACAGACTGGGCCTCACGTTGTACTACTGATACCACACAGACTGGGCCTCACGTTGTACTACTGATACCACACAGACTGGACATCATGTTGTACTACTGATACCACTCAGACTTGGCCTCACGCTGTACTGCTGATGCCTCTGATACCACACAGACTGGGCATCACTTTGTACTGCTGATGCCTCTGATACCACACAGACTGGGCCTCACGTTGTACTACTGATACCACACAGACTGGGCCTCACGTTGTACTACAGATACCACACAGACTGGTTCTCACGTTGTACTGCTGATACCACACAGACTGGGCCTCACGTTGTACTACTGATACCACACAGACTGGGCCTCACGTTGTACTACTGATACCACACAGATTGGGCCTCATGTTGTACTGCTGATACCACACAGACTGGGTCTCACGTTGTCCTGCTGATACCTCACAGACTGGGCCTCACGTTGTACTGCTGATACCACACAGACTGGGCCTCACGTTGTACTGCTGATACCTCACAGACTGGGCCTCACGTTGTACTGCTGATAGCTCACAGACTGGGCCTCACGTTGTACTACTGATACCACACAGACTGGGCCTCACGTTGTACTGCTGATACCATACAGACTGGGCCTCACGTTGTACTGCTGATACCACACAGACTGGGCCTCTAGTTGTACTGCTGATACCACACAGACTGGGCCTCACGTTGTACTGCTGATACCACACAGACTGGGCCTCACGTTGTACTACTGATACCACACAGACTGGGCCTCACGATGTACTGCTGATACCACACAGACTGGGCCTCACGTTGTACTGCTGATACCACACAGACTGGGCCTCACGTTGTACTGCTGATACCACACAGACTGGGCCTCACGTTGTACTGCTGATACCTCACAGCCTGGCCTCACGTTGTACTACTGATACCACACAGACTGGGCCTCACGTTGTACTGCTGATACAACACAGACTGGGCCTCACGTTGTACTGCTGATACCTCACAGCCTGGCCTCACGTTGTACTACTGATACCACACAGACTGGGCCTCACGTTGTACTGCTGATACCACACAGACTGGGCCTCACGTTGTACTACTGATACCACACAGACTGGGCCTCACGTTGTACTACTGATACCACACAGACTTGGCCTCACGCTGTACTGCTGATGCCTCTGATACCACACAGACTGGGCCTCACGTTGTACTACTGATACCACACAGACTTGGCCTCACGCTGTACTGCTGATGCCTCTGATACCACACAGACTGGGCCTCACGTTGTACTGCTGATGCCTCTGATACCACACAGACTGGGCCACACGTTGTACTACTGATACCACACAGACTGGTTCTCACGTTGTACTGCTGATACCACACAGACTGGGCCTCACGTTGTACTGCTGATGCCTCTGATACCACACAGACTGGTTCTCACGTTGTACTGCTGATACCACACAGACTGGGCCTAACGTTGTACTACTGATACCACACAGACTGGGACTCACGTTGTACTACTGATACCACACAGACTGGGCCTCACGCTGTACTGCTGATGCCTCTGATACCACACAGACTGGTCCTCACGTTGTACTGCTGATGCCTCTGATACCACACAGACTGGGCCTCACGTTGTACTACTGATACCACACAGACTGGGCCTCACGTTGTACTACTGATACCACACAGACTGGGCCTCACGTTGTACTACTGATACCACACAGACTGGGCATCACACTGTACTGCTGATGCCTGTGATACCACACAGACTGGGCCTCACGTTGTACTGCTGATGCCTCTGATACCACACAGACTGGGGCTCACGTTGTACTACTGATACCACACAGGCTGTGCCTCACGTTGTACAACAGATACCACACAGACTGGGCCTCACGTTGTACTACTGATACCACATAGACTGGGCCTCACGTTGTACTACTGATACAACACAGACTGGGCCTCATGTTGTACTGCTGATACCACACAGACTGGGTCTCACGTTGTAATACTGATACCATACAGACTGGGCCTCACGTTGTACTGCTGATACCTCACAGACGGGGCCTCACGTTGTACTACTGATACCACACAGACTGGGCCTCACGTTGTACTACTGATACCACACAGACTGGGCCTCACGTTGTACTACTGATACCACACAGACATGGCCTCACGTTGTACTGCTCATACCACACAGACTGGGCCTCACGTTGTTCTGCTGATACCACACAGACTGGGCCTCACGATGTACTGCTGATACCACACAGACTGGGTCTCACGTCGTCCTGCTGATACCTCACAGACTGGGCCTCACGTTGTACTGCTGATACCACACAGACTGGGCCTCACGTTGTACTGCTGATACCTCACAGACTGGGCCTCACATTGTACTACTGATACCACACAGACTGGGCCTCACGTTGTACTGCTGATACCACACAGACTGGGTCTCACATCGTCCTGCTGATACCTCACAGACTGGGCCTCACGTTGTACTACTGATACCACACAGACTGGGCCTCACGTTGTACTGCTGATACCACACAGACTGGGCCTCACGTTGTACTACTGATACCACACAGACTGGGCCTCACGTTGTACTACTGATACCACACAGACTTGGCCTCACGCTGTACTGCTGATGCCTCTGATACCACACAGACTGGGCCTCACGTTGTACTGCTGATGCCTCTGATACCACACAGACTGGGCCTCACGTTGTACTACTGATACCACACAGACTGGGCCTCACGTTGTACTACTGATACCACACAGACTTGACCTCACGCTGTACTGCTGATGCCTCTGATACCACACAGACTGGGCCTCACGTTGTACTGCTGATGCCTCTGATACCACACAGACTGGGCCACACGTTGTACTACTGATACCACACAGACTGGGCCTCACGTTGTACTACAGATACCACACAGACTGGTTCTCACGTTGTACTGCTGATACCACACAGACTGGGCCTCACGTTGTACTGCTGATGCCTCTGATACCACACAGACTGGTTCTCACGTTGTACTGCTGATACCACACAGACTGGGCCTAACGTTGTACTACTGATACCACACAGACTGGGACTCACGTTGTACTACTGATACCACAAAGACTGGGCCTCACGCTGTACTGCTGATGCCTCTGATACCACACAGACTGGTCCTCACGTTGTACTGCTGATGCCTCTGATACCACACAGACTGGGCCTCACGTTGTACTACTGATACCACACAGACTGGGCCTCACGTTGTACTACTGATACCACACAGACTGGGCCTCACGTTGTACTACTGATACCACACAGACTGGGCATCACACTGTACTGCTGATGCCTCTGATACCACACAGACTGGGCCTCACGTTGTACTGCTGATGCCTCTGATACCACACAGACTGGGGCTCACGTTGTACTACTGATACCACACAGGCTGTGCCTCACGTTGTACAACAGATACCACACAGACTGGGCCTCACGTTGTACTACTGATACCACATAGACTGGGCCTCACGTTGTACTACTGATACAACACAGACTGGGCCTCATGTTGTACTGCTGATACCACACAGACTGGGTCTCACGTTGTAATACTGATACCATACAGACTGGGCCTCACGTTGTACTGCTGATACCTCACAGACTGGGCCTCACGTTGTACTACTGATACCACACAGACTGGGCCTCACGTTGTACTACTGATACCACACAGACTGGGCCTCACGTTGTACTACTGATACCACACAGACATGGCCTCACGTTGTACTGCTCATACCACACAGACTGTTTCTCACGTTGTTCTGCTGATACCACACAGACTGGGCCTCACGATGTACTGCTGATACCACACAGACTGGGCCTCACGTTGTTCTGCTGATACCTCACAGACTGGGCCTCACATTGTACTACTGATACCACACAGACTGGGCCTCACGTTGTACTGCTGATACCACACAGACTGGGTCTCACGTCGTCCTGCTGATACCTCACAGACTGGGCCTCACGTTGTACTGCTGATAACACACAGACTGGGCCTCACGTTCTACTGCTGATACCTCACAGACTGGGCCTCACATTGTACTACTGATACCACACAGACTGGGCCTCACGTTGTACTGCTGATACCACACAGACTGGGTCTCACATCGTCCTGCTGATACCTCACAGACTGGGCCTCACGTTGTACTACTGATACCACACAGACTGGGCCTCACGTTGTACTGCTGATACCACACAGACTGGGCCTGACGTTGTACTGCTGATACCACACAGACTGGGCCTCACGTTGTACTACTGATACCACACAGACTGGGCCTCACGTTGTACTGCTGATGCCTCTGATACCACACAGACTGGGCCTCACGTTGTACTACTGATACCACACAGACTGGGCCTCACGTTGTACTGCTGATGCCTCTGATACCACACAGACTGGGCCTCATGTTGTACTACTGATACCACACAGACTGGGCCTCACGTTGTACTACTGATACCACACAGACTGGGCCTCACGTTGTACTGCTGATACCACACAGACTGGGCCTGACGTTGTACTGCTGATACCACATAGACTGGGCCTCACGTTGTACTACTGATACCACACAGACTGTGCCTCACGTTGTACTGCTGATGCCTCTGATACCACACAGACTGGGCCTCACGTTGTACTACTGATACCACACAGACTGGGCCTCACGTTGTACTACTGATACCACACAGACTGGGCCTCACGTTGTACTACTGATACCACACAGACATGGCCTCACGTTGTACTGCTCATACCACACAGACTGGGCCTCACGTTGTTCTGCTGATACCACACAGACTGGGCCTCACGATGTACTGCTGATACCACACAGACTGGGCCTCACGTTGTTCTGCTGATACCTCACAGACTGGGCCTCACATTGTACTACTGATACCACACAGACTGGGCCTCACGTTGTACTGCTGATACCACACAGACTGGGTCTCACGTCGTCCTGCTGATACCTCACAGACTGGGCCTCACGTTGTACTGCTGATACCACACAGACTGGGCCTCACGTTGTACTGCTGATACCTCACAGACTGGGCCTCACATTGTACTACTGATACCACACAGACTGGGCCTCACGTTGTACTGCTGATACCACACAGACTGGGTCTCACATCGTCCTGCTGATACCTCACAGACTGGGCCTCACGTTGTACTACTGATACCACACAGACTGGGCCTCACGTTGTACTGCTGATACCACACAGACTGGGCCTCACGTTGTACTACTGATACCACACAGACTGGGCCTCACGTTGTACTACTGATACCACACAGACTTGGCCTCACGCTGTACTGCTGATGCCTCTGATACCACACAGACTGGGCCTCACGTTGTACTGCTGATGCCTCTGATACCACACAGACTGGGCCTCACGTTGTACTACTGATACCACACAGACTGGGCCTCACGTTGTACTACTGATACCACACAGACTTGACCTCACGCTGTACTGCTGATGCCTCTGATACCACACAGACTGGGCCTCACGTTGTACTGCTGATGCCTCTGATACCACACAGACTGGGCCACACGTTGTACTACTGATACCACACAGACTGGGCCTCACGTTGTACTACAGATACCACACAGACTGGTTCTCACGTTGTACTGCTGATACCACACAGACTGGGCCTCACGTTGTACTGCTGATGCCTCTGATACCACACAGACTGGTTCTCACGTTGTACTGCTGATACCACACAGACTGGGCCTAACGTTGTACTACTGATACCACACAGACTGGGACTCACGTTGTACTACTGATACCACAAAGACTGGGCCTCACGCTGTACTGCTGATGCCTCTGATACCACACAGACTGGTCCTCACGTTGTACTGCTGATGCCTCTGATACCACACAGACTGGGCCTCACGTTGTACTACTGATACCACACAGACTGGGCCTCACGTTGTACTACTGATACCACACAGACTGGGCCTCACGTTGTACTACTGATACCACACAGACTGGGCATCACACTGTACTGCTGATGCCTCTGATACCACACAGACTGGGCCTCACGTTGTACTGCTGATGCCTCTGATACCACACAGACTGGGGCTCACGTTGTACTACTGATATCACACAGGCTGTGCCTCACGTTGTACAACAGATACCACACAGACTGGGCCTCACGTTGTACTACTGATACCACATAGACTGGGCCTCACGTTGTACTACTGATACAACACAGACTGGGCCTCATGTTGTACTGCTGATACCACACAGACTGGGTCTCACGTTGTAATACTGATACCATACAGACTGGGCCTCACGTTGTACTGCTGATACCTCACAGACTGGGCCTCACGTTGTACTACTGATACCACACAGACTGTGCCTCACGTTGTACTACTGATACCACACAGACTGGGCCTCACGTTGTAATACTGATACCACACAGACATGGCCTCACGTTGTACTGCTCATACCACACAGACTGGGCCTCACGTTGTTCTGCTGATACCACACAGACTGGGCCTCACGATGTACTGCTGATACCACACAGACTGGGCCTCACGTTGTTCTGCTGATACCTCACAAACTGGGCCTCACATTGTACTACTGATACCACACAGACTGGGCCTCACGTTGTACTGCTGATACCACACAGACTGGGTCTCACGTCGTCCTGCTGATACCTCACAGACTGGGCCTCACGTTGTACTGCTGATAACACACAGACTGGGCCTCACATTCTACTGCTGATACCTCACAGACTGGGCCTCACATTGTACTACTGATACCACACAGACTGGGCCTCACGTTGTACTGCTGATACCACACAGACTGGGTCTCACATCGTCCTGCTGATACCTCACAGACTGGGCCTCACGTTGTACTACTGATACCACACAGACTGGGCCTCACGTTGTACTGCTGATACCACACAGACTGGGCCTGACGTTGTACTGCTGATACCACACAGACTGGGCCTCACGTTGTACTACTGATACCACACAGACTGGGCCTCACGTTGTACTGCTGATGCCTCTGATACCACACAGACTGGGCCTCACGTTGTACTACTGATACCACACAGACTGGGCCTCACGTTGTACTGCTGATGCCTCTGATACCACACAGACTGGGCCTCATGTTGTACTACTGATACCACACAGACTGGGCCTCACGTTGTACTACTGATACCACACAGACTGGGCCTCACGTTGTACTGCTGATACCACACAGACTGGGCCTGACGTTGTACTGCTGATACCACATAGACTGGGCCTCACGTTGTACTACTGATACCACACAGACTGTGCCTCACGTTGTACTGCTGATGCCTCTGATACCACACAGACTGGGCCTCACGTTGTACTACTGATACCACACAGACTGGGCCTCACGTTGTACTGCTGATGCCTCTGATACCACACAGACTGGGCCTCATGTTGTACTACTGATACCACACAGACTGGGCCTCACGTTGTACTACTGATACCACACAGACTGGACATCATGTTGTACTACTGATACCACTCAGACTTGGCCTCACGCTGTACTGCTGATGCCTCTGATACCACACAGACTGGGCCTCACTTTGTACTGCTGATGCCTCTGATACCACACAGACTGGGCCTCACGTTGTACTACTGATACCACACAGACTGGGCCTCACGTTGTACTACAGATACCACACAGACTGGTTCTCACGTTGTACTGCTGATACCACACAGACTGGGCCTCACGTTGTACTACTGATACCACACAGACTGGGCCTCACGTTGTACTACTGATACCACACAGATTGGGCCTCACGTTGTACTGCTGATACCACACAGACTGGGTCTCACGTTGTCCTGCTGATACCTCACAGACTGGGCCTCACGTTGTACTGCTGATAGCTCACAGACTGGGCCTCACGTTGTACTACTGATACCACACAGACTGGGCCTCACGTTGTACTGCTGATACCATACAGACTGGGCCTCACGTTGTACTGCTGATACCACACAGACTGGGCCTCTAGTTGTACTGCTGATACCACACAGACTGGGCCTCACGTTGTACTGCTGATACCACACAGACTGGGCCTCACGTTGTACTACTGATACCACACAGACTGGGCCTCACGATGTACTGCTGATACCACACAGACTGGGCCTCACGTTGTACTGCTGATACCACACAGACTGGGCCTGACGTTGTACTGCTGATACCACACAGACTGGGCCTCACGTTGTACTACTGATACCACACAGACTGTGCCTCACGTTGTACTGCTGATGCCTCTGATACCACACAGACTGGGCCTCACGTTGTACTACTGATACCACACAGACTGGGCCTCACGTTGTACTACTGATACCACACAGACTGGACATCATGTTGTACTACTGATACCACTCAGACTTGGCCTCACGCTGTACTGCTGATGCCTCTGATACCACACAGACTGGGCATCACTTTGTACTGCTGATGCCTCTGATACCACACAGACTGGGCCTCACGTTGTACTACTGATACCACACAGACTGGGCCTCACGTTGTACTACAGATACCACACAGACTGGTTCTCACGTTGTACTGCTGATACCACACAGACTGGGCCTCACGTTGTACTACTGATACCACACAGACTGGGCCTCACGTTGTACTACTTATACCACACAGATTGGGCCTCACGTTGTACTGCTGATACCACACAGACTGGGTCTCACGTTGTCCTGCTGATACCTCACAGACTGGGCCTCACGTTGTACTGCTGATACCACACAGACTGGGCCTCACGTTGTACTGCTGATACCTCACAGACTGGGCCTCACGTTGTACTGCTGATAGCTCACAGACTGGGCCTCACGTTGTACTACTGATACCACACAGACTGGGCCTCACGTTGTACTGCTGATACCATACAGACTGGGCCTCACGTTGTACTGCTGATACCACACAGACTGGGCCTCTAGTTGTACTGCTGATACCACACAGACTGGGCCTCACGTTGTACTGCTGATACCACACAGACTTGGCCTCACGCTGTACTGCTGATGCCTCTGATACCACACAGACTGGGCCTCACGTTGTACTGCTGATGCCTCTGATACCACACAGACTGGGCCTCACGTTGTACTACTGATACCACACAGACTGGGCCTCACGTTGTACTACTGATACCACACAGACTTGGCCTCACGCTGTACTGCTGATGCCTCTGATACCACACAGACTGGGCCTCACGTTGTACTGCTGATGCCTCTGATACCACACAGACTGGGCCTCACGTTGTACTACTGATACCACACAGACTGGGCCTCACGTTGTACTACTGATACCACACAGACTGGGCCTCACGTTGTACTACTGATACCACACAGATTGGGCCTCACGTTGTACTGCTGATACCACACAGACTGGGTCTCACGTTGTCCTGCTGATACCTCACAGACTGGGCCTCACGTTGTACTGCTGATACCACACAGACTGGGCCTCACGTTGTACTGCTGATACCTCACAGACTGGGCCTCACGTTGTACTGCTGATAGCTCACAGACTGGGCCTCACGTTGTACTACTGATACCACACAGACTGGGCCTCAAGTTGTACTGCTGATACCATACAGACTGGGCCTCACGTTGTACTGCTGATACCACACAGACTGGGCCTCTAGTTGTACTGCTGATACCACACAGACTGGGCCTCACGTTGTACTGCTGATACCACACAGACTGGGCCTCACGTTGTACTACTGATACCACACAGACTGGGCCTCACGATGTACTGCTGATACCACACAGACTGGGCCTCACGTTGTACTGCTGATACCACACAGACTGGGCCTGACGTTGTACTGCTGATACCACACAGACTGGGCCTCACGTTGTACTACTGATACCACACAGACTGTGCCTCACGTTGTACTGCTGATGCCTCTGATACCACACAGACTGGGCCTCACATTGTACTACTGATACCACACAGACTGGGCCTCACGTTGTACTACTGATACCACACAGACTGGACATCATGTTGTACTACTGATACCACTCAGACTTGGCCTCACGCTGTACTGCTGATGCCTCTGATACCACACAGACTGGGCCTCATGTTGTACTACTGATACCACACAGACTGGGCCTCACGTTGTACTACTGATACCACACAGACTGGACATCACGTTGTACTACTGATACCACACAGACTTGGCCTCACGCTGTACTGCTGATGCCTCTGATACCACACAGACTGGGCCTCACGTTGTACTGCTGATGCCTCTGATACCACACAGACTGGGCCTCACGTTGTACTACTGATACCACACAGACTGGGCCTCACGTTGTACTACAGATACCACACAGACTGGTTCTCACGTTGTACTGCTGATACCACACAGACTGGGCCTCACGTTGTACTACTGATACCACAAAGACTGGGCCTCACGTTGTACTACTGATACCACACAGATTGGGCCTCACGTTGTACTGCTGATACCACACAGACTGGGTCTCACGTTGTCCTGCTGATACCTCACAGACTGGGCCTCACGTTGTACTGCTGATACCACACAGACTGGGCCTCACGTTGTACTGCTGATACCTCACAGACTGGGCCTCACGTTGTACTGCTGATACCTCACAGACTGGGCCTCACGTTGTACTACTGATACCACACAGACTGGGCCTCACGTTGTACTGCTGATACCATACAGACTGGGCCTCACGTTGTACTGCTGATACCACACAGACTGGGCCTCTAGTTGTATTGCTGATACCACACAGACTGGGCCTCACGTTGTACTGCTGATACCACACAGACTGGGCCTCACGTTGTACTACTGATACCACACAGACTGGGCCTCACGATGTACTGCTGATACCACACAGACTGGGCCTCACGTTGTACTGCTGATACCACACAGACTGGGCCTCACGTTGTACTGCTGATACCACACAGACTGGGCCTCACGTTGTACTGCTGATACCTCACAGCCTGGCCTCACGTTGTACTACTGATACCACACAGACTGGGCCTCACGTTGTGCTACTGATACCACACAGACTGGGCCTCACGTTGTACTGCTGATACCACACAGACTGGGCCTCACGTTGTACTACTGATACCACACAGACTGGGCCTCACGTTGTACTACTGATACCACACAGACTGGGCCTCACGCTGTACTGTTATGCCTCTGATACCACACAGACTGGGCCTCACGTTGTACTACTGATACCACACAGACTGGGCCTCACGTTGTACTGCTGATACCACACAGACTTGGCCTCACGCTGTACTGCTGATGCCTCTGATACCACACAGACTGGGCCTCACGTTGTACTGCTGATGCCTCTGATACCACACAGACTGGGCCTCACGTTGTACTACTGATACCACACAGACTGGGCCTCACGTTGTACTACTGATACCACACAGACTTGGCCTCACGCTGTACTGCTGATGCCTCTGATACCACACAGACTGGGCCTCACGTTGTACTGCTGATGCCTCTGATACCACACAGACTGGGCCTCACGTTGTACTACTGATACCACACAGACTGGGCCTCACGTTGTACTACAGATACCACACAGACTGGTTCTCACGTTGTACTGCTGATACCACACAGACTGGGCCTCACGTTGTACTGCTGATGCCTCTGATACCACACAGACTGGTTCTCACGTTGTACTGCTGATACCACACAGACTGGGCCTCACGTTGTACTACTGATACCACACAGACTGGGACTCACGTTGTACTACTGATACCACACAGACTGGGCCTCACGCTGTACTGCTGATGCCTCTGATACCACACAGACTGGTCCTCACGTTGTACTGCTGATGCCTCTGATACCACACAGACTGGGCCTCACGTTGTACTACTGATACCACACAGACTGGGCCTCACGTTGTACTACTGATACCACACAGACTGGGCCTCACGTTGTACTACTGATACCACACAGACTGGGCATCACACTGTACTGCTGATGCCTCTGATACCACACAGACTGGGCCTCACGTTGTACTGCTGATGCCTCTGATACCACACAGACTGGGGCTCACGTTGTACTACTGATACCACACAGGCTGTGCCTCACGTTGTACAACAGATACCACACAGACTGGGCCTCACGTTGTACTACTGATACCACATAGACTGGGCCTCACGTTGTACTACTGATACAACACAGACTGGGCCTCATGTTGTACTGCTGATACCACACAGACTGGGTCTCACGTTGTAATACTGATACCATACAGACTGGGCCTCACGTTGTACTGCTGATACCTCACAGACTGGGCCTCACGTTGTACTACTGATACCACACAGACTGGGCCTCATGTTGTACTACTGATACCACACAGACTGGGCCTCACGTTGTACTACTGATACCACACAGACATGGCCTCACGTTGTACTGCTCATACCACACAGACTGGGCCTCACGTTGTACTGCTGATACCACACAGACTGGGCCTCATGTTGTACTGCTGATACCACACAGACTGGGCCTCATGTTGTACTGCTGATACCACACAGACTGGGCCTCACGTTGTACTGCTGATACCTCACAGCCTGGCCTCACGTTGTACTACTGATACCACACAGACTGGGCCTCACGTTGTACTGCTGATACCACACAGACTGGGCCTCACGTTGTACTGCTGATACCTCACAGCCTGGCCTCACGTTGTGCTACTGATACCACACAGACTGGGCCTCACGTTGTACTGCTGATACCACACAGACTGGGCCTCACGTTGTACTACTGATACCACACAGACTTGGCCTCACGTTGTACTACTGATACCACACAGACTGGGCCTCACGCTGTACTGTTATGCCTCTGATACCACACAGACTGGGCCTCACGTTGTACTACTGATACCACACAGACTGGGCCTCACGTTGTACTGCTGATACCACACAGACTTGGCCTCACGCTGTACTGCTGATGCCTCTGATACCACACAGACTGGGCCTCACGTTGTACTACTGATACCACACAGACTGGGCCTCACGTTGTACTACTGATACCACACAGACTTGGCCTCACGCTGTACTGCTGATGCCTCTGATACCACACAGACTGGGCCTCACGTTGTACTGCTGATGCCTCTGATACCACACAGACTGGGCCTCACGTTGTACTACTGATACCACACAGACTGGGCCTCACGTTGTACTACTGATACCACACAGACTTGGCCTCACGCTGTACTGCTGATGCCTCTGATACCACACAGACTGGGCCTCACGTTGTACTGCTGATGCCTCTGATACCACACAGACTGGGCCTCACGTTGTACTACTGATACCACACAGACTGGGCCTCACGTTGTACTACAGATACCACACAGACTGGTTCTCACGTTGTACTGCTGATACCACACAGACTGGGCCTCACGTTGTACTGCTGATGCCTCTGATACCACACAGACTGGTTCTCACGTTGTACTGCTGATACCACACAGACTGGGCCTCACGTTGTACTACTGATACCACACAGACTGGGACTCACGTTGTACTACTGATACCACACAGACTGGGCCTCACGCTGTACTGCTGATGCCTCTGATACCACACAGACTGGTCCTCACGTTGTACTGCTGATGCCTCTGATACCACACAGACTGGGCCTCACGTTGTACTACTGATACCACACAGACTGGGCCTCACGTTGTACTACTGATACCACACAGACTGGGCCTCACGTTGTACTACTGATACCACACAGACTGGGCATCACACTGTACTGCTGATGCCTCTGATACCACACAGACTGGGCCTCACTTTGTACTGCTGATGCCTCTGATACCACACAGACTGGGCCTCACGTTGTACTACTGATACCACACAGACTGGGCCTCACGTTGTACTACAGATACCACACAGACTGGTTCTCACGTTGTACTGCTGATACCACACAGACTGGGCCTCACGTTGTACTGCTGATGCCTCTGATACCACACAGACTGGTTCTCACGTTGTACTGCTGATACCACACAGACTGGGCCTCACGTTGTACTACTGATACCACACAGACTGGGACTCACGTTGTACTACTGATACCACACAGACTGGGCCTCACGCTGTACTGCTGATGCCTCTGATACCACACAGACTGGTCCTCACGTTGTACTGCTGATGCCTCTGATACCACACAGACTGGGCCTCACGTTGTACTACTGATACCACACAGACTGGGCCTCACGTTGTACTACTGATACCACACAGACTGGGCCTCACGTTGTACTACTGATACCACACAGACTGGGCATCACGCTGTACTGCTGATGCCTCTGATACCACACAGACTGGGCCTCACGTTGTACTGCTGATGCCTCTGATACCACACAGACTGGGGCTCACGTTGTACTACTGATACCACACAGGCTGTGCCTCACGTTGTACAACAGATACCACACAGACTGGGCCTCACGTTGTACTACTGATACCACATAGACTGGGCCTCACGTTGTACTACTGATACAACACAGACTGGGCCTCACGTTGTACTGCTGATACCACACAGACTGGGTCTCACGTTGTAATACTGATACCATACAGACTGGGCCTCACGTTGTACTGCTGATACCTCACAGACTGGGCCTCACGTTGTACTACTGATACCACACAGACTGGGCCTCACGTTGTACTACTGATACCACACAGACTGGGCCTCACGTTGTACTACTGATACAACACAGACATGGCCTCACGTTGTACTGCTCATACCACACAGACTGGGCCTCACGTTGTACTGCTGATACCACACAGACTGGGCCTCACGATGTACTGCTGATACCACACAGACTGGGCCTCACGTTGTTCTGCTGATACCTCACAGACTGGGCCTCACGTTGTACTACTGATACCACACAGACTGGGCCTCACGTTGTACTGCTGATACCACACAGACTGGGTCTCACGTCGTCCTGCTGATACCTCACAGACTGGGCCTCACGTTGTACTGCTGATACCACACAGACTGGGCCTCACGTTGTACTGCTGATACCTCACAGACTGGGCCTCACATTGTACTACTGATACCACACAGACTGGGCCTCACGTTGTACTGCTGATACCACACAGACTGGGTCTCACGTCGTCCTGCTGATACCTCACAGACTGGGCCTCACGTTGTACTACTGATACCACACAGACTGGGCCTCACGTTGTACTGCTGATACCACACAGACTGGGCCTGACGTTGTACTGCTGATACCACACAGACTGGGCCTCACGTTGTACTACTGATACCACACAGACTGGGCCTCACGTTGTACTGCTGATGCCTCTGATACCACACAGACTGGGCCTCACGTTGTACTACTGATAAACACAGACTGGGCCTCATGTTGTACTGCTGTTACCACACAGACTGGGCCTCACGTTGTACTACAGATACCACACAGACTGGTTCTCAAGTTGTACTGCTGATACCACACAGACTGGGCCTCACGTTGTACTGCTGATGCCTCTGATACCACACAGACTGGTTCTCACGTTGTACTGCTGATACCACACAGACTGGGCCTCACGTTGTACTACTGATACCACACAGACTGGGACTCACGTTGTACTACTGATACCACACAGACTGGGCCTCACGCTGTACTGCTGATGCCTCTGATACCACACAGACTGGTCCTCACGTTGTACTGCTGATGCCTCTGATACCACACAGACTGGGCCTCACGTTGTACTACTGATACCACACAGACTGGGCCTCACGTTGTACTACTGATACCACACAGACTGGGCCTCACGTTGTACTACACAGACTGGGCCTCACGCTGTACTGCTGATGCCTCTGATACCACACAGACTTCCCTGTAGCTCAGTTGGTAGAGCATGGTGTTTGCAACACCAGGGTTGTGGGTTCGATTCCCACGGGGGGCCAGCACAGAAAAAAAAAAAAATGTATGAAATTGTATGAAATGTATGCATTCACTACTGTAAGTCGCTCTGGATAAGAGCGTCTGCTAAATGACTAAAATGTAAATGTAAAATGTACTACTGATACCACACAGACTGGGCATCACTCTGTACTGCTGATGCCTCTGATACCACACAGACTGGGGCTCACGTTGTACTACTGATACCACACAGACTGTGCCTGACGTTGTACAACAGATACCACACAGACTGGGCCTCACGTTGTACTACTGATACCACATAGACTGGGCCTCACGTTGTACTACTGATACAACACAGACTGGGCCTCATGTTGTACTGCTGATACCACACAGACTGGGTCTCACGTCGTCCTGCTGATACCACACAGACTGGGCCTCACGTTGTACTGCTGATACCTCACAGACTGGGCCTCACATTGTACTACTGATACCACACAGACTGGGCCTCACGTTGTACTGCTGATACCACACAGACTGGGTCTCACATCGTCCTGCTGATACCTCACAGACTGGGCCTCACGTTGTACTACTGATACCACACAGACTGGGCCTCACGTTGTACTGCTGATACCACACAGACTGGGCCTGACGTTGTACTGCTGATACCACACAGACTGGGCCTCACGTTGTACTACTGATACCACACAGACTGGGCCTCACGTTGTACTGCTGATGCCTCTGATACCACACAGACTGGGCCTCACGTTGTACTACTGATACCACACAGACTGGGCCTCACGTTGTACTACTGATACCACACAGACTGGGCCTCACGTTGTACTACAGATACCACACAGACTGGTTCTCACGTTGTACTGCTGATTCCACACAGACTGGGCCTCACGTTGTACTGCTGATGCCTCTGATACCACACAGACTGGTTCTCACGTTGTACTGCTGATACCACACAGACTGGGCCTCACGTTGTACTACTGATACCACACAGACTGGGACTCACATTGTACTACTGATACCACACAGACTGGGCCTCACGCTGTACTGCTGATGCCTCTGATACCACACAGACTGGGCCTCACGTTGTACTGCTGATGCCTCTGATACCACACAGACTGGGCCTCACGTTGTACTACTGATACCACACAGACTGGGCCTCACGTTGTACTACTGATACCACACAGACTGGGCCTCACGTTGTACTACTGATACCACACAGACTGGGCATCACACTGTACTGCTGATGCCTCTGATACCACACAGACTGGGCCTCACGTTGTACTGCTGATGCCTCTGATACCACACAGACTGGGGCTCACGTTGTACTACTGATACCACACAGACTGGGCCTCACGTTGTACAACAGATACCACACAGACTGGGCCTCACGTTGTACTACTGATACCACATAGACTGGGCCTCACGTTGTACTACTGATACAACACAGACTGGGCCTCATGTTGTACTGCTGATACCACACAGACTGGGCCTCACATTGTAATACTGATACCATACAGACTGGGCCTCACGTTGTACTGCCTATACCTCACAGACTGGGCCTCACGTTGTACTACTGATACCACACAGACTGGGTCTCACGTCGTCCTGCTGATACCTCACAGACTGGGCCTCACGTTGTACTACTGATTCCACACAGACTGGGCCTCACGTTGTACTGCTGATACCACACAGACTGGGCCTCACGTTGTACTGCTGATACCTCACAGACTGGGCCTCACATTGTACTACTGATACCACACAGACTGGGCCTCACGTTGTACTGCTGATACCACACAGACTGGGTCTCACGTCGTACTGCTGATACCTCACAGACTGGGCCTCACGTTGTACTACTGATACCACACAGACTGGGCCTCACGTTGTACTGCTGATACCACACAGACTGGGCCTGACGTTGTACTGCTGATACCACACAGACTGGGCCTCACGTTGTACTACTGATACCACACAGACTGGGCCTCACGTTGTACTGCTGATGCCTCTGATACCACACAGACTGGGCCTCACGTTGTACTACTGATACCACACAGACTGGGCCTCACGTTGTACTACTGATACCACACAGACTGGGCCTCACGTTGTACTACAGATACCACACAGACTGGTTCTCACGTTGTACTGCTGATACCACACAGACTGGGCCTCACGTTGTACTGCTGAGTCTGATACCACACAGACTGGTTCTCACGTTGTACTGCTGATACCACACAGACTGGGCCTCACGTTGTACTACTGATACCACACAGACTGGGACTCACGTTGTACTACTGATACCACACAGACTGGGCCTCACGCTGTACTGCTGATGCCTCTGATACCACACAGACTGGGCCTCACGTTGTACTGCTGATGCCTCTGATACCACACAGACTGGGTCTCACGTTGTACTACTGATACCACACAGACTGGGCCTCACGTTGTACTACTGATACCACACAGACTGGGCCTCACGTTGTACTACTGATACCACACAGACTGGGCATCACGCTGTACTGCTGAGCCTCTGATACCACACAGACTGGGCCTCACGTTGTACTGCTGATTCCTCTGATACCACACAGACTGGGGCTCACGTTGTACTACTGATACCACACAGACTGGGCCTCACGTTGTACAACAGATACCACACAGACTGGGCCTCACGTTGTACTACTGATACCACATAGACTGGGCCTCACGTTGTACTACTGATACAACACAGACTGGGCCTCATGTTGTACTGCTAATACCACACAGACTGGGCCTCACGTTGTAATACTGATACCATACAGACTGGGCCTCACGTTGTACTGCTGATACCTCACAGACTGGGCCTCACGTTGTACTACTGATACCACACAGACTGGGCCTCACGTTGTACTACTGATACCACACAGACTGGGCCTCACGTTGTACTACTGATACCACACAGACATGGCCTCACGTTGTACTGCTCATACCACACAGACTGGGCCTCACGTTGTACTGCTGATACCACACAGACTGGGTCTCACGTCGTCCTGCTGATACCTCACAGACTGGGCCTCACGTTGTACTACTGATACCACACAGACTGGGCCTGACGTTGTACTGCTGATACCACACAGACTGGGCCTCACGTTGTACTACTGATACCACACATACTGGGCCTCACGTTGTACTGCTGATGCCTCTGATACCACACAGACTGGGCCTCACGTTGTACTACTGATACCACACAGACTGGGCCTCACGTTGTACTACTGATACCACACAGACTGGGCCTCACGTTGTACTACAGATACCACACAGACTGGTTCTCACGTTGTACTGCTGATACCACACAGACTGGGCCTCACATTGTAATACTGATACCATACAGACTGGGCCTCACGTTGTACTGCCTATACCTCACAGACTGGGCCTCACGTTGTACTACTGATACCACACAGACTGGGTCTCACGTTGTACTGCTGATACCACACAGACTGGGCCTGACGTTGTACTGCTGATACCACACAGACTGGGCCTCACGTTGTACTACTGATACCACACAGACTGGGCCTCACGTTGTACTGCTGATGCCTCTGATACCACACAGACTGGGCCTCACGTTGTACTACTGATACCACACAGACTGTGCATCACACTGTACTGCTGATGCCTCTGATACCACACAGACTGGGCCTCACGTTGTACTGCTGATGCCTCTGATACCACACAGACTGGGCCTGACGTTGTACTGCTGATACCACACAGACTGGGCCTCACGTTGTACTACTGATACCACACAGACTGGGCCTCACGTTGTACTGCTGATGCCTCTGATACCACACAGACTGGGCCTCACGTTGTACTACTGATACCACACAGACTGGGCCTCACGTTGTACTACTGATACCACACAGACTGGGCCTCACGTTGTACTACAGATACCACACAGACTGGTTCTCACGTTGTACTGCTGATACCACACATACTGGGCCTCACATTGTAATACTGATACCATACAGACTGGGCCTCACGTTGTACTGCCTATACCTCACAGACTGGGCCTCACGTTGTACTACTGATACCACACAGACTGGGCCTCACGTTGTACTGCTGATACCACACAGACTGGGCCTGACGTTGTACTGCTGATACCACACAGACTGGGCCTCACGTTGTACTACTGATACCACACAGACTGGGCCTCACGTTGTACTGCTGATGCCTCTGATACCACACAGACTGGGCCTCACGTTGTACTACTGATACCACACAGACTGGGCCTCACGTTGTACTACAGATACCACACAGACTGGTTCTCACGTTGTACTGCTGATACCACACAGACTGGGCCTCACGTTGTACTGCTGATGCCTCTGATACCACACAGACTGGTTCTCACGTTGTACTGCTGATACCACACAGACTGGGCCTCACGTTGTACTACTGATACCACACAGACTGGGACTCACGTTGTACTACTGATACCACACAGACTGGGCCTCACGTTGTACTGTATGTCTGATACCACACAGACTGGGCCTCACGTTGTACTGCTGATGCCTCTGATACCACACAGACTGGAACTCACGTTGTACTACTGATACCACACAGACTGGGCCTCACGTTGTACTACTGATACCACACAGACTGGGCCTCACGTTGTACTACTGATACCACACAGACTGGGCATCACACTGTACTGCTGATGCCTCTGATACCACACAGACTGGTCCTCACGTTGTACTGCTGATGCCTCTGATACCACACAGACTGGGCCTCACGTTGTACTACTGATACCACACAGACTGGGCCTCACGTTGTACTACTGATACCACACAGACTGGGCATCACGTTGTACTGGCCTCTGATACCACACAGACTGGGCCTCACGTTGTACTGACTGATACCACACAGACTGGGGCTCACGTTGTACTGCTGATACCACACAGGCTGGGCCTCACGTTGTACAACTGATACCACACAGACTGGGCCTCACGTTGTACTACTGATACCACACAGACTGGGCCTCACGTTGTACTACTGATACAACACAGACTGGGCCTCACGTTGTACTGCTGATACCACACAGACTGGGTCTCACGTTGTAATACTGATACCATACAGACTGGGCCTCACGTTGTACTGCTGATACCTCACAGACTGGGCCTCACGTTGTACTACTGATACCACACAGACTGGGCCTCACGTTGTACTACTGATACCACACAGACTGGGCCTCACGTTGTACTACTGATACCACACAGACATGGCCTCACGTTGTACTGCTCATACCACACAGACTGGGCCTCACGCTGTACTGCTGATTCCCCGCAGACTGGGCCTCACGATGTACTGCTGCTACCACACAGACTGGGCCTCACGTTGTTCTGCTGATACCTCACAGACTGGGCCTCACATTGTACTACTGATACCACACAGACTGGGCCTCACGTTGTACTGCTGATACCACACAGACTGGGTCTCACGTCGTCCTGCTGATACCTCACAGACTGGGCCTCACGTTGTACTGCTGATACCACACAGACTGGGTCTCACGTTGTAATACTGATACCATACAGACTGGGCCTCACGTTGTACTGCTGATACCTCACAGACTGGGCATCACGTTGTACTACTGATACCACACAGACTGGGCCTCACGTTGTACTACTGATACCACACAGACTGGGCCTCACGTTGTACTACTGATACCACACAGACATGGCCTCACGTTGTACTGCTCATACCACACAGACTGGGCCTCACGCTGTACTGCTGATTCCCCGCAGACTGGGCCTCACGATGTACTGCTGATACCACACAGACTGGGCCTCACGTTGTACTGCTGATACCACACAGACTGGGCCTCACATTGTACTACTGATACCACACAGACTGGGCCTCACGTTGTACTGCTGATACCACACAGACTGGGTCTCACGTCGTACTGCTGATACCTCACAGACTGGGCCTCACGTTGTACTGCTGATACCACACAGACTGGGCCTCACGTTGTACTGCTGATACCACACAGACTGGGCCTCACGTTGTACTACTGATACCACACAGACTGGGCCTCACGTTGTACTGCTGATACCACACAGACTGGGTCTCACGTCGTCCTGCTGATACCACACAGACTGGGCCTCACGTTGTACTACTGATACCACACAGACTGGGCCTCACGTTGTACTGCTGATACCACACAGACTGGGCCTGACGTTGTACTGCTGATACCACACAGACTGGGCCTCACGTTGTACTACTGATACCACACAGACTGGGCCTCACGTTGTACTGCTGATGCCTCTGATACCACACAGACTGGGCCTCACGTTGTACTACTGATACCACACAGACTGGGCCTCACGTTGTACTACTGATACCACACAGACTGGGCCTCACGTTGTACTACAGATACCACACAGACTGGTTCTCAAGTTGTACTGCTGATACCACACAGACTGGGCCTCACGTTGTACTGCTGAGCTCTGATACCACACAGACTGGGTCTCACGTTGTACTGCTGATACCACACAGACTGGGCCTCACGTTGTACTACTGATGCCACACAGACTGGGACTCACGTTGTACTACTGATACCACACAGACTGAGCCTCACGCTGTACTGCTGATGCCTCTGATACCACACAGACTGGTCCTCACGTTGTACTGCTGATGCCTCTGATACCACACAGACTGGGCCTCACGTTGTACTACTGATACCACACAGACTGGGCCTCACGTTGTACTACTGATACCACACAGACTGGGCCTCACGTTGTACTACACAGACTGGGCCTCACGCTGTACTGCTGATGCCTCTGATACCACACAGACTCCCTGTAGCTCAGTTGGTAGGCATGGTGTTTGCAACACCAGGTTTTTCATTCATACGGGGGCCAGCACAGAAAAAAAATGTATGAAATTGTATGAAATGTATGCATTCACTACTGTAAGTCGCTCTGGATAAGAGCGTCTGCTAAATGACTAAAATGTAAATGTAAAATTACTACTGATACCACACAGACTGGGCATCACTCTGTACTGCTGATGCCTCTGATACCACACAGACTGGGCCTCACGTTGTACTGCTGATGCCTCTGATACCACACAGACTGGGGCTCACGTTGTACTACTGATACCACACAGACTGTGCCTCACGTTGTACAACAGATACCACACAGACTGGGCCTCACGTTGTACTACTGATACCACATAGACTGGGCCTCACGTTGTACTACTGATACAACACAGACTGGGCCTCATGTTGTACTGCTGATACCACACAGACTGGGTCTCACGTCGTCCTGCTGATACCTCACAGACTGGGCCTCACGTTGTACTACTGATACCACACAGACTGGGCATCACGTTGTACTGCTGATACCACACAGACTGGGCCTCACGTTGTACTGCTGATACCTCACAGACTGGGCCTCACGTTGTACTACTGATACCACACAGACTGGGCCTCACGTTGTACTGCTGATACCACACAGACTGGGCCTCACGTTGTACTGCTGATACCACACAGACTGGGCCTCACGTTGTACTGCTGATACCACACAGACTGGGCCTCACGTTGTACTGCTGATACCACACAGACTGGGCCTCACGTTGTACTGCTGATACCACACAGACTGGGCCTCACGTTGTACTGCTGATACCACACAGACTGGGCCTCACGTTGTACTGCTGATACCACACAGACTGGGCCTCACGTTGTACTGCTGATACCACACAGACTGGGCCTCACGTTGTACTGCTGATACCACACAGACTGGGCCTCACGTTGTACTGCTGATACCACACAGACTGGGCCTCACGTTGTACTACTGATACCACACAGACTGGGCCTCACGTTGTACTGCTGATACCACACAGACTGGGCCTCACGTTGTACTGCTGATACCACACAGACTGGGCCTCACGTTGTACTGCTGATACCACACAGACTGGGCCTCACGTTGTACTGCTGATACCACACAGACTGGGCCTCACGTTGTACTGCTGATACCACACAGACTGGGCCTCACGTTGTACTGCTGATACCACACAGACTGGGCCTCACGTTGTACTGCTGATACCACACAGACTGGGCCTCACGTTGTACTGCTGATACCACACAGACTGGGCCTCACGTTGTACTGCTGATACCACACAGACTGGGCCTCACGTTGTACTGCTGATACCACACAGACTGGGCCTCACGTTGTACTACTGATACCACACAGACTGGGCCTCACGTTGTACTGGTCTGATACCACACAGACTGGGCCTCACGTTGTACTGCTGATGCCTCTGATACCACACAGACTGGGCCTCACGTTGTACTACTGATACCACACAGACTGGGCCTCACGTTGTACTGCAGATACCACACAGACTGGGTCTCACGTTGTACTGCTAATACCACACAGACTGGGCCTCACGTTGTACTACTGATACCACACAGACTGGGCCTCACGTTGTACTGCTGATACCACACAGACTGGGCCTCACGTTGTACTGCTGATACCACACAGACTGGGCCTCACGTTGTCCTGCTGATACCACACAGACTGGGCCTCACGTTGTACTGCTGATACCACACAGACTGGGCCTCACGTTGTACTGCTGATACCACACAGACTGGGCCTCACGTTGTACTGCTGATACCACACAGACTGGGCCTCACGTTGTACTACAGATACCACACAGACTGGGTCTCACGTTGTACTGCTGATACCACACAGACTGGGCCTCACGTTGTACTACTGATACCACACAGACTGGGCCTCACGTTGTACTGCTGATACCACAAAGACTGGGCCTCACGTTGTATTGCTGATACCACACAGACTGGGCCTCACGTTGTACTACTGATACCACACAGACTGGGCCTCACGATGTACTGCTGATACCACACAGACTGGGCCTCACGTTGTACTGCTGATACCACACAGACTGGGCCTCACGTTGTACTACTGATACCACACAGACTGGGCCTCACGTTGTACTGCTGATACCACAAAGACTGGGCCTCACGTTGTATTGCTGATACCACACAGACTGGGCCTCACGTTGTACTACTGATACCACACAGACTGGGCCTCACGTTGTACTGCTGATACAACACAGACTGGGCCTCACGTTGTACTACTGATACCACACAGACTGGGCCTCACGTTGTACTGCTGATACCACACAGACTGGGCCTCACGTTGTACTGCTGATACCACACAGACTGGGCCTCACATTGAACTACTGATACCACACAGACTGGGCCTCATGTTGTACTGCTGATGCCTCTGATACCACACAGACTGGGCCTCACGTTGTACGGCTGATACCACACAGACTGGGCCTCACGTTGTACTACTGATACCACACAGACTGGGCCTCACGTTGTACTACTGATACCACACAGACTGGGCCTCACGTTGTACTACAGATACCACACAGACTGGTTCTCACGTTGTACTGCTGATACCACACAGACTGGGCCTCACGTTGTACTACTGATACCACACAGACTGGGCCTCACGTTGTACTACTGATACCACACAGACTGGGACTCACGTTGTACTAATGATACCACACAGACTGGACCTCACGCTGTACTACTAATGCCTCTGATACCACACAGACTGGGCCTCACGTTGTACTGCTGATGCCTCTGATACCACACAGACTGGGCCTCACGTTTTACTGCTGATGCCTCTGATACCACACAGACTGGGCCTCACGTTGTACTGCTGATACCACACAGACTAGGCCTCACGTTGTACTGCTGATACCACACAGACTGGGCCTCACGTTGTAATACTGATACCATACAGACTGGGCCTCACGTTGTACTGCTGATACCTCACAGACTGGGCCTCATGTTGTACTACTGATACCACACAGACTGGGCCTCACGTTGTACTACTGATACCACACAGACTGGGCCTCACGTTGTACTACTGATACCACACAGACATGGCCTCACGTTGTACTGCTCATACCACACAGACTGGGCCTCACGTTGTACTGCTGATTCCTCACAGACTGGGCCTCACGTTGTACTACTGATACCACACAGACTGGGCCTCACGTTGTACTACTGATACCACACAGACTGGGCCTCACGTTGTACTGCTGATACCACACAGACTGGGCCTCACGTTGTACTGCTGATACCACACAGACTGGGCCTCACGTTGTACTGCTGATACCACACAGACTGGGCCTCACGTTGTACTGCTGATACCACACAGACTGGGCCTCACGTTGTACTGCTGATACCACACAGACTGGGCCTCACGTTGTACTGCTGATACCACACAGACTGGGCCTCACGTTGTACTGCTGATACCACACAGACTGGGCCTCACGTTGTACTGCTGATACTTCACAGACTGGGCCTCACGTTGTACTACTGATACCACACAGACTGGGCCTCACGTTGTACTACTGATACCACACAGACTGGGCCTCACGTTGTACTACTGATACCACACAGACATGGCCTCACGTTGTACTGCTCATACCACACAGACTGGGCCTCACGTTGTACTGCTGATACCACAAAGACTGGGCCTCACGTTGTACTACTGATACCACAGAGACTGGGCCTCACGATGTACTGCTGATACCACACAGACTGGGCCTCACGTTGTACTGCTGATACCTCACAGACTGGGCCTCACGTTGTACTACTGATACCACACAGACTGGGCCTCACGTTGTACTGCTGATACCACACAGACTGGGTCTCACGTCGTCCTGCTGATACCTCACAGACTGGGCCTCACGTTGTACTACTGATACCACACAGACTGGGCCTCACGTTGTACTGCTGATACATCACAGACTGGGCCTGACGTTGTACTGCTGATACCACACAGACTGGGCCTCACGTTGTACTGCTGATACCACACAGACTGGGCCTCACGTTGTACTGCTGATACCACACAGACTGGGCCTCACGTTGTACTACTGATACCACACAGACTGGGCCTCACGTTGTACTGCTGATACCACACAGACTGGGCCTCACGTTGTACTACTGATACCACACAGACTGGGCCTCACGTTGTACTGCTGATGCCTCTGATACCACACAGACTGGGCCTCACGTTGTACTACTGATACCACACAGACTGGGCCTCACGTTGTACTACTGATACCACACAGACTGGGCTTCACGTTGTACTACTGATACCACACAGACTGGGCCTCACGTTGTACTGCTGATGCCTCTGATACCACACAGACTGGGCCTCACGTTGTACTGCTGATGCCTCTGATACCACACAGACTGGGCCTCACGTTGTACTACTGATACCACACAGACTGGGCCTCACGTTGTACTGCTGATACCACACAGACTGGGCCTCACGTTGTACTGCTGATACCACACAGACTGGGCCTCACGTTGTACTACTGATACCACACAGACTGGGACTCACGTTGTACTACTGATACCACACAGACTGGGCCTCACGTTGTACACTAATGCCTCTGATACCACACAGACTGGGCCTCACGTTGTACTGCTGATGCCTCTGATACCACACAGACTGGGCCTCACGTTGTACTACTGATACCACACAGACTGGGCCTCACGTTGTACTACTGATACCACACAGACTGGGCCTCACGTTGTACTACTGATACCACACAGACTGGGCATCACGTTGTAATACTGATACCACACAGACTTGGCCTCACGCTGTACTGCTGATGCCTCTGATACCACACAGACTGGGCCTCACGTTGTACTGCTGAGCTCTGATACCACACAGACTGGGACTCACGTTGTACTACTGATACCACACAGACTGGGCCTCACGTTGTACTTAATGCCTGATACCACACAGACTGGGCCTCACGTTGTACTGATGCCCTGATACCACACAGACTGGGCCTCACGTTGTACTACTGATACCACACAGACTGGGCCTCACGTTGTACTGCTGATACCACACAGACTGGGCCTCACGTTGTACTACTGATACCACACAGACTGGGCATCACGTTGTACTACTGATACCACACAGACTGGGCCTCACGTTGTACTGCTGAGCTCTGATACCACACAGACTGGGCCTCACGTTGTACTGCTGAGTCTGATACCACACAGACTGGGCCTCACGTTGTACTACTGATACCACACAGACTGGGCCTCACGTTGTACTGCTGATACCACAAAGACTGGGCATCACGTTGTACTACTGATACCACACAGACTGGGCCTCACGTTGTACTGCTGATGCCTCTGATACCACACAGACTGGGCCTCACATTGTACTGCTGATGCCTCTGATACCACACAGACTGGTTCTCACGTTGTACTGCTGATACCACACAGACTGGGCCTCACGTTGTACTACTGATACCACACAGACTGGGCCTCACGTTGTACTGCTGATACCACACAGACTGGGTCTCACGTTGTCCTGCTGATACCACACAGACTGGGCCTCACGTTGTACTACTGATACCACACAGACTGGGCCTCACGTTGTACTGCTGATACAACACAGACTGGGCCTGACGTTGTACTGCTGATACCACACAGACTGGGCCTCACGTTGTACTGCTGATACCACACAGACTGGGCCTCACGTTGTACTGCTGATACCACACAGACTGGGCCTCACGTTGTACTACTGATACCACACAGACTGGGCCTCACGTTGTACTGCTGATACCACACAGACTGGGCCTCACGTTGTACTACTGATACCACACAGACTGGGCCTCACGTTGTACTGCTGGTTGATACCACACAGACTGGGCCTCACGTTGTACTACTGATACCACACAGACTGGGCCTCACGTTGTACTGCTGATACCACACAGACTGGGCATCACGTTGTACTACTGATACCACACAGACTTGGCCTCACGTTGTACTGCTGATGCCTCTGATACCACACAGACTGGGCCTCACGTTGTACTGCTGATGCCTCTGATACCACACAGACTGGGCCTCATGTTGTACTACTGATACCACACAGACTGGGCCTCACGTTGTACTACAGATACCACACAGACTGGTTCTCACGTTGTACTGCTGATACCACACAGACTGGGCCTCACGTTGTACTACTGATACCACACAGACTGGGCCTCACGTTGTACTGCTGATACCACACAGACTGGGCCTCACGTTGTACTGCTGATACCACACAGACTGGGTCTCACGTTGTCCTGCTGATACCTCACAGACTGGGCCTCACGTTGTACTGCTGATACCACACAGACTGGGCCTCACGTTGTACTACTGATACCACACAGACTGGGTCTCACGTCGTCCTGCTGATACCTCACAGACTGGGCCTCACGTTGTACTACTGATACCACACAGACTGGGCCTCACGTTGTACTGCTGATACATCACAGACTGGGCCTGACGTTGTACTGCTGATACCACACAGACTGGGCCTCACGTTGTACTGCTGATACCACACAGACTGGGCCTCACGTTGTACTGCTGATACCACACAGACTGGGCCTCACGTTGTACTACTGATACCACACAGACTGGGCCTCACGTTGTACTGCTGATACCACACAGACTGGGCCTCACGTTGTACTACTGATACCACACAGACTGGGCCTCACGTTGTACTGCTGATGCCTCTGATACCACACAGACTGGGCCTCACGTTGTACTACTGATACCACACAGACTGGGCCTCACGTTGTACTACTGATACCACACAGACTGGACATCACGTTGTACTACTGATACCACACAGACTTGGCCTCACGCTGTACTGCTGATGTCTGATACCACACAGACTGGGCCTCACGTTGTACTGCTGAGCCTCTGATACCACACAGACTGGGCCTCATGTTGTACTACTGATACCAAACAGACTGGGCCTCACGTTGTACTGCTGATACCACACAGACTGGGCCTCACGTTGTACTACTGATACCACACAGACTGGGCCTCACGTTGTACTACTGATACCACACAGACTGGGACTCAAGTTGTACTACTGATACCACACAGACTGGGCATCACGCTGTACTACTAATGCCTCTGATACCACACAGACTGGGCCTCACGTTGTACTGCTGATGCCTCTGATACCACACAGACTGGGCCTCACGTTGTACTACTGATACCACACAGACTGGGCCTCACGTTGTACTGCTGATACCACACAGACTGGGCCTCACGTTGTACTACTGATACCACACAGACTGGGCATCACGTTGTAATACTGATACCACACAGACTGGGCCTCACGCTGTACTGCTGATGCCTCTGATACCACACAGACTGGGCCTCACGTTGTACTGCTGATGCCTCTGATACCACACAGACTGGGACTCACGTTGTACTACTGATACCACACAGACTGGGCCTCACGTTGTACTACTAATGCCTCTGATACCACACAGACTGGGCCTCACGTTGTACTGCTGATGCCTCTGATACCACACAGACTGGGCCTCACGTTGTACTACTGATACCACACAGACTGGGCCTCACGTTGTACTACTGATACCACACAGACTGGGCCTCACGTTGTACTACTGATACCACACAGACTGGGCCTCACGTTGTACTACTGATACCACACAGACTTGGCCTCACGCTGTACTGCTGATGCCTCTGATACCACACAGACTGGGCCTCACGTTGTACTGCTGATGCCTCTGATACCACACAGACTGGGCCTCACGTTGTACTACTGATACCACACAGACTGGGCCTCACGTTGTACTACTGATACCACAAAGACTGGACATCACGTTGTACTACTGATACCACACAGACTTGGCCTCACGTTGTACTGCTGATGCCTCTGATACCACACAGACTGGGCCTCACGTTGTACTGCTGATGCCTCTGATACCACACAGACTGGTTCTCACGTTGTACTGCTGATACCACACAGACTGGGCCTCACGTTGTACTACTGATACCACACAGAATGGGCCTCACGTTGTACTGCTGATACCACACAGACTGGGTCTCACGTTGTACTGCTGATACCACACAGACTGGGCCTCACGTTGTACTACTGATACCACACAGACTGGGCCTCACGTTGTACTGCTGATACATCACAGACTGGGCCTCACGTTGTACTGCTGATACCACACAGACTGGGCCTCACGTTGTACTGCTGATACCACACAGACTGGGCCTCACGTTGTACTGCTGATACCTCACAGACTGGGCCTCACGTTGTACTACTGATACCACACAGACTGGGCCTCACGTTGTACTGCTGATACCACACAGACTGGGCCTCACGTTGTACTACTGATACCACACAGACTGGGCCCTACGTTGTACTGCTGATGCCTTTGATACCACACAGACTGGGCCTCACGTTGTACTACTGATACCACACAGACTGGGCCTCACGTTGTACTACTGATACCACACAGACTGGACATCACGTTGTACTACTGATACCACACAGACTTGGCCTCACGCTGTACTGCTGATGCCTCTGATACCACACAGACTGGGCCTCACGTTGTACTGCTGATGCCTCTGATACCACACAGACTGGGCCTCACGTTGTACTACTGATACCACACAGACTGGGCCTCACGTTGTACTACAGATACCACACAGACTGGTTCTCACGTTGTACTGCTAATACCACACAGACTGGGCCTCACGTTGTACTACTGATACCACACAGACTGGGCCTCACGTTGTACTGCTGATACCACACAGATTGGGCCTCACGTTGTACTGCTGATACCACACAGACTGGGTCTCACGTTGTCCTGCTGATACCTCACAGACTGGGCCTCACGTTGTACTGCTGATACCACACAGACTGGGCCTCACGTTGTACTACTGATACCACACAGACTGGGCCTCACGATGTACTGCAGATACCACACAGACTGGGCCTCACGTTGTACTGCTGATACCACACAGACTGGGCCTCACGTTGTACTACTGATACCACACAGACTGGGCCTGACGTTGTACTACAGATACCACACAGACTGGTTCTCACGTTGTACTGCTGATACCACACAGACTGGGCCTCACGTTGTACTACTGATACCACACAGACTGGGCCTCACGTTGTACTGCTGATACCACAAAGACTGGGCCTCACGTTGTATTGCTGATACCACACAGACTGGGCCTCACGTTGTACTACTGATACCACACAGACTGGGCCTCACGATGTACTGCTGATACCACACAGACTGGGCCTCACGTTGTACTGCTGATACCACACAGACTGGGCCTCACGTTGTACTGCTGATACCACACAGACTGGGCCTCACGTTGTACTGCTGATACCTCACAGACTGGGCCTCACGTTGTACTACTGATACCACACAGACTGGGCCTCACGTTGTACTGCTGATACAACACAGACTGGGCCTCACGTTGTACTACTGATACCACACAGACTGGGCCTCACGTTGTACTGCTGATACCACACAGACTGGGCCTCACGTTGTACTGCTGATACCACACAGACTGGGCCTCACGTTGAACTACTGATACCACACAGACTGGGCCTCATGTTGTACTGCTGATGCCTCTGATACCACACAGACTGGGCCTCACGTTGTACTGCTGATACCACACAGACTGGGCCTCACGTTGTACTACTGATACCACACAGACTGGGCCTCACGTTGTACTGCTGATACCACACAGACTGGCCCTCACGTTGTACTACTGATACCACACAGACTTGGCCTCACGCTGTACTGCTGATGCCTCTGATACCACACAGACTGGGCCTCACGTTGTACTGCTGATGCCTCTGATACCACCCAGACTGTGCCTCACGTTCTACTACTGATACCACACAGACTGGGCCTCACGTTGTACTACAGATACCACACAGACTGGTTCTCACGTTGTACTGCTGATACCACACAGACTGGGCCTCACGTTGTACTACTGATACCACACAGACTGGGCCTCACGTTGTACTACTGATACCACACAGACTGGGCCTCACGTTGTACTACTGATACCACACAGACTGGGCCTCACGTTGTACTACTGATACCACACAGACTGGGCCTCACGTTGTAATACTGATACCACACAGACTGGGCCTCACGCTGTACTGCTGATGCCTCTGATACCACACAGACTGGGCCTCACGTTGTACTGCTGATGCCTCTGATACCACACAGACTGGGACTCACGTTGTACTACTGATACCACACAGACTGGGCCTCACGCTGTACTACTAATGCCTCTGATACCACACAGACTGGGCCTCACGTTGTACTGCTGATGCCTCTGATACCACACAGACTGGGCCTCACGTTGTACTACTGATACCACACAGACTGGGCCTCACGTTGTACTACTGATACCACACAGACTGGGCCTCACGTTGTACTACTGATACCACACAGACTGGGCATCACGTTGTACTACTGATACCACACAGACTTGGCCTCACGCTGTACTGCTGATGCCTCTGATACCACACAGACTGGGCCTCACGTTGTACTGCTGATGCCTCTGATACCACACAGACTGGGCCTCACGTTGTACTACTGATACCACACAGACTGGGCCTCACGTTGTACTACTGATACCACAAAGACTGGACATCACGTTGTACTACTGATACCACACAGACTTGGCATCACGCTGTACTGCTGATGCCTCTGATACCACACAGACTGGGCCTCACATTGTACTGCTGATGCCTCTGATACCACACAGACTGGTTCTCACGTTGTACTGCTGATACCACACAGACTGGGCCTCACGTTGTACTACTGATACCACACAGAATGGGCCTCACGTTGTACTGCTGATACCACACAGACTGGATCTCACGTGGTCCTGCTGATACCTCACAGACTGGGCCTCACGTTGTACTACTGATACCACACAGACTGGGCCTCACGTTGTACTGCTGATACATCACAGACTGGGCCTGACGTTGTACTGCTGATACCACACAGACTGGGCCTCACGTTGTACTGCTGATACCACACAGACTGGGCCTCACATTGTACTGCTGATACCACACAGACTGGGCCTCACATTGAACTACTGATACCACACAGACTGGGCCTCATGTTGTACTGCTGATGCCTCTGATACCACACAGACTGGGCCTCACGTTGTACTGCTGATACCACACAGACTGGGCCTCACGTTGTACTGCTGATACCACACAGACTGGCCCTCACGTTGTACTACTGATACCACACAGACTTGGCCTCACGCTGTACTGCTGATGCCTCTGATACCACACAGACTGGGCCTCACGTTGTACTGCTGATGCCTCTGATACCACCCAGACTGTGCCTCACGTTCTACTACTGATACCACACAGACTGGGCCTCACGTTGTACTACAGATACCACACAGACTGGTTCTCACGTTGTACTGCTGATACCACACAGACTGGGCCTCACGTTGTACTACTGATACCACACAGACTGGGCCTCACGTTGTACTACTGATACCACACAGACTGGGCCTCACGTTGTACTACTGATACCACACAGACTGGGCCTCACGTTGTACTACTGATACCACACAGACTGGGCATCACGTTGTACTACTGATACCACACAGACTTGGCCTCACGCTGTACTGCTGATGCCTCTGATACCACACAGACTGGGCCTCACGTTGTACTGCTGATGCCTCTGATACCACACAGACTGGGCCTCACGTTGTACTACTGATACCACACAGACTGGGCCTCACGTTGTACTACTAATGCCTCTGATACCACACAGACTGGGCCTCACGTTGTACTGCTGATGCCTCTGATACCACACAGACTGGGCCTCACGTTGTACTACTGATACCACACAGACTGGGCCTCACGTTGTACTACTGATACCACACAGACTGGGCCTCACGTTGTACTACTGATACCACACAGACTGGGCATCACGTTGTACTACTGATACCACACAGACTTGGCCTCACGCTGTACTGCTGATGCCTCTGATACCACACAGACTGGGCCTCACGTTGTACTGCTGATGCCTCTGATACCACACAGACTGGGCCTCACGTTGTACTACTGATACCACACAGACTGGGCCTCACGTTGTACTACTGATACCACAAAGACTGGACATCACGTTGTACTACTGATACCACACAGACTTGGCATCACGCTGTACTGCTGATGCCTCTGATACCACACAGACTGGGCCTCACATTGTACTGCTGATGCCTCTGATACCACACAGACTGGTTCTCACGTTGTACTGCTGATACCACACAGACTGGGCCTCACGTTGTACTACTGATACCACACAGAATGGGCCTCACGTTGTACTGCTGATACCACACAGACTGGATCTCACGTCGTCCTGCTGATACCTCACAGACTGGGCCTCACGTTGTACTACTGATACCACACAGACTGGGCCTCACGTTGTACTGCTGATACATCACAGACTGGGCCTGACGTTGTACTGCTGATACCACACAGACTGGGCCTCACGTTGTACTGCTGATACCACGCAGACTGGGCCTCACATTGTACTGCTGATACCTCACAGACTGGGCCTCACGTTGTACTACTGATACCACACAGACTGGGCCTCACGTTGTACTGCTGATACCACACAGACTGGGCCTCACGTTGTACTACTGATACCACACAGACTGGGCCCTACGTTGTACTGCTGATGCCTTTGATACCACACAGACTGGGCCTCACGTTGTACTACTGATACCACACAGACTGGGCCTCACGTTGTACTACTGATACCACACAGACTGGACATCACGTTGTACTACTGATACCACACAGACTTGGCCTCACGCTGTACTGCTGATGCCTCTGATACCACACAGACTGGGCATCACGTTGTAATACTGATACCACACAGACTTGGCCTCACGCTGTACTGCTGATGCCTCTGATACCACACAGACTGGGCCTCACGTTGTACTGCTGATGCCTCTGATACCACACAGACTGGGACTCACGTTGTACTACTGATACCACACAGACTGGGCCTCACGCTGTACTACTAATGCCTCTGATACCACACAGACTGGGCCTCACGTTGTACTGCTGATGCCTCTGATACCACACAGACTGGGCCTCACGTTGTACTACTGATACCACACAGACTGGGCCTCACGTTGTACTACTGATAACACACAGACTGGGCCTCACGTTGTACTACTGATACCACACAGACTGGGCATCACGTTGTACTACTGATACCACACAGACTTGGCCTCACGCTGTACTGCTGATGCCTCTGATACCACACAGACTGGGCCTCACGTTGTACTGCTGATGCCTCTGATACCACACAGACTGGGCCTCACGTTGTACTACTGATACCACACAGACTGGGCCTCACGTTGTACTACTGATACCACAAAGACTGGACATCACGTTGTACTACTGATACCACACAGACTTGGCATCACACTGTACTGCTGATGCCTCTGATACCACACAGACTGGGCCTCACATTGTACTGCTGATGCCTCTGATACCACACAGACTGGTTCTCACGTTGTACTGCTGATACCACACAGACTGGGCCTCACGTTGTACTACTGATACCACACAGAATGGGCCTCACGTTGTACTGCTGATACCACACAGACTGGATCTCACGTCGTCCTGCTGATACCTCACAGACTGGGCCTCACGTTGTACTACTGATACCACACAGACTGGGCCTCACGTTGTACTGCTGATACATCACAGACTGGGCCTGACGTTGTACTGCTGATACCACACAGACTGGGCCTCACGTTGTACTGCTGATACCACACAGACTGGGCCTCACGTTGTACTGCTGATACCACACAGACTGGGCCTCACGTTGAACTACTGATACCACACAGACTGGGCCTCATGTTGTACTGCTGATGCCTCTGATACCACACAGACTGGGCCTCACGTTGTACTGCTGATACCACACAGACTGGGCCTCACGTTGTACTACTGATACCACACAGACTGGGCCTCACGTTGTACTGCTGATACCACACAGACTGGCCCTCACGTTGTACTACTGATACCACACAGACTTGGCCTCACGCTGTACTGCTGATGCCTCTGATACCACACAGACTGGGCCTCACGTTGTACTGCTGATGCCTCTGATACCACCCAGACTGTGCCTCACGTTCTACTACTGATACCACACAGACTGGGCCTCACGTTGTACTACAGATACCACACAGACTGGTTCTCACGTTGTACTGCTGATACCACACAGACTGGGCCTCACGTTGTACTACTGATACCACACAGACTGGGCCTCACGTTGTACTACTGATACCACACAGACTGGGCCTCACGTTGTACTACTGATACCACACAGACTGGGCCTCACGTTGTACTACTGATACCACACAGACTGGGCATCACGTTGTAATACTGATACCACACAGACTTGGCCTCACGCTGTACTGCTGATGCCTCTGATACCACACAGACTGGGCCTCACGTTGTACTGCTGATGCCTCTGATACCACACAGACTGGGACTCACGTTGTACTACTGATACCACACAGACTGGGCCTCACGCTGTACTACTAATGCCTCTGATACCACACAGACTGGGCCTCACGTTGTACTGCTGATGCCTCTGATACCACACAGACTGGGCCTCACGTTGTACTACTGATACCACACAGACTGGGCCTCACGTTGTACTACTGATACCACAAAGACTGGACATCACGTTGTACTACTGATACCACACAGACTTGGCATCACGCTGTACTGCTGATGCCTCTGATACCACACAGACTGGGCCTCACATTGTACTGCTGATGCCTCTGATACCACACAGACTGGTTCTCACGTTGTACTGCTGATACCACACAGACTGGGCCTCACGTTGTACTACTGATACCACACAGAATGGGCCTCACGTTGTACTGCTGATACCACACAGACTGGATCTCACGTCGTCCTGCTGATACCTCACAGACTGGGCCTCACGTTGTACTACTGATACCACACAGACTGGGCCTCACGTTGTACTGCTGATACATCACAGACTGGGCCTGACGTTGTACTGCTGATACCACACAGACTGGGCCTCACGTTGTACTGCTGATACCACGCAGACTGGGCCTCACGTTGTACTGCTGATACCTCACAGACTGGGCCTCACGTTGTACTACTGATACCACACAGACTGGGCCTCACGTTGTACTGCTGATACCACACAGACTGGGCCTCACGTTGTACTACTGATACCACACAGACTGGGCCCTACGTTGTACTGCTGATGCCTTTGATACCACACAGACTGGGCCTCACGTTGTACTACTGATACCACACAGACTGGGCCTCACGTTGTACTACTGATACCACACAGACTGGACATCACGTTGTACTACTGATACCACACAGACTTGGCCTCACGCTGTACTGCTGATGCCTCTGATACCACACAGACTGGGCCTCACGTTGTACTGCTGATGCCTCTGATACCACACAGACTGGGCCTCATGTTGTACTACTGATACCACACAGACTGGGCCTCACGTTGTACTACAGATACCACACAGACTGGTTCTCACGTTGTACTGCTAATACCACACAGACTGGGCCTCACGTTGTACTACTGATACCACACAGACTGGGCCTCACGTTGTACTGCTGATACCACACAGATTGGGCCTCACGTTGTACTGCTGATACCACACAGACTGGGTCTCACGTTGTCCTGCTGATACCTCACAGACTGGGCCTCACGTTGTACTGCTGATACCACACAGACTGGGCCTCACGTTGTACTACTGATACCACACAGACTGGGCCTCACGATGTACTGCAGATACCACACAGACTGGGCCTCACGTTGTACTGCTGATACCACACAGACTGGGCCTCACGTTGTACTACTGATACCACACAGACTGGGCCTCACGTTGTACTACAGATACCACACAGACTGGTTCTCACGTTGTACTGCTGATACCACACAGACTGGGCCTCACGTTGTACTACTGATACCACACAGACTGGGCCTCACGTTGTACTGCTGATACCACAAAGACTGGGCCTCACGTTGTATTGCTGATACCACACAGACTGGGCCTCACGTTGTACTACTGATACCACACAGACTGGGCCTCACGATGTACTGCTGATACCACACAGACTGGGCCTCACGTTGTACTGCTGATACCACACAGACTGGGCCTCACGTTGTACTGCTGATACCACACAGACTGGGCCTCACGTTGTACTGCTGATACCTCACAGACTGGGCCTCACGTTGTACTACTGATACCACACAGACTGGGCCTCACGTTGTACTGCTGATACAACACAGACTGGGCCTCACGTTGTACTACTGATACCACACAGACTGGGCCTCACGTTGTACTGCTGATACCACACAGACTGGGCCTCACGTTGTACTGCTGATACCACACAGACTGGGCCTCACATTGAACTACTGATACCACACAGACTGGGCCTCATGTTGTACTGCTGATGCCTCTGATACCACACAGACTGGGCCTCACGTTGTACTGCTGATACCACACAGACTGGGCCTCACGTTGTACTACTGATACCACACAGACTGGGCCTCACGTTGTACTGCTGATACCACACAGACTGGGCCTCACGTTGTACTACTGATACCACACAGACTTGGCCTCACGCTGTACTGCTGATGCCTCTGATACCACCCAGACTGTGCCTCACGTTCTACTACTGATACCACACAGACTGGGCCTCACGTTGTACTACAGATACCACACAGACTGGTTCTCACGTTGTACTGCTGATACCACACAGACTGGGCCTCACGTTGTACTACTGATACCACACAGACTGGGCCTCACGTTGTACTACTGATACCACACAGACTGGGACTCACGTTGTACTAATGATACCACACAGACTGGGCCTTACGCTGTACTACTAATGCCTCTGATACCACACAGACTGGGCCTCACGTTGTACTGCTGATGCCTCTGATACCACACAGACTGGGTCTCACGTTGTACTACTGATACCACACAGACTGGGCCTCACGTTGTACTACTGATACCACACAGACTTGGCCTCACGCTGTACTGCTGATGCCTCTGATACCACACAGACTGGGCCTCACGTTGTACTGCTGATGCCTCTGATACCACACAGACTGGGCCTCACGTTGTACTACTGATACCACACAGACTGGGCCTCACGTTGTACTACTGATACCACAAAGACTGGACATCACGTTGTACTACTGATACCACACAGACTTGGCCTCACGCTGTACTGCTGATGCCTCTGATACCACACAGCTGGGCCTCACTTTGTACTGCTGATGCCTCTGATACCACACAGACTGGGCCTCACGTTGTACTACTGATACCACACAGACTGGGCCTCACGTTGTACTACAGATACCACACAGACTGGTTCTCACGTTGTACTGCTGATACCACACAGACTGGGCCTCACGTTGTACTACTGATACCACACAGACTGGGCCTCACGTTGTACTACTGATACCACACAGATTGGGCCTCACGTTGTACTGCTGATACCACACAGACTGGGCCTCACGTTGTAATACTGATACCATACAGACTGGGCCTCACGTTGTACTGCTGATACCTCACAGACTGGGCCTCATGTTGTACTACTGATACCTCACAGACTGGGCCTCATGTTGTACTACTGATACCACACAGACTGGGCCTCACGTTGTACTACTGATACCACACATACATGGCCTCACGTTGTACTGCTCATACCACACAGACTGGGCCTCACGTTGTACTGCTGATACCACAAAGACTGGGCCTCATGTTGTACTACTGATACCACACAGACTGGGCCTCACGTTGTACTGCTGATACCTCACAGACTGGGCCTCACGTTGTACTACTGATACCACACAGACTGGGCCTCACGTTGTACAAATGATACCACACAGATTGGGCCTCACGTTGTACTGCTGATACCACACAGACTGGGTCTCACGTTGTACTACTGATACCACAGAGACTGGGCCTCACGATGTACTGCTGATACCACACAGACTGGGCCTCACGTTGTACTGCTGATACCTCACAGACTGGGCCTCACATTGTACTACTGATACCACACAGACTGGGCCTCACGTTGTACTGCTGATACCACACAGACTGGGTCTCACGTCGTCCTGCTGATACCTCACAGACTGGGCCTCACGTTGTACTACTGATACCACACAGACTGGGCCTCACGTTGTACTGCTGATACATCACAGACTGGGCCTGACGTTGTACTGCTGATACCACACAGACTGGGCCTCACGTTGTACTGCTGATACCACACAGACTGGGCCTCACGTTGTACTGCTGATACCACACAGACTGGGCCTCACGTTGTACTACTGATACCACACAGACTGGGCCTCACGTTGTACTGCTGATACCACACAGACTGGGCCTCACGTTGTACTACTGATACCACACAGACTGGGCCTCACGTTGTACTGCTGATGCCTCTGATACCACACAGACTGGGCCTCACGTTGTACTACTGATACCACACAGACTGGGCCTCACGTTGTTCTACTGATACCACACAGACTGGACATCACGTTGTACTACTGATACCACACAGACTTGGCCTCACGCTGTACTGCTGATGCCTCTGATACCACACAGACTGGGCCTCACGTTGTACTGCTGATACCACACAGACTGGGCCTCACGTTGTACTACTGATACCACACAGACTGGGCCTCACGTTGTACTACTGATACCACACAGACTGGGACTCACGTTGTACTACTGATACCACACAGACTGGGCCTCACGCTGTACTACTAATGCCTCTGATACCACACAGACTGGGCCTCACGTTGTACTGCTGATGCCTCTGATACCACACAGACTGGGCCTCACGTTGTACTACTGATACCACACAGACTGGGCCTCACGTTGTACTACTGATACCACACAGACTGGGCCTCACGTTGTACTACTGATACCACACAGACTGGGCATCACGTTGTACTACTGATACCACACAGACTTGGCCTCACGCTGTACTGCTGATGCCTCTGATACCACACAGACTGGGCCTCACGTTGTACTGCTGATGCCTCTGATACCACACAGACTGGGACTCACGTTGTACTACTAATACCACACAGACTGGGCCTCACGCTGTACTACTAATGCCTCTGATACCACACAGACTGGGCCTCACGTTGTACTGCTGATGCCTCTGATACCACACAGACTGGGACTCACGTTGTACTACTAATACCACACAGACTGGGCCTCACGCTGTACTACTAATGCCTCTGATACCACACAGACTGGGCCTCACGTTGTACTGCTGATGCCTCTGATACCACACAGACTGGGCCTCACGTTGTACTACTGATACCACACAGACTGTGCCTCACGTTGTAGTACTGATACCACACAGACTGGGCCTCACGTTGTACTACTGATACCACACAGACTGGGCATCACGTTGTACTACTGATACCACACAGACTGGGCCTCACGTTGTACTACTGATACCACACAGACTGGGCATCACGTTGTACTACTGATACCACACAGACTTGGCCTCACGCTGTACTGCTGATGCCTCTGATACCACACAGACTGGGCCTCACGTTGTACTGCTGATGCCTCTGATACCACACAGACTGGGACTCACGTTGTACTACTGATACCACACAGACTGGGCCTCACGCTGTACTACTAATGCCTCTGATACCACACAGACTGGGCCTCACGTTGTACTGCTGATGCCTCTGATACCACACAGACTGGGCCTCACGTTGTACTACTGATACCACACAGACTGTGCCTCACGATGTAGTACTGATACCACACAGACTGGGCCTCACGTTGTACTACTGATACCACACAGACTGGGCATCACGTTGTACTACTGATACCACACAGACTTGGCCTCACGCTGTACTGCTGATGCCTCTGATACCACACAGACTGGGCCTCACGTTGTACTGCTGATGCCTCTTATACCACACAGACTGGGCCTCACGTTGTACTACTGATACCACACAGACTGGGCCTCACGTTGTACTACTGATACCACAAAGACTGGACATCACGTTGTACTATTGATACCACACAGACTTGGCCTCACGCTGTACTGCTGATGCCTCTGATACCACACAGACTGGGCCTCACATTGTACTGCTGATGCCTCTGATACCACACAGACTGGTTCTCACGTTGTACTGCTGATACCACACAGACTGGGCCTCACGTTGTACTACTGATACCACACAGAATGGGCCTCACGTTGTACTGCTGATACCACACAGACTGGATCTCACGTCGTCCTGCTGATACCTCACAGACTGGGCCTCACGTTGTACTACTGATACCACACAGACTGGGCCTCACGTTGTACTGCTGATACATCACAGACTGGGCCTGACGTTGTACTGCTGATACCACACAGACTGGGCCTCACGTTGTACTGCTGATACCACACAGACTGGGCCTCACATTGTACTGCTGATACCTCACAGACTGGGCCTCACGTTGTACTACTGATACCACACAGACTGGGCCTCACGTTGTACTGCTGATACCACACAGACTGGGCCTCACGTTGTACTACTGATACCACACAGACTGGGCCCTACGTTGTACTGCTGATGCCTTTGATACCACACAGACTGGGCCTCACGTTGTACTACTGATACCACACAGACTGGGCCTCACGTTGTACTACTGATACCACACAGACTGGACATCACGTTGTACTACTGATACCACACAGACTTGGCCTCACGCTGTACTGCTGATGCCTCTGATACCACACAGACTGGGCCTCACGTTGTACTGCTGATGCCTCTGATACCACACAGACTGGGCCTCATGTTGTACTACTGATACCACACAGACTGGGCCTCACGTTGTACTACAGATACCACACAGACTGGTTCTCACGTTGTACTGCTAATACCACACAGACTGGGCCTCACGTTGTACTACTGATACCACACAGACTGGGCCTCACGTTGTACTGCTGATACCACACAGATTGGGCCTCACGTTGTACTGCTGATACCACACAGACTGGGTCTCACGTTGTCCTGCTGATACCTCACAGACTGGGCCTCACGTTGTACTGCTGATACCACACAGACTGGGCCTCACGTTGTACTACTGATACCACACAGACTGGGCCTCACGATGTACTGCAGATACCACACAGACTGGGCCTCACGTTGTACTGCTGATACCACACAGACTGGGCCTCACGTTGTACTACTGATACCACACAGACTGGGCCTCACGTTGTACTACAGATACCACACAGACTGGTTCTCACGTTGTACTGCTGATACCACACAGACTGGGCCTCACGTTGTACTACTGATACCACACAGACTGGGCCTCACGTTGTACTGCTGATACCACAAAGACTGGGCCTCACGTTGTATTGCTGATACCACACAGACTGGGCCTCACGTTGTACTACTGATACCACACAGACTGGGCCTCACGATGTACTGCTGATACCACACAGACTGGGCCTCACGTTGTACTGCTGATACCACACAGACTGGGCCTCACGTTGTACTGCTGATACCACACAGACTGGGCCTCACGTTGTACTGCTGATACCTCACAGACTGGGCCTCACGTTGTACTACTGATACCACACAGACTGGGCCTCACGTTGTACTGCTGATACAACACAGACTGGGCCTCACGTTGTACTACTGATACCACACAGACTGGGCCTCACGTTGTACTGCTGATACCACACAGACTGGGCCTCACGTTGTACTGCTGATACCACACAGACTGGGCCTCACAGTGAACTACTGATACCACACAGACTGGGCCTCATGTTGTACTGCTGATGCCTCTGATACCACACAGACTGGGCCTCACGTTGTACTGCTGATACCACACAGACTGGGCCTCACGTTGTACTACTGATACCACACAGACTGGGCCTCACGTTGTACTGCTGATACCACACAGACTGGGCCTCACGTTGTACTACTGATACCACACAGACTTGGCCTCACGCTGTACTGCTGATGCCTCTGATACCACACAGACTGGGCCTCACGTTGTACTGCTGATGCCTCTGATACCACCCAGACTGTGCCTCACGTTCTACTACTGATACCACACAGACTGGGCCTCACGTTGTACTACAGATACCACACAGACTGGTTCTCACGTTGTACTGCTGATACCACACAGACTGGGCCTCTCGTTGTACTACTGATACCACACAGACTGGGCCTCACGTTGTTCTACTGATACCACACAGACTGGGCCTCACGTTGTACTGCTGATACCACACAGACTGGGCCTCACGTTGTACTACTGATACCACACAGACTTGGCCTCACGCTGTACTGCTGATGCCTCTGATACCACACAGACTGGGCCTCACGTTGTACTGCTGATGCCTCTGATACCACCCAGACTGTGCCTCACGTTCTACTACTGATACCACACAGACTGGGCCTCACGTTGTACTACAGATACCACACAGACTGGTTCTCACGTTGTACTGCTGATACCACACAGACTGGGCCTCACGTTGTACTACTGATACCACACAGACTGGGCCTCACGTTGTTCTACTGATACCACACAGACTGGGCCTCACGTTGTACTACTGATACCACACAGACTGGGCATCACGTTGTACTACTGATACCACACAGACTTGGCCTCACGCTGTACTGCTGATGCCTCTGATACCACACAGACTGGGCCTCACGTTGTACTGCTGATGCCTCTGATACCACACAGACTGGGCCTCACGTTGTACTACTGATACCACACAGACTGGGCCTCACGTTGTACTACTGATACCACAAAGACTGGACATCACGTTGTACTACTGATACCACACAGACTTGGCCTCACGCTGTACTGCTGATGCCTCTGATACCACACAGACTGGGCCTCACATTGTACTGCTGATGCCTCTGATACCACACAGACTGGTTCTCACGTTGTACTGCTGATACCACACAGACTGGGCCTCACGTTGTACTACTGATACCACACAGAATGGGCCTCACGTTGTACTGCTGATACCACACAGACTGGATCTCACGTCGTCCTGCTGATACCTCACAGACTGGGCCTCACGTTGTACTACTGATACCACACAGACTGGGCCTCACGTTGTACTGCTGATACATCACAGACTGGGCCTGACGTTGTACTGCTGATACCACACAGACTGGGCCTCACGTTGTACTGCTGATACCACACAGACTGGGCCTCACATTGTACTGCTGATACCTCACAGACTGGGCCTCACGTTGTACTACTGATACCACACAGACTGGGCCTCACGTTGTACTGCTGATACCACACAGACTGGGCCTCACGTTGTACTACTGATACCACACAGACTGGGCCCTACGTTGTACTGCTGATGCCTTTGATACCACACAGACTGGGCCTCACGTTGTACTACTGATACCACACAGACTGGGCCTCACGTTGTACTACTGATACCACACAGACTGGACATCACGTTGTACTACTGATACCACACAGACTTGGCCTCACGCTGTACTGCTGATGCCTCTGATACCACACAGACTGGGCCTCACGTTGTACTGCTGATGCCTCTGATACCACACAGACTGGGCCTCATGTTGTACTACTGATACCACACAGACTGGGCCTCACGTTGTACTACAGATACCACACAGACTGGTTCTCACGTTGTACTGCTAATACCACACAGACTGGGCCTCACGTTGTACTACTGATACCACACAGACTGGGCCTCACGTTGTACTGCTGATACCACACAGATTGGGCCTCACGTTGTACTGCTGATACCACACAGACTGGGTCTCACGTTGTCCTGCTGATACCTCACAGACTGGGCCTCACGTTGTACTGCTGATACCACACAGACTGGGCCTCACGTTGTACTACTGATACCACACAGACTGGGCCTCACGATGTACTGCAGATACCACACAGACTGGGCCTCACGTTGTACTGCTGATACCACACAGACTGGGCCTCACGTTGTACTACTGATACCACACAGACTGGGCCTCACGTTGTACTACAGATACCACACAGACTGGTTCTCACGTTGTACTGCTGATACCACACAGACTGGGCCTCACGTTGTACTACTGATACCACACAGACTGGGCCTCACGTTGTACTGCTGATACCACAAAGACTGGGCCTCACGTTGTATTGCTGATACCACACAGACTGGGCCTCACGTTGTACTACTGATACCACACAGACTGGGCCTCACGATGTACTGCTGATACCACACAGACTGGGCCTCACGTTGTACTGCTGATACCACACAGACTGGGCCTCACGTTGTACTGCTGATACCACACAGACTGGGCCTCACGTTGTACTGCTGATACCTCACAGACTGGGCCTCACGTTGTACTACTGATACCACACAGACTGGGCCTCACGTTGTACTGCTGATACAACACAGACTGGGCCTCACGTTGTACTACTGATACCACACAGACTGGGCCTCACGTTGTACTGCTGATACCACACAGACTGGGCCTCACGTTGTACTGCTGATACCACACAGACTGGGCCTCACATTGAACTACTGATACCACACAGACTGGGCCTCATGTTGTACTGCTGATGCCTCTGATACCACACAGACTGGGCCTCACGTTGTACTGCTGATACCACACAGACTGGGCCTCACGTTGTACTACTGATACCACACAGACTGGGCCTCACGTTGTACTGCTGATACCACACAGACTGGGCCTCACGTTGTACTACTGATACCACACAGACTTGGCCTCACGCTGTACTGCTGATGCCTCTGATACCACCCAGACTGTGCCTCACGTTCTACTACTGATACCACACAGACTGGGCCTCACGTTGTACTACAGATACCACACAGACTGGTTCTCACGTTGTACTGCTGATACCACACAGACTGGGCCTCACGTTGTACTACTGATACCACACAGACTGGGCCTCACGTTGTACTACTGATACCACACAGACTGGGACTCACGTTGTACTAATGATACCACACAGACTGGGCCTTACGCTGTACTACTAATGCCTCTGATACCACACAGACTGGGCCTCACGTTGTACTGCTGATGCCTCTGATACCACACAGACTGGGTCTCACGTTGTACTACTGATACCACACAGACTGGGCCTCACGTTGTACTACTGATACCACACAGACTTGGCCTCACGCTGTACTGCTGATGCCTCTGATACCACACAGACTGGGCCTCACGTTGTACTGCTGATGCCTCTGATACCACACAGACTGGGCCTCACGTTGTACTACTGATACCACACAGACTGGGCCTCACGTTGTACTACTGATACCACAAAGACTGGACATCACGTTGTACTACTGATACCACACAGACTTGGCCTCACGCTGTACTGCTGATGCCTCTGATACCACACAGCTGGGCCTCACTTTGTACTGCTGATGCCTCTGATACCACACAGACTGGGCCTCACGTTGTACTACTGATACCACACAGACTGGGCCTCACGTTGTACTACAGATACCACACAGACTGGTTCTCACGTTGTACTGCTGATACCACACAGACTGGGCCTCACGTTGTACTACTGATACCACACAGACTGGGCCTCACGTTGTACTACTGATACCACACAGATTGGGCCTCACGTTGTACTGCTGATACCACACAGACTGGGCCTCACGTTGTAATACTGATACCATACAGACTGGGCCTCACGTTGTACTGCTGATACCTCACAGACTGGGCCTCATGTTGTACTACTGATAACTCACAGACTGGGCCTCATGTTGTACTACTGATACCACACAGACTGGGCCTCACGTTGTACTACTGATACCACACAGACATGGCCTCACGTTGTACTGCTCATACCACACAGACTGGGCCTCACGTTGTACTGCTGATACCACAAAGACTGGGCCTCATGTTGTACTACTGATACCACACAGACTGGGCCTCACGTTGTACTGCTGATACCTCACAGACTGGGCCTCACGTTGTACTACTGATACCACACAGACTGGGCCTCACGTTGTACAAATGATACCACACAGATTGGGCCTCACGTTGTACTGCTGATACCACACAGACTGGGTCTCACGTTGTACTACTGATACCACAGAGACTGGGCCTCACGATGTACTGCTGATACCACACAGACTGGGCCTCACGTTGTACTGCTGATACCTCACAGACTGGGCCTCACGTTGTACTACTGATACCACACAGACTGGGCCTCACGTTGTACTACTGATACCACACAGACTTGGCCTCACGCTGTACTGCTGATGCCTCTGATACCACACAGCTGGGCCTCACTTTGTACTGCTGATGCCTCTGATACCACACAGACTGGGCCTCACGTTGTACTACTGATACCACACAGACTGGGCCTCACGTTGTACTACAGATACCACACAGACTGGTTCTCACGTTGTACTGCTGATACCACACAGACTGGGCCTCACGTTGTACTACTGATACCACACAGACTGGGCCTCACGTTGTACTACTGATACCACACAGATTGGGCCTCACGTTGTACTGCTGATACCACACAGACTGGGCCTCACGTTGTAATACTGATACCATACAGACTGGGCCTCACGTTGTACTGCTGATACCTCACAGACTGGGCCTCATGTTGTACTACTGATAACTCACAGACTGGGCCTCATGTTGTACTACTGATACCACACAGACTGGGCCTCACGTTGTACTACTGATACCACACATACATGGCCTCACGTTGTACTGCTCATACCACACAGACTGGGCCTCACGTTGTACTGCTGATACCACAAAGACTGGGCCTCATGTTGTACTACTGATACCACACAGACTGGGCCTCACGTTGTACTGCTGATACCTCACAGACTGGGCCTCACGTTGTACTACTGATACCACACAGACTGGGCCTCACGTTGTACAAATGATACCACACAGATTGGGCCTCACGTTGTACTGCTGATACCACACAGACTGGGTCTCACGTTGTACTACTGATACCACAGAGACTGGGCCTCACGATGTACTGCTGATACCACACAGACTGGGCCTCACGTTGTACTGCTGATACCTCACAGACTGGGCCTCACGTTGTACTACTGATACCACACAGACTGGGCCTCACGTTGTACTGCTGATACCACACAGACTGGGTCTCACGTCGTCCTGCTGATACCTCACAGACTGGGCCTCACGTTGTACTACTGATACCACACAGACTGGGCCTCACGTTGTACTGCTGATACATCACAGACTGGGCCTGACGTTGTACTGCTGATACCACACAGACTGGGCCTCACGTTGTACTGCTGATACCACACAGACTGGGCCTCACCTTGTACTGCTGATAACTCACAGACTGGGCCTCACGTTGTACTACTGATACCACACAGACTGGGCCTCACGTTGTACTGCTGATACCACACAGACTGGGCCTCACGTTGTACTACTGATACCACACAGACTGGGCCTCACGTTGTACTGCTGATGCCTCTGATACCACACAGACTGGGCCTCACGTTGTACTACTGATACCACACAGACTGGGCCTCACGTTGTTCTACTGATACCACACAGACTGGACATCACGTTGTACTACTGATACCACACAGACTTGGCCTCACGCTGTACTGCTGATGCCTCTGATACCACACAGACTGGGCCTCACGTTGTACTGCTGATACCACACAGACTGGGCCTCACGTTGTACTACTGATACCACACAGACTGGGCCTCACGTTGTACTACTGATAAAACAACAGACTGGGACTCACGTTGTACTACTGATACCACACAGACTGGGCCTCACGCTGTACTACTAATGCCTCTGATACCACACAGACTGGGCCTCACGTTGTACTGCTGATGCCTCTGATACCACACAGACTGGGCCTCACGTTGTACTACTGATACCACACAGACTGGGCCTCACGTTGTACTACTGATACCACACAGACTGGGCCTCACGTTGTACTACTGATACCACACAGACTGGGCATCACGTTGTACTACTGATACCACACAGACTTGGCCTCACGCTGTACTGCTGATGCCTCTGATACCACACAGACTGGGCCTCACGTTGTACTGCTGATGCCTCTGATACCACACAGACTGGGACTCACGTTGTACTACTAATACCACACAGACTGGGCCTCACGCTGTACTACTAATGCCTCTGATACCACACAGACTGGGCCTCACGTTGTACTGCTGATGCCTCTGATACCACACAGACTGGGCCTCACGTTGTACTACTGATACCACACAGACTGTGCCTCACGTTGTAGTACTGATACCACACAGACTGGGCCTCACGTTGTACTACTGATACCACACAGACTGGGCATCACGTTGTACTACTGATACCACACAGACTGGGCCTCACGTTGTACTACTGATACCACACAGACTGGGCATCACGTTGTACTACTGATACCACACAGACTTGGCCTCACGCTGTACTGCTGATGCCTCTGATACCACACAGACTGGGCCTCACGTTGTACTGCTGATGCCTCTGATACCACACAGACTGGGACTCACGTTGTACTACTGATACCACACAGACTGGGCCTCACGCTGTACTACTAATGCCTCTGATACCACACAGACTGGGCCTCACGTTGTACTGCTGATGCCTCTGATACCACACAGACTGGGCCTCACGTTGTACTACTGATACCACACAGACTGTGCCTCACGTTGTAGTACTGATACCACACAGACTGGGCCTCACGTTGTACTACTGATACCACACAGACTGGGCATCACGTTGTACTACTGATACCACACAGACTTGGCCTCACGCTGTACTGCTGATGCCTCTGATACCACACAGACTGGGCCTCACGTTGTACTGCTGATGTCTCTTATACCACACAGACTGGGCCTCACGTTGTACTACTGATACCACACAGACTGGGCCTCACGTTGTACTACTGATACCACAAAGACTGGACATCACGTTGTACTACTGATACCACACAGACTTGGCCTCACGCTGTACTGCTGATGCCTCTGATACCACACAGACTGGGCCTCACATTGTACTGCTGATGCCTCTGATACCACACAGACTGGTTCTCACGTTGTACTGCTGATACCACACAGACTGGGCCTCACGTTGTACTACTGATACCACACAGAATGGGCCTCACGTTGTACTGCTGATACCACACAGACTGGATCTCACGTCGTCCTGCTGATACCTCACAGACTGGGCCTCACGTTGTACTACTGATACCACACAGACTGGGCCTCACGTTGTACTGCTGATACATCACAGACTGGGCCTGACGTTGTACTGCTGATACCACACAGACTGGGCCTCACGTTGTACTGCTGATACCACACAGACTGGGCCTCACATTGTACTGCTGATACCTCACAGACTGGGCCTCACGTTGTACTACTGATACCACACAGACTGGGCCTCACGTTGTACTGCTGATACCACACAGACTGGGCCTCACGTTGTACTACTGATACCACACAGACTGGGCCCTACGTTGTACTGCTGATGCCTTTGATACCACACAGACTGGGCCTCACGTTGTACTACTGATACCACACAGACTGGGCCTCACGTTGTACTACTGATACCACACAGACTGGACATCACGTTGTACTACTGATACCACACAGACTTGGCCTCACGCTGTACTGCTGATGCCTCTGATACCACACAGACTGGGCCTCACGTTGTACTGCTGATGCCTCTGATACCACACAGACTGGGCCTCATGTTGTACTACTGATACCACACAGACTGGGCCTCACGTTGTACTACAGATACCACACAGACTGGTTCTCACGTTGTACTGCTAATACCACACAGACTGGGCCTCACGTTGTACTACTGATACCACACAGACTGGGCCTCACGTTGTACTGCTGATACCACACAGATTGGGCCTCACGTTGTACTGCTGATACCACACAGACTGGGTCTCACGTTGTCCTGCTGATACCTCACAGACTGGGCCTCACGTTGTACTGCTGATACCACACAGACTGGGCCTCACGTTGTACTACTGATACCACACAGACTGGGCCTCACGATGTACTGCAGATACCACACAGACTGGGCCTCACGTTGTACTGCTGATACCACACAGACTGGGCCTCACGTTGTACTACTGATACCACACAGACTGGGCCTCACGTTGTACTACAGATACCACACAGACTGGTTCTCACGTTGTACTGCTGATACCACACAGACTGGGCCTCACGTTGTACTACTGATACCACACAGACTGGGCCTCACGTTGTACTGCTGATACCACAAAGACTGGGCCTCACGTTGTATTGCTGATACCACACAGACTGGGCCTCACGTTGTACTACTGATACCACACAGACTGGGCCTCACGATGTACTGCTGATACCACACAGACTGGGCCTCACGTTGTACTGCTGATACCACACAGACTGGGCCTCACGTTGTACTGCTGATACCACACAGACTGGGCCTCACGTTGTACTGCTGATACCTCACAGACTGGGCCTCACGTTGTACTACTGATACCACACAGACTGGGCCTCACGTTGTACTGCTGATACAACACAGACTGGGCCTCACGTTGTACTACTGATACCACACAGACTGGGCCTCACGTTGTACTGCTGATACCACACAGACTGGGCCTCACGTTGTACTGCTGATACCACACAGACTGGGCCTCACAGTGAACTACTGATACCACACAGACTGGGCCTCATGTTGTACTGCTGATGCCTCTGATACCACACAGACTGGGCCTCACGTTGTACTGCTGATACCACACAGACTGGGCCTCACGTTGTACTACTGATACCACACAGACTGGGCCTCACGTTGTACTGCTGATACCACACAGACTGGGCCTCACGTTGTACTACTGATACCACACAGACTTGGCCTCACGCTGTACTGCTGATGCCTCTGATACCACACAGACTGGGCCTCACGTTGTACTGCTGATGCCTCTGATACCACCCAGACTGTGCCTCACGTTCTACTACTGATACCACACAGACTGGGCCTCACGTTGTACTACAGATACCACACAGACTGGTTCTCACGTTGTACTGCTGATACCACACAGACTGGGCCTCACGTTGTACTACTGATACCACACAGACTGGGCCTCACGTTGTTCTACTGATACCACACAGACTGGGACTCACGTTGTACTAATGATACCACACAGACTGGGCCTTACGCTGTACTACTAATGCCTCTGATACCACACAGACTGGGCCTCACGTTGTACTGCTGATGCCTCTGATACCACACAGACTGGGTCTCACGTTGTACTACTGATACCACACAGACTGGGCCTCACGTTGTACTACTGATACCACACAGACTTGGCCTCACGCTGTACTGCTGATGCCTCTGATACCACACAGACTGGGCCTCACGTTGTACTGCTGATGCCTCTGATACCACACAGACTGGGCCTCACGTTGTACTACTGATACCACACAGACTGGGCCTCACGTTGTACTACTGATACCACAAAGACTGGACATCACGTTGTACTACTGATACCACACAGACTTGGCCTCACGCTGTACTGCTGATGCCTCTGATACCACACAGCTGGGCCTCACGTTGTACTGCTGATGCCTCTGATACCACACAGACTGTGCCTCACGTTGTAGTACTGATACCACACAGACTGGGCCTCACGTTGTACTACTGATACCACACAGACTGGGCATCACGTTGTACTACTGATACCACACAGACTTGGCCTCACGCTGTACTGCTGATGCCTCTGATACCACACAGACTGGGCCTCACGTTGTACTGCTGATGCCTCTGATACCACACAGACTGGGCCTCACGTTGTACTACTGATACCACACAGACTGGGCCTCACGTTGTACTACTGATACCACAAAGACTGGACATCACGTTGTACTACTGATACCACACAGACTTGGCCTCACGCTGTACTGCTGATGCCTCTGATACCACACAGACTGGGCCTCACGTTGTACTGCTGATGCCTCTGATACCACACAGACTGGTTCTCACGTTGTACTGCTGATACCACACAGACTGGGCCTCACGTTGTACTACTGATACCACACAGAATGGGCCTCACGTTGTACTGCTGATACCACACAGACTGGATCTCACGTCGTCCTGCTGATACCTCACAGACTGGGCCTCACGTTGTACTACTGATACCACACAGACTGGGCCTCACGTTGTACTGCTGATACATCACAGACTGGGCCTGACGTTGTACTGCTGATACCACACAGACTGGGCCTCACGTCGTACTGCTGATACCACACAGACTGGGCCTCACATTGTACTGCTGATACCTCACAGACTGGGCCTCACGTTGTACTACTGATACCACACAGACTGGGCCTCACGTTGTACTGCTGATACCACACAGACTGGGCCTCACGTTGTACTACTGATACCACACAGACTGGGCCCTACGTTGTACTGCTGATGCCTTTGATACCACACAGACTGGGCCTCACGTTGTACTACTGATACCACACAGACTGGGCCTCACGTTGTACTACTGATACCACACAGACTGGACATCACGTTGTACTACTGATACCACACAGACTTGGCCTCACGCTGTACTGCTGATGCCTCTGATACCACACAGACTGGGCCTCACGTTGTACTGCTGATGCCTCTGATACCACACAGACTGGGCCTCATGTTGTTCTACTGATACCACACAGACTGGGCCTCACGTTGTACTACAGATACCACACAGACTGGTTCTCACGTTGTACTGCTAATACCACACAGACTGGGCCTCACGTTGTACTACTGATACCACACAGACTGGGCCTCACGTTGTACTGCTGATACCACACAGATTGGGCCTCACGTTGTACTGCTGATACCACACAGACTGGGTCTCACGTTGTCCTGCTGATACCTCACAGACTGGGCCTCACGTTGTACTGCTGATACCACACAGACTGGGCCTCACGTTGTACTACTGATACCACACAGACTGGGCCTCACGATGTACTGCAGATACCACACAGACTGGGCCTCACGTTGTACTGCTGATACCACACAGACTGGGCCTCACGTTGTACTACTGATACCACACAGACTGGGCCTCACGTTGTACTACAGATACCACACAGACTGGTTCTCACGTTGTACTGCTGATACCACACAGACTGGGCCTCACGTTGTACTACTGATACCACACAGACTGGGCCTCACGTTGTACTGCTGATACCACAAAGACTGGGCCTCACGTTGTATTGCTGATACCACACAGACTGGGCCTCACGTTGTACTACTGATACCACACAGACTGGGCCTCACGATGTACTGCTGATACCACACAGACTGGGCCTCACGTTGTACTGCTGATACCACACAGACTGGGCCTCACGTTGTACTGCTGATACCACACAGACTGGGCCTCACGTTGTACTGCTGATACCTCACAGACTGGGCCTCACGTTGTACTACTGATACCACACAGACTGGGCCTCACGTTGTACTGCTGATACAACACAGACTGGGCCTCACGTTGTACTACTGATACCACACAGACTGGGCCTCACGTTGTACTGCTGATACCACACAGACTGGGCCTCACGTTGTACTGCTGATACCACACAGACTGGGCCTCACATTGAACTACTGATACCACACAGACTGGGCCTCATGTTGTACTGCTGATGCCTCTGATACCACACAGACTGGGCCTCACGTTGTACTGCTGATACCACACAGACTGGGCCTCACGTTGTACTACTGATACCACACAGACTGGGCCTCACGTTGTACTGCTGATACCACACAGACTGGGCCTCACGTTGTACTACTGATACCACACAGACTTGGCCTCACGCTGTACTGCTGATGCCTCTGATACCACACAGACTGGGCCTCACGTTGTACTGCTGATGCCTCTGATACCACCCAGACTGTGCCTCACGTTCTACTACTGATACCACACAGACTGGGCCTCACGTTGTACTACAGATACCACACAGACTGGTTCTCACGTTGTACTGCTGATACCACACAGACTGGGCCTCACGTTGTACTACTGATACCACACAGACTGGGCCTCACGTTGTTCTACTGATACCACACAGACTGGGACTCACGTTGTACTAATGATACCACACAGACTGGGCCTTACGCTGTACTACTAATGCCTCTGATACCACACAGACTGGGCCTCACGTTGTACTGCTGATGCCTCTGATACCACACAGACTGGGTCTCACGTTGTACTACTGATACCACACAGACTGGGCCTCACGTTGTACTACTGATACCACACAGACTTGGCCTCACGCTGTACTGCTGATGCCTCTGATACCACACAGACTGGGCCTCACGTTGTACTGCTGATGCCTCTGATACCACACAGACTGGGCCTCACGTTGTACTACTGATACCACACAGACTGGGCCTCACGTTGTACTACTGATACCACAAAGACTGGACATCACGTTGTACTACTGATACCACACAGACTTGGCCTCACGCTGTACTGCTGATGCCTCTGATACCACACAGCTGGGCCTCACGTTGTACTGCTGATGCCTCTGATACCACACAGACTGGGCCTCACGTTGTACTACTGATACCACACAGACTGGGCCTCACGTTGTACTACAGATACCACACAGACTGGTTCTCACGTTGTACTGCTGATACCACACAGACTGGGCCTCACGTTGTACTACTGATACCACACAGACTGGGCCTCACGTTGTACTACTGATACCACACAGATTGGGCCTTACGTTGTACTGCTGATACCACACAGACTGGGCCTCACGTTGTAATACTGATACCATACAGACTGGGCCTCACGTTGTACTGCTGATACCTCACAGACTGGGCCTCATGTTGTACTACTGATACCTCACAGACTGGGCCTCACGTTGTACTGCTGATACCACACAGACTGGGCCTCACGTTGTACTACTGATACCACACAGACTGGGCCTCACGATGTACTGCAGATACCACACAGACTGGGCCTCACGTTGTACTGCTGATACCACACAGACTGGGCCTCACGTTGTACTACTGATACCACACAGACTGGGCCTCACGTTGTACTACAGATACCACACAGACTGGTTCTCACGTTGTACTGCTGATACCACACAGACTGGGCCTCACGTTGTACTACTGATACCACACAGACTGGGCCTCACGTTGTACTGCTGATACCACAAAGACTGGGCCTCACGTTGTATTGCTGATACCACACAGACTGGGCCTCACGTTGTACTACTGATACCACACAGACTGGGCCTCACGATGTACTGCTGATACCACACAGACTGGGCCTCACGTTGTACTGCTGATACCACACAGACTGGGCCTCACGTTGTACTGCTGATACCACACAGACTGGGCCTCACGTTGTACTGCTGATACCTCACAGACTGGGCCTCACGTTGTACTACTGATACCACACAGACTGGGCCTCACGTTGTACTGCTGATACAACACAGACTGGGCCTCACGTTGTACTACTGATACCACACAGACTGGGCCTCACGTTGTACTGCTGATACCACACAGACTGGGCCTCACGTTGTACTGCTGATACCACACAGACTGGGCCTCACATTGAACTACTGATACCACACAGACTGGGCCTCATGTTGTACTGCTGATGCCTCTGATACCACACAGACTGGGCCTCACGTTGTACTGCTGATACCACACAGACTGGGCCTCACGTTGTACTACTGATACCACACAGACTGGGCCTCACGTTGTACTGCTGATACCACACAGACTGGGCCTCACGTTGTACTACTGATACCACACAGACTTGGCCTCACGCTGTACTGCTGATGCCTCTGATACCACCCAGACTGTGCCTCACGTTCTACTACTGATACCACACAGACTGGGCCTCACGTTGTACTACAGATACCACACAGACTGGTTCTCACGTTGTACTGCTGATACCACACAGACTGGGCCTCACGTTGTACTACTGATACCACACAGACTGGGCCTCACGTTGTACTACTGATACCACACAGACTGGGACTCACGTTGTACTAATGATACCACACAGACTGGGCCTTACGCTGTACTACTAATGCCTCTGATACCACACAGACTGGGCCTCACGTTGTACTGCTGATGCCTCTGATACCACACAGACTGGGTCTCACGTTGTACTACTGATACCACACAGACTGGGCCTCACGTTGTACTACTGATACCACACAGACTTGGCCTCACGCTGTACTGCTGATGCCTCTGATACCACACAGACTGGGCCTCACGTTGTACTGCTGATGCCTCTGATACCACACAGACTGGGCCTCACGTTGTACTACTGATACCACACAGACTGGGCCTCACGTTGTACTACTGATACCACAAAGACTGGACATCACGTTGTACTACTGATACCACACAGACTTGGCCTCACGCTGTACTGCTGATGCCTCTGATACCACACAGCTGGGCCTCACTTTGTACTGCTGATGCCTCTGATACCACACAGACTGGGCCTCACGTTGTACTACTGATACCACACAGACTGGGCCTCACGTTGTACTACAGATACCACACAGACTGGTTCTCACGTTGTACTGCTGATACCACACAGACTGGGCCTCACGTTGTACTACTGATACCACACAGACTGGGCCTCACGTTGTACTACTGATACCACACAGATTGGGCCTCACGTTGTACTGCTGATACCACACAGACTGGGCCTCACGTTGTAATACTGATACCATACAGACTGGGCCTCACGTTGTACTGCTGATACCTCACAGACTGGGCCTCATGTTGTACTACTGATACCTCACAGACTGGGCCTCATGTTGTACTACTGATACCACACAGACTGGGCCTCACGTTGTACTACTGATACCACACATACATGGCCTCACGTTGTACTGCTCATACCACACAGACTGGGCCTCACGTTGTACTGCTGATACCACAAAGACTGGGCCTCATGTTGTACTACTGATACCACACAGACTGGGCCTCACGTTGTACTGCTGATACCTCACAGACTGGGCCTCACGTTGTACTACTGATACCACACAGACTGGGCCTCACGCTGTACTGCTGATGCCTCTGATACCACACAGACTGGGCCTCACGTTGTACTGCTGATGCCTCTGATACCACCCAGACTGTGCCTCACGTTCTACTACTGATACCACACAGACTGGGCCTCACGTTGTACTACAGATACCACACAGACTGGTTCTCACGTTGTACTGCTGATACCACACAGACTGGGCCTCACGTTGTACTACTGATACCACACAGACTGGGCCTCACGTTGTTCTACTGATACCACACAGACTGGGACTCACGTTGTACTAATGATACCACACAGACTGGGCCTTACGCTGTACTACTAATGCCTCTGATACCACACAGACTGGGCCTCACGTTGTACTGCTGATGCCTCTGATACCACACAGACTGGGTCTCACGTTGTACTACTGATACCACACAGACTGGGCCTCACGTTGTACTACTGATACCACACAGACTTGGCCTCACGCTGTACTGCTGATGCCTCTGATACCACACAGACTGGGCCTCACGTTGTACTGCTGATGCCTCTGATACCACACAGACTGGGCCTCACGTTGTACTACTGATACCACACAGACTGGGCCTCACGTTGTACTACTGATACCACAAAGACTGGACATCACGTTGTACTACTGATACCACACAGACTTGGCCTCACGCTGTACTGCTGATGCCTCTGATACCACACAGCTGGGCCTCACGTTGTACTGCTGATGCCTCTGATACCACACAGACTGTGCCTCACGTTGTAGTACTGATACCACACAGACTGGGCCTCACGTTGTACTACTGATACCACACAGACTGGGCATCACGTTGTACTACTGATACCACACAGACTTGGCCTCACGCTGTACTGCTGATGCCTCTGATACCACACAGACTGGGCCTCACGTTGTACTGCTGATGCCTCTGATACCACACAGACTGGGCCTCACGTTGTACTACTGATACCACACAGACTGGGCCTCACGTTGTACTACTGATACCACAAAGACTGGACATCACGTTGTACTACTGATACCACACAGACTTGGCCTCACGCTGTACTGCTGATGCCTCTGATACCACACAGACTGGGCCTCACATTGTACTGCTGATGCCTCTGATACCACACAGACTGGTTCTCACGTTGTACTGCTGATACCACACAGACTGGGCCTCACGTTGTACTACTGATACCACACAGAATGGGCCTCACGTTGTACTGCTGATACCACACAGACTGGATCTCACGTCGTCCTGCTGATACCTCACAGACTGGGCCTCACGTTGTACTACTGATACCACACAGACTGGGCCTCACGTTGTACTGCTGATACATCACAGACTGGGCCTGACGTTGTACTGCTGATACCACACAGACTGGGCCTCACGTCGTACTGCTGATACCACACAGACTGGGCCTCACATTGTACTGCTGATACCTCACAGACTGGGCCTCACGTTGTACTACTGATACCACACAGACTGGGCCTCACGTTGTACTGCTGATACCACACAGACTGGGCCTCACGTTGTACTACTGATACCACACAGACTGGGCCCTACGTTGTACTGCTGATGCCTTTGATACCACACAGACTGGGCATCACGTTGTACTACTGATACCACACAGACTGGGCCTCACGTTGTACTACTGATACCACACAGACTGGACATCACGTTGTACTACTGATACCACACAGACTTGGCCTCACGCTGTACTGCTGATGCCTCTGATACCACACAGACTGGGCCTCACGTTGTACTGCTGATGCCTCTGATACCACACAGACTGGGCCTCATGTTGTTCTACTGATACCACACAGACTGGGCCTCACGTTGTACTACAGATACCACACAGACTGGTTCTCACGTTGTACTGCTAATACCACACAGACTGGGCCTCACGTTGTACTACTGATACCACACAGACTGGGCCTCACGTTGTACTGCTGATACCACACAGATTGGGCCTCACGTTGTACTGCTGATACCACACAGACTGGGTCTCACGTTGTCCTGCTGATACCTCACAGACTGGGCCTCACGTTGTACTGCTGATACCACACAGACTGGGCCTCACGTTGTACTACTGGTACCACACAGACTGGGCCTCACGATGTACTGCAGATACCACACAGACTGGGCCTCACGTTGTACTGCTGATACCACACAGACTGGGCCTCACGTTGTACTACTGATACCACACAGACTGGGCCTCACGTTGTACTACAGATACCACACAGACTGGTTCTCACGTTGTACTGCTGATACCACACAGACTGGGCCTCACGTTGTACTACTGATACCACACAGACTGGGCCTCACGTTGTACTGCTGATACCACAAAGACTGGGCCTCACGTTGTATTGCTGATACCACACAGACTGGGCCTCACGTTGTACTACTGATACCACACAGACTGGGCCTCACGATGTACTGCTGATACCACACAGACTGGGCCTCACGTTGTACTGCTGATACCACACAGACTGGGCCTCACGTTGTACTGCTGATACCACACAGACTGGGCCTCACGTTGTACTGCTGATACCTCACAGACTGGGCCTCACGTTGTACTACTGATACCACACAGACTGGGCCTCACGTTGTACTGCTGATACAACACAGACTGGGCCTCACGTTGTACTACTGATACCACACAGACTGGGCCTCACGTTGTACTGCTGATACCACACAGACTGGGCCTCACGTTGTACTGCTGATACCACACAGACTGGGCCTCACATTGAACTACTGATACCACACAGACTGGGCCTCATGTTGTACTGCTGATGCCTCTGATACCACACAGACTGGGCCTCACGTTGTACTGCTGATACCACACAGACTGGGCCTCACGTTGTACTACTGATACCACACAGACTGGGCCTCACGTTGTACTGCTGATACCACACAGACTGGGCCTCACGTTGTACTACTGATACCACACAGACTTGGCCTCACGCTGTACTGCTGATGCCTCTGATACCACACAGACTGGGCCTCACGTTGTACTGCTGATGCCTCTGATACCACCCAGACTGTGCCTCACGTTCTACTACTGATACCACACAGACTGGGCCTCACGTTGTACTACAGATACCACACAGACTGGTTCTCACGTTGTACTGCTGATACCACACAGACTGGGCCTCACGTTGTACTACTGATACCACACAGACTGGGCCTCACGTTGTTCTACTGATACCACACAGACTGGGACTCACGTTGTACTAATGATACCACACAGACTGGGCCTTACGCTGTACTACTAATGCCTCTGATACCACACAGACTGGGCCTCACGTTGTACTGCTGATGCCTCTGATACCACACAGACTGGGTCTCACGTTGTACTACTGATACCACACAGACTGGGCCTCACGTTGTACTACTGATACCACACAGACTTGGCCTCACGCTGTACTGCTGATGCCTCTGATACCACACAGACTGGGCCTCACGTTGTACTGCTGATGCCTCTGATACCACACAGACTGGGCCTCACGTTGTACTACTGATACCACACAGACTGGGCCTCACGTTGTACTACTGATACCACAAAGACTGGACATCACGTTGTACTACTGATACCACACAGACTTGGCCTCACGCTGTACTGCTGATGCCTCTGATACCACACAGCTGGGCCTCACGTTGTACTGCTGATGCCTCTGATACCACACAGACTGGGCCTCACGTTGTACTACTGATACCACACAGACTGGGCCTCACGTTGTACTACAGATACCACACAGACTGGTTCTCACGTTGTACTGCTGATACCACACAGACTGGGCCTCACGTTGTACTACTGATACCACACAGACTGGGCCTCACGTTGTACTACTGATACCACACAGATTGGGCCTTACGTTGTACTGCTGATACCACACAGACTGGGCCTCACGTTGTAATACTGATACCATACAGACTGGGCCTCACGTTGTACTGCTGATACCTCACAGACTGGGCCTCATGTTGTACTACTGATACCTCACAGACTGGGCCTCACGTTGTACTGCTGATACCACACAGACTGGGCCTCACGTTGTACTACTGATACCACACAGACTGGGCCTCACGATGTACTGCAGATACCACACAGACTGGGCCTCACGTTGTACTGCTGATACCACACAGACTGGGCCTCACGTTGTACTACTGATACCACACAGACTGGGCCTCACGTTGTACTACAGATACCACACAGACTGGTTCTCACGTTGTACTGCTGATACCACACAGACTGGGCCTCACGTTGTACTACTGATACCACACAGACTGGGCCTCACGTTGTACTGCTGATACCACAAAGACTGGGCCTCACGTTGTATTGCTGATACCACACAGACTGGGCCTCACGTTGTACTACTGATACCACACAGACTGGGCCTCACGATGTACTGCTGATACCACACAGACTGGGCCTCACGTTGTACTGCTGATACCACACAGACTGGGCCTCACGTTGTACTGCTGATACCACACAGACTGGGCCTCACGTTGTACTGCTGATACCTCACAGACTGGGCCTCACGTTGTACTACTGATACCACACAGACTGGGCCTCACGTTGTACTGCTGATACAACACAGACTGGGCCTCACGTTGTACTACTGATACCACACAGACTGGGCCTCACGTTGTACTGCTGATACCACACAGACTGGGCCTCACGTTGTACTGCTGATACCACACAGACTGGGCCTCACATTGAACTACTGATACCACACAGACTGGGCCTCATGTTGTACTGCTGATGCCTCTGATACCACACAGACTGGGCCTCACGTTGTACTGCTGATACCACACAGACTGGGCCTCACGTTGTACTACTGATACCACACAGACTGGGCCTCACGTTGTACTGCTGATACCACACAGACTGGGCCTCACGTTGTACTACTGATACCACACAGACTTGGCCTCACGCTGTACTGCTGATGCCTCTGATACCACCCAGACTGTGCCTCACGTTCTACTACTGATACCACACAGACTGGGCCTCACGTTGTACTACAGATACCACACAGACTGGTTCTCACGTTGTACTGCTGATACCACACAGACTGGGCCTCACGTTGTACTACTGATACCACACAGACTGGGCCTCACGTTGTACTACTGATACCACACAGACTGGGACTCACGTTGTACTAATGATACCACACAGACTGGGCCTTACGCTGTACTACTAATGCCTCTGATACCACACAGACTGGGCCTCACGTTGTACTGCTGATGCCTCTGATACCACACAGACTGGGTCTCACGTTGTACTACTGATACCACACAGACTGGGCCTCACGTTGTACTACTGATACCACACAGACTTGGCCTCACGCTGTACTGCTGATGCCTCTGATACCACACAGACTGGGCCTCACGTTGTACTGCTGATGCCTCTGATACCACACAGACTGGGCCTCACGTTGTACTACTGATACCACACAGACTGGGCCTCACGTTGTACTACTGATACCACAAAGACTGGACATCACGTTGTACTACTGATACCACACAGACTTGGCCTCACGCTGTACTGCTGATGCCTCTGATACCACACAGCTGGGCCTCACTTTGTACTGCTGATGCCTCTGATACCACACAGACTGGGCCTCACGTTGTACTACTGATACCACACAGACTGGGCCTCACGTTGTACTACAGATACCACACAGACTGGTTCTCACGTTGTACTGCTGATACCACACAGACTGGGCCTCACGTTGTACTACTGATACCACACAGACTGGGCCTCACGTTGTACTACTGATACCACACAGATTGGGCCTCACGTTGTACTGCTGATACCACACAGACTGGGCCTCACGTTGTAATACTGATACCATACAGACTGGGCCTCACGTTGTACTGCTGATACCTCACAGACTGGGCCTCATGTTGTACTACTGATACCTCACAGACTGGGCCTCATGTTGTACTACTGATACCACACAGACTGGGCCTCACGTTGTACTACTGATACCACACATACATGGCCTCACGTTGTACTGCTCATACCACACAGACTGGGCCTCACGTTGTACTGCTGATACCACAAAGACTGGGCCTCATGTTGTACTACTGATACCACACAGACTGGGCCTCACGTTGTACTGCTGATACCTCACAGACTGGGCCTCACGTTGTACTACTGATACCACACAGACTGGGCCTCACGTTGTACAAATGATACCACACAGATTGGGCCTCACGTTGTACTGCTGATACCACACAGACTGGGTCTCACGTTGTACTACTGATACCACAGAGACTGGGCCTCACGATGTACTGCTGATACCACACAGACTGGGCCTCACGTTGTACTGCTGATACCTCACAGACTGGGCCTCACATTGTACTACTGATACCACACAGACTGGGCCTCACGTTGTACTGCTGATACCACACAGACTGGGTCTCACGTCGTCCTGCTGATACCTCACAGACTGGGCCTCACGTTGTACTACTGATACCACACAGACTGGGCCTCACGTTGTACTGCTGATACATCACAGACTGGGCCTGACGTTGTACTGCTGATACCACACAGACTGGGCCTCACGTTGTACTGCTGATACCACACAGACTGGGCCTCACATTGTACTGCTGATAACTCACAGACTGGGCCTCACGTTGTACTACTGATACCACACAGACTGGGCCTCACGTTGTACTGCTGATACCACACAGACTGGGCCTCACGTTGTACTACTGATACCACACAGACTGGGCCTCACGTTGTACTGCTGATGCCTCTGATACCACACAGACTGGGCCTCACGTTGTACTACTGATACCACACAGACTGGGCCTCACGTTGTTCTACTGATACCACACAGACTGGACATCACGTTGTACTACTGATACCACACAGACTTGGCCTCACGCTGTACTGCTGATGCCTCTGATACCACACAGACTGGGCCTCACGTTGTACTGCTGATACCACACAGACTGGGCCTCACGTTGTACTACTGATACCACACAGACTGGGCCTCACGTTGTACTACTGATACCACACAGACTGGGACTCACGTTGTACTACTGATACCACACAGACTGGGCCTCACGCTGTACTACTAATGCCTCTGATACCACACAGACTGGGCCTCACGTTGTACTGCTGATGCCTCTGATACCACACAGACTGGGCCTCACGTTGTACTACTGATACCACACAGACTGGGCCTCACGTTGTACTACTGATACCACACAGACTGGGCCTCACGTTGTACTACTGATACCACACAGACTGGGCATCACGTTGTACTACTGATACCACACAGACTTGGCCTCACGCTGTACTGCTGATGCCTCTGATACCACACAGACTGGGCCTCACGTTGTACTGCTGATGCCTCTGATACCACACAGACTGGGACTCACGTTGTACTACTAATACCACACAGACTGGGCCTCACGCTGTACTACTAATGCCTCTGATACCACACAGACTGGGCCTCACGTTGTACTGCTGATGCCTCTGATACCACACAGACTGGGCCTCACGTTGTACTACTGATACCACACAGACTGTGCCTCACGTTGTAGTACTGATACCACACAGACTGGGCCTCACGTTGTACTACTGATACCACACAGACTGGGCATCACGTTGTACTACTGATACCACACAGACTGGGCCTCACGTTGTACTACTGATACCACACAGACTGGGCATCACGTTGTACTACTGATACCACACAGACTTGGCCTCACGCTGTACTGCTGATGCCTCTGATACCACACAGACTGGGCCTCACGTTGTACTGCTGATGCCTCTGATACCACACAGACTGGGACTCACGTTGTACTACTGATACCACACAGACTGGGCCTCACGCTGTACTACTAATGCCTCTGATACCACACAGACTGGGCCTCACGTTGTACTGCTGATGCCTCTGATACCACACAGACTGGGCCTCACGTTGTACTACTGATACCACACAGACTGTGCCTCACGTTGTAGTACTGATACCACACAGACTGGGCCTCACGTTGTACTACTGATACCACACAGACTGGGCATCACGTTGTACTACTGATACCACACAGACTTGGCCTCACGCTGTACTGCTGATGCCTCTGATACCACACAGACTGGGCCTCACGTTGTACTGCTGATGCCTCTTATACCACACAGACTGGGCCTCACGTTGTACTACTGATACCACACAGACTGGGCCTCACGTTGTACTACTGATACCACAAAGACTGGACATCACGTTGTACTACTGATACCACACAGACTTGGCCTCACGCTGTACTGCTGATGCCTCTGATACCACACAGACTGGGCCTCACATTGTACTGCTGATGCCTCTGATACCACACAGACTGGTTCTCACGTTGTACTGCTGATACCACACAGACTGGGCCTCACGTTGTACTACTGATACCACACAGAATGGGCCTCACGTTGTACTGCTGATACCACACAGACTGGATCTCACGTCGTCCTGCTGATACCTCACAGACTGGGCCTCACGTTGTACTACTGATACCACACAGACTGGGCCTCACGTTGTACTGCTGATACATCACAGACTGGGCCTGACGTTGTACTGCTGATACCACACAGACTGGGCCTCACGTTGTACTGCTGATACCACACAGACTGGGCCTCACATTGTACTGCTGATACCTCACAGACTGGGCCTCACGTTGTACTACTGATACCACACAGACTGGGCCTCACGTTGTACTGCTGATACCACACAGACTGGGCCTCACGTTGTACTACTGATACCACACAGACTGGGCCCTACGTTGTACTGCTGATGCCTTTGATACCACACAGACTGGGCCTCACGTTGTACTACTGATACCACACAGACTGGGCCTCACGTTGTACTACTGATACCACACAGACTGGACATCACGTTGTACTACTGATACCACACAGACTTGGCCTCACGCTGTACTGCTGATGCCTCTGATACCACACAGACTGGGCCTCACGTTGTACTGCTGATGCCTCTGATACCACACAGACTGGGCCTCATGTTGTACTACTGATACCACACAGACTGGGCCTCACGTTGTACTACAGATACCACACAGACTGGTTCTCACGTTGTACTGCTAATACCACACAGACTGGGCCTCACGTTGTACTACTGATACCACACAGACTGGGCCTCACGTTGTACTGCTGATACCACACAGATTGGGCCTCACGTTGTACTGCTGATACCACACAGACTGGGTCTCACGTTGTCCTGCTGATACCTCACAGACTGGGCCTCACGTTGTACTGCTGATACCACACAGACTGGGCCTCACGTTGTACTACTGATACCACACAGACTGGGCCTCACGATGTACTGCAGATACCACACAGACTGGGCCTCACGTTGTACTGCTGATACCACACAGACTGGGCCTCACGTTGTACTACTGATACCACACAGACTGGGCCTCACGTTGTACTACAGATACCACACAGACTGGTTCTCACGTTGTACTGCTGATACCACACAGACTGGGCCTCACGTTGTACTACTGATACCACACAGACTGGGCCTCACGTTGTACTGCTGATACCACAAAGACTGGGCCTCACGTTGTATTGCTGATACCACACAGACTGGGCCTCACGTTGTACTACTGATACCACACAGACTGGGCCTCACGATGTACTGCTGATACCACACAGACTGGGCCTCACGTTGTACTGCTGATACCACACAGACTGGGCCTCACGTTGTACTGCTGATACCACACAGACTGGGCCTCACGTTGTACTGCTGATACCTCACAGACTGGGCCTCACGTTGTACTACTGATACCACACAGACTGGGCCTCACGTTGTACTGCTGATACAACACAGACTGGGCCTCACGTTGTACTACTGATACCACACAGACTGGGCCTCACGTTGTACTGCTGATACCACACAGACTGGGCCTCACGTTGTACTGCTGATACCACACAGACTGGGCAACACAGTGAACTACTGATACCACACAGACTGGGCCTCATGTTGTACTGCTGATGCCTCTGATACCACACAGACTGGGCCTCACGTTGTACTGCTGATACCACACAGACTGGGCCTCACGTTGTACTACTGATACCACACAGACTGGGCCTCACGTTGTACTGCTGATACCACACAGACTGGGCCTCACGTTGTACTACTGATACCACACAGACTTGGCCTCACGCTGTACTGCTGATGCCTCTGATACCACACAGACTGGGCCTCACGTTGTACTGCTGATGCCTCTGATACCACCCAGACTGTGCCTCACGTTCTACTACTGATACCACACAGACTGGGCCTCACGTTGTACTACAGATACCACACAGACTGGTTCTCACGTTGTACTGCTGATACCACACAGACTGGGCCTCACGTTGTACTACTGATACCACACAGACTGGGCCTCACGTTGTTCTACTGATACCACACAGACTGGGACTCACGTTGTACTAATGATACCACACAGACTGGGCCTTACGCTGTACTACTAATGCCTCTGATACCACACAGACTGGGCCTCACGTTGTACTGCTGATGCCTCTGATACCACACAGACTGGGTCTCACGTTGTACTACTGATACCACACAGACTGGGCCTCACGTTGTACTACTGATACCACACAGACTTGGCCTCACGCTGTACTGCTGATGCCTCTGATACCACACAGACTGGGCCTCACGTTGTACTGCTGATGCCTCTGATACCACACAGACTGGGCCTCACGTTGTACTACTGATACCACACAGACTGGGCCTCACGTTGTACTACTGATACCACAAAGACTGGACATCACGTTGTACTACTGATACCACACAGACTTGGCCTCACGCTGTACTGCTGATGCCTCTGATACCACACAGCTGGGCCTCACGTTGTACTGCTGATGCCTCTGATACCACACAGACTGTGCCTCACGTTGTAGTACTGATACCACACAGACTGGGCCTCACGTTGTACTACTGATACCACACAGACTGGGCATCACGTTGTACTACTGATACCACACAGACTTGGCCTCACGCTGTACTGCTGATGCCTCTGATACCACACAGACTGGGCCTCACGTTGTACTGCTGATGCCTCTGATACCACACAGACTGGGCCTCACGTTGTACTACTGATACCACACAGACTGGGCCTCACGTTGTACTACTGATACCACAAAGACTGGACATCACGTTGTACTACTGATACCACACAGACTTGGCCTCACGCTGTACTGCTGATGCCTCTGATACCACACAGACTGGGCCTCACATTGTACTGCTGATGCCTCTGATACCACACAGACTGGTTCTCACGTTGTACTGCTGATACCACACAGACTGGGCCTCACGTTGTACTACTGATACCACACAGAATGGGCCTCACGTTGTACTGCTGATACCACACAGACTGGATCTCACGTCGTCCTGCTGATACCTCACAGACTGGGCCTCACGTTGTACTACTGATACCACACAGACTGGGCCTCACGTTGTACTGCTGATACATCACAGACTGGGCCTGACGTTGTACTGCTGATACCTCACAGACTGGGCCTCACGTTGTACTGCTGATACCACACAGACTGGGCCTCACATTGTACTGCTGATACCTCACAGACTGGGCCTCACGTTGTACTACTGATACCACACAGACTGGGCCTCACGTTGTACTGCTGATACCACACAGACTGGGCCTCACGTTGTACTACTGATACCACACAGACTGGGCCCTACGTTGTACTGCTGATGCCTTTGATACCACACAGACTGGGCCTCACGTTGTACTACTGATACCACACAGACTGGGCCTCACGTTGTACTACTGATACCACACAGACTGGACATCACGTTGTACTACTGATACCACACAGACTTGGCCTCACGCTGTACTGCTGATGCCTCTGATACCACACAGACTGGGCCTCACGTTGTACTGCTGATGCCTCTGATACCACACAGACTGGGCCTCATGTTGTTCTACTGATACCACACAGACTGGGCCTCACGTTGTACTACAGATACCACACAGACTGGTTCTCACGTTGTACTGCTAATACCACACAGACTGGGCCTCACGTTGTACTACTGATACCACACAGACTGGGCCTCACGTTGTACTGCTGATACCACACAGATTGGGCCTCACGTTGTACTGCTGATACCACACAGACTGGGTCTCACGTTGTCCTGCTGATACCTCACAGACTGGGCCTCACGTTGTACTGCTGATACCACACAGACTGGGCCTCACGTTGTACTACTGATACCACACAGACTGGGCCTCACGATGTACTGCAGATACCACACAGACTGGGCCTCACGTTGTACTGCTGATACCACACAGACTGGGCCTCACGTTGTACTACTGATACCACACAGACTGGGCCTCACGTTGTACTACAGATACCACACAGACTGGTTCTCACGTTGTACTGCTGATACCACACAGACTGGGCCTCACGTTGTACTACTGATACCACACAGACTGGGCCTCACGTTGTACTGCTGATACCACAAAGACTGGGCCTCACGTTGTATTGCTGATACCACACAGACTGGGCCTCACGTTGTACTACTGATACCACACAGACTGGGCCTCACGATGTACTGCTGATACCACACAGACTGGGCCTCACGTTGTACTGCTGATACCACACAGACTGGGCCTCACGTTGTACTGCTGATACCACACAGACTGGGCCTCACGTTGTACTGCTGATACCTCACAGACTGGGCCTCACGTTGTACTACTGATACCACACAGACTGGGACTCACGTTGTACTACTGATACCACACAGACTGGGCCTCACGCTGTACTACTAATGCCTCTGATACCACACAGACTGGGCCTCACGTTGTACTGCTGATGCCTCTGATACCACACAGACTGGGCCTCACGTTGTACTACTGATACCACACAGACTGGGCCTCACGTTGTACTACTGATACCACACAGACTGGGCCTCACGTTGTACTACTGATACCACACAGACTGGGCATCACGTTGTACTACTGATACCACACAGACTTGGCCTCACGCTGTACTGCTGATGCCTCTGATACCACACAGACTGGGCCTCACGTTGTACTGCTGATGCCTCTGATACCACACAGACTGGGCCTCACGTTGTACTACTGATACCACACAGACTGGGCCTCACGTTGTACTACTGATACCACAAAGACTGGACATCACGTTGTACTACTGATACCACACAGACTTGGCCTCACGCTGTACTGCTGATGCCTCTGATACCACACAGACTGGGCCTCACGTTGTACTACTGATACCACACAGACTGGGCCTCACGTTGTACTACAGATACCACACAGACTGGTTCTCACGTTGTACTGCTGATACCACACAGACTGGGCTTCACGTTGTACTACTGATACCACACAGAATGGGCCTCACGTTGTACTGCTGATACCACACAGACTGGATCTCACGTCGTCCTGCTGATACCTCACAGGCTGGGCCTCACGTTGTACTACTGATACCACACAGACTGGGCCTCACGTTGTACTGCTGATACATCACAGACTGGGCCTGACTTTGTACTGCTGATACCACAGAGACTGGGCCTCACGTTGTACTGCTGATACCACACAGACTGGGCCTCACATTGTACTGCTGATACCTCACAGACTGGGCCTCACGTATTACTACTGATACCACACAGACTGGGCCTCACGTTGTACTGCTGATACCACACAGACTGGGCCTCACGTTGTACTACTGATACCACACAGACTGGGTCTCACGTTGTACTGCTGATGCCTTTGATACCACACAGACTGGGCCTCACGTTGTACTACTGATACCACACAGACTGGGCCTCACGTTGTACTGCTGATGCCTTTGATACCACACAGACTGGGCCTCACGTTGTACTACTGATACCACACAGACTGGGCCTCACGTTGTACTACTGATACCACACAGACTGGACATCACGTTGTACTACTGATACCACACAGACTTGGCCTCACGCTGTACTGCTGATGCCTCTGATACCACACAGACTGGGCCTCACGTTGTACTGCTGATACCACACAGACTGGGCCTCACGTTGTACTACTGATACCACACAGACTGGGCCTCATGTTGTACTACTGATACCACACAGACTGGGCCTCACGTTGTACTGCTGATACCTCACAGACTGGGCCTCACGTTGTACTACTGATACCACACAGACTGGGCCTCACGTTGTACTGCTGATACCACACAGATTGGGCCTCACGTTGTACTGCTGATACCACACAGACTGGGTCTCACGTTGTCCTGCTGATACCTCACAGACAGGGCCTCACGTTGTACTGCTGATACCACACAGACTGGGCCTCAAGTTGTACTGCTGATACCACACAGACTGGGCCTCACGTTGTACTGCTGATACCACACAGACTGGGCCTCACGTTGTACTGCTGATACCACACAGACTGGGCCTCACGTTGTACTGCTGATACCACACAGACTGGGCCTCACGTTGTACTGCTGATACTTCACAGACTGGGCCTCACGTTGTACTACTGATACCACACAGACTGGGCCTCACGTTGTACTACTGATACCACACAGACTGGGCCTCACGTTGTACTACTGATACCACACAGACATGGCCTCACGTTGTACTGCTCATACCACACAGACTGGGCCTCACATTGTACTGCTGATACCTCACAGACTGGGCCTCACGTTGTACTACTGATACCACACAGACTGGGCCTCACGTTGTACTGCTGATACCACACAGACTGGGCCTCACGTTGTACTACTGATACAACACAGACTGGGCCTCACGTTGTACTGCTGATGCCTTTGATACCACACAGACTGGGCCTCACGTTGTACTACTGATACCACACAGACTGGGCCTCACGTTGTACTACTGATACAACACAGACTGGACATCACGTTGTACTACTGATACCACACAGACTTGGCCTCACGCTGTACTGCTGATGCCTCTTATACCACACAGACTGGGTCTCACGTTGTACTGCTGATACATCACAGACTGGGCCTGACGTTGTACTGCTTATACCACACAGACTGGGCCTCACGTTGTACTGCTGATACCACACAGACTGGGCCTCACGTTGTACTACTGATACCACACAGACTGGGCCTCACGTTGTACTGCTGATGCCTCTGATACCACACAGACTGGGCCTCACGTTGTACTACTGATACCACACAGACTGGGCCTCACGTTGTACTACTGATACCACACAGACTGGACATCACGTTGTACTACTGATACCACACAGACTTGGCCTCACGCTGTACTGCTGATGCCTCTGATACCACACAGACTGGGCCTCACGTTGTACTGCTGATGCCTCTGATACCACACAGACTGGGCCTCATGTTGTACTACTGATACCACACAGACTGGGCCTCACGTTGTACTGCTGATACCACACAGACTGGGCCTCACGTTGTACTACTGATACCACACAGACTGGGCCTCACGTTGTACTACTGATACCACACAGACTGGGACTCACGTTGTACTACTGATACCACAGAGACTGGGCCTCACGCTGTACTACTAATGCCTCTGATACCACACAGACTGGGCCTCACGTTGTACTGCTGATGCCTCTGATACCACACAGACTGGGCCTCACGTTGTACTACTGATACCACACAGACTGGGCCTCACGTTGTACTACTGATACCACACAGACTGGGCCTCACGTTGTACTACTGATACCACACAGACTGGGCATCACGTTGTACTACTGATACCACACAGACTTGGCCTCACGCTGTACTGCTGATGCCTCTGATACCACACAGACTGGGCCTCACGTTGTACTGCTGATGCCTCTGATACCACACAGACTGGGCCTCACGTTGTACTACTGATACCACACAGACTGGGCCTCACGTTGTACTACTGATACCACAAAGACTGGACATCACGTTGTACTACTGATACCACACAGACTTGGCCTCACGCTGTACTGCTGATGCCTCTGATACCACACAGACTGGGCCTCACGTTGTACTACTGATACCACACAGACTGGGCCTCACGTTGTACTACAGATACCACACAGACTGGTTCTCACGTTGTACTGCTGATACCACACAGACTGGGCTTCACGTTGTACTACTGATACCACACAGAATGGGCCTCACGTTGTACTGCTGATACCACACAGACTGGATCTCACGTCGTCCTGCTGATACCTCACAGGCTGGGCCTCACGTTGTACTACTGATACCACACAGACTGGGCCTCACGTTGTACTGCTGATACATCACAGACTGGGCCTGACTTTGTACTGCTGATACCACACAGACTGGGCCTCACGTTGTACTGCTGATACCACACAGACTGGGCCTCACATTGTACTGCTGATACCTCACAGACTGGGCCTCACGTATTACTACTGATACCACACAGACTGGGCCTCACGTTGTACTGCTGATACCACACAGACTGGGCCTCACGTTGTACTACTGATACCACACAGACTGGGTCTCACGTTGTACTGCTGATGCCTTTGATACCACACAGACTGGGCCTCACGTTGTACTACTGATACCACACAGACTGGGCCTCACGTTGTACTGCTGATGCCTTTGATACCACACAGACTGGGCCTCACGTTGTACTACTGATACCACACAGACTGGGCCTCACGTTGTACTACTGATACCACACAGACTGGACATCACGTTGTACTACTGATACCACACAGACTTGGCCTCACGCTGTACTGCTGATGCCTCTGATACCACACAGACTGGGCCTCACGTTGTACTGCTGATACCACACAGACTGGGCCTCACGTTGTACTACTGATACCACACAGACTGGGCCTCACGTTGTACTGCTGATGCCTCTGATACCACACAGACTGGGCCTCACGTTGTACTACTGATACCACACAGACTGGGCCTCACGTTGTACTACTGATACCACACAGACTGGACATCACGTTGTACTACTGATACCACACAGACTTGGCCTCACGCTGTACTGCTGATGCCTCTGATACCACACAGACTGGGCCTCACGTTGTACTGCTGATGCCTCTGATACCACACAGACTGGGCCTCATGTTGTACTACTGATACCACACAGACTGGGCCTCACGTTGTACTACTAATACCACACAGACTGGGCCTCACGTTGTACTACTGATACCACACAGACTGGGACTCACGTTGTACTACTGATACCACACAGACTGGGCCTCACGCTGTACTACTAATGCCTCTGATACCACACAGACTGAGCCTCACGTTGTACTGCTGATGCCTCTGATACCACACAGACTGGGCCTCACGTTGTACTACTGATACCACACAGACTGGGCCTCACGTTGTACTACTGATACCACACAGACTGGGCCTCACGTTGTACTACTGATACCACACAGACTGGGCATCACGTTGTACTACTGATACCACACAGACTTGGCCTCACGCTGTACTGCTGATGCCTCTGATACCACACAGACTGGGCCTCACGTTGTACTGCTGATGCCTCTGATACCACACAGACTGGGCCTCACGTTGTACTACTGATACCACACAGACTGGGCCTCACGTTGTACTACTGATACCACAAAGACTGGACATCACGTTGTACTACTGATACCACACAGACTTGGCCTCACGCTGTACTGCTGATGCCTCTGATACCACACAGACTGGGCCTCACATTGTACTGCTGATGCCTCTGATACCACACAGACTGGGCCTCATGTTGTACTACTGATACCTCACAGACTGGGCCTCACGTTGTACTACAGATACCACACAGACTGGTTCTCACGTTGTACTGCTGATACCACACAGACTGGGCCTCACGTTGTACTACTGATACCACACAGAATGGGCCTCACGTTGTACTACTGATACCACACAGACTGGATCTCACGTCGTCCTGCTGATACCTCACAGACTGGGCCTCACGTTGTACTACTGATACCACACAGACTGGGCCTCACGTTGTACTGCTGATACATCACAGACTGGGCCTGACTTTGTACTGCTGATACCACACAGACTGGGCCTCACGTTGTACTGCTGATACCACACAGACTGGGCCTCACATTGTACTGCTGATACCTCACAGACTGGGCCTCACGTTGTACTACTGATACCACACAGACTGGGCCTCACGTTGTACTGCTGATACCACACAGACTGGGCCTCACATTGTACTACAGATACCACACATACTGGTTCTCACGTTGTACTGCTAATACCACACAGACTGGGCCTCACGTTGTACTACTGATACCACACAGACTGGGCCTCACGTTGTACTACTGATACCACACAGATTGGGCCTCACGTTGTACTGCTGATACCACACAGACTGGGTCTCACGTTGTCCTGCTGATACCTCACAGACTGGGCCTCACGTTGTACTGCTGATACCACACAGACTGGGCCTCACGTTGTACTGCTGATACCACACAGACTGGGCCTCACGTTGTACTGCTGATACCTCACAGACTGGGCCTCACGTTGTACTACTGATACCACACAGACTGGGCCTCACGTTGTACTGCTGATACCACACAGACTGGGCCTCACGTTGTACTGCTGATACCACACAGACTGGGCCTCACATTGAACTACTGATACCACACAGACTGGGCCTCATGTTGTACTGCTGATGCCTCTGATACCACACAGACTGGGCCTCACGTTGTACTACAGATACCACACAGACTGGTTCTCACGTTGTACTGCTGATACCACACAGACTGGGCCTCACATTGTACTACTGATACCACACAGACTGGGCCTCACGTTGTACTGCTGATACCACAAAGACTGGGCCTGACGTTGTATTGCTGATACCACACAGACTGGGCCTCACGTTGTACTGCTGATACCTCACAGACTGGGCCTCACGTTGTACTACTGATACCACACAGACTGGGCCTCACGTTGTACTACTGATACCACACAGACTGGGCCTCACGTTGTACTGCTGATACCACACAGACTGGGCCTCACGTTGTACTGCTGATACCACACAGACTGGGCCTCACATTGAACTACTGATACCACACAGACTGGGCCTCATGTTGTACTGCTGATGCCTCTGATACCACACAGACTGGGCCTCACGTTGTACTGCTGATACCACACAGACTGGGCCTCACGTTGTACTACTGATACCACACAGACTGGGCCTCACGTTGTACTGCTGATACCACACAGACTGGGCCTCACGTTGTACTACTGATACCACACAGACTTGGCCTCACGCTGTACTGCTGATGCCTCTGATACCACACAGACTGGGCCTCACGTTGTACTGCTGATGCCTCTGATACCACCCAGACTGTGCCTCACGTTCTACTACTGATACCACACAGACTGGGCCTCACGTTGTACTACAGATACCACACAGACTGGTTCTCACGTTGTACTGCTGATACCACACAGACTGGGCCTCACGTTGTACTCCTGATACCACACAGACTGGGCCTCACGTTGTACTTCTGATACCACACAGACTGGGACTCACGTTGTACTAATGATACCACACAGACTGGGCCTCACGTTGTACTACTGATACCACACAGACTGGGCCTCACGATGTACTGCTGATACCACACAGACTGGGCCTCACGTTGTACTGCTGATACCACACAGACTGGGCCTCACGTTGTACTGCTGATACCACACAGACTGGGCCTCACGTTGTACTGCTGATACCTCACAGACTGGGCCTCACGTTGTACTACTGATACCACACAGACTGGGCCTCACGTTGTACTGCTGATACAACACAGACTGGGCCTCACGTTGTACTACTGATACCACACAGACTGGGCCTCACGTTGTACTACAGATACCACACAGACTGGTTCTCACGTTGTACTGCTGATACCACACAGACTGGGCCTCACGTTGTACTACTGATACCACACAGACTGGGCCTCACGTTGTACTGCTGATACCACAAAGACTGGGCCTCACGTTGTATTGCTGATACCACACAGACTGGGCCTCACGTTGTACTGCTGATACCACACAGACTGGGCCTCACGTTGTACTACTGATACCACACAGACTGGGCCTCACGTTGTACTGCTGATACCACACAGACTGGGCCTCACGTTGTACTGCTGATACCACACAGACTGGGCCTCACATTGAACTACTGATACCACACAGACTGGGCCTCATGTTGTACTGCTGATGCCTCTGATACCACACAGACTGGGCCTCACGTTGTACTGCTGATACCACACAGACTGGGCCTCATGTTGTACTACTGATACCACACAGACTAGGCCTCACGCTGTACTGTTATGCCTCTGATACCACACAGACTGGGCCTCACGTTGTACTGCTGATGCCTCTGATACCACACAGACTGGGCCTCACGTTGTACTGCTGATGCCTCTGATACCACCCAGACTGTGCCTCACGTTCTACTACTGATACCACACAGACTGGGCCTCACGTTGTACTACAGATACCACACAGACTGGTTCTCACGTTGTACTGCTGATACCACACAGACTGGGCCTCACGTTGTACTACTGATACCACACAGACTTGGCCTCACGCTGTACTGCTGATGCCTCTGATACCACACAGACTGGGCCTCACGTTGTACTGCTGATGCCTCTGATACCACCCAGACTGTGCCTCACGTTCTACTACTGATACCACACAGACTGGGCCTCACGTTGTACTACAGATACCACACAGACTGGTTCTCACGTTGTACTGCTGATACCACACAGACTGGGCCTCAC